>NC_083577.1:20765299-21098176 GCF_027579695.1 Neoarius graeffei | reverse complement strand
TAGTGCTTTTAACAACGGACTTTGTCATCTTTACAAAGGGGTGGCATGATGGTGCAGTGGTTTACACTGTCGCTTCACAGCAAGAAGGTTCTGGGTGGCTGGCGGGGACCTTTCTGTGTGGAGTTTGCATGTTGTCTGTGTGGGTTTCCTCCAGATGCTCCAGTTTCCCCCAAAGACATGCATTTAGGTTAACTGGCTACTCTAAATTGCCCATAGTTGGGAATGGTTGTTTCCTAAGTCTGGAAATGGGAGGGTTGCAGCAGGAAGGGCATCCGGCGTAAAACTATGCTCCAATTAATATGACATGGATCAGTAGGGTCCACATGGCAGTAACCCCACACATGTAAGTGGGACAAGCTGGAATAAGTGAGTGAGATTGTCATCTTTACAAAGCAGCTTTACAGAAATCTGGATATAAGACTTTTATTTATATCAAATCCAGAGGTGATCGTGGCAAGGAAAAACTCCCTGAGAAGACATGAGGAACCCAGCCTCATTTACATGTGATTACAATCGGAAGTCCAAGGCAACGTATCTCATAAACACTTGACCACCGGACAATGAAATGTGTATCTTTATTTGCATAAGAGAGATGGGTTTTTATCCAGTGCTTATTTTTAATTTGCTTTTTAAAAAATACCATGGGATTATTTACTAACATATTTTACTGAAAATATACATGACCGTTTCATATAAAACTAGTTAAAACAGTTTTATTAATCCACTAGCTTGTTGGATATGTGACAGTTGTAACCAGACAACTGTTTAACATCAAAGTTTGAAATATCAGGATTGCAGCTTGAGCCCTTGGAGTTCATATGTCTCATTCAGTCGAGGAGAATGTCTTCCAGTAGGTTTTTTGCTGAAGGTTTTTATCCTGCTGTTTTTTTCATTGCGGGTAACATATTTTTGCATTGTATGCTTTTTTTGACTGAACAATTTCTTACTCTGCACAGTTGTGAAAACATAATTATTGTGTAATTCATTAGCAATTATGAGCATCTTTCCTTAGTTTTAGATAATCTAAACCTACTGTGGATCGATATCGATTAGTTCTTATGTCCGATAATATTCGATCATGACTATACAGTAATGATGTAAAATGAAGGTGCTGGTTCACTGCTGTCCACCAGGCACCCAGCAGAGTCACACCATAATAAATGTCGTGGTGTTGCTTCTGGCACATGGCATGTGGTGTCAAAGAAAGGAATTAATGTATTCGTAAATGTGATGCATAGCTCATTCCTGGTATCACTGTCACAAGACAATGCAGCAATTTATTGAGGTGAAATGCACAACACTACATAATTCAATGGTTCATATGCTATAATATTTTTTTATTTTATTCAAGTTGATTTTGTGCTTTTACAAATATTTTGCTCAAGAGCTCTGCTTTTAGGCAGGGACTAAATATTTATATTAAGTTTCTTGTGTCAAACTGAAGTTATCAACTGTTCAATGACGGACACCTATGATGGAGGTGTAAACTTTTCTTTGCAATTGCTGGCTTAAGGCTATCCAAGTAAAAACATCCACAGCCAGCTTTAAGGTGCTGTGTGGGACCATCCACAGTAATCTCAAGGTGATCTTTAGACTATCCATGTGGGGAAATCTTCCAGTTATCCTGTTTTCCAGTTAACTGGATCACATAATATCAAAATATACATGTTCACCAGAAGGAAAAATAGTTTCTTAAAAACACAAAGTTATTAAGACTTTGGAATGTGAAATATGTTTTCAGTCAAGAGAAGGAGAGGAGGGATGTCCAGGTGCTGATAATGCTTTCTGTTTCAGTCATTTTCCACTGGGTACATTGTGGAAGAATTTTAAGAACATTGTTCTGGGCATATCAACAGTTTATGACTTAGTAGAATTAGCTTTTAGAAAACAACCATACATCTACATTTAGAATCCATATCACATCTTTATAAATAAGGAGCATATCTTTAAATGCTTCTTATTAATTATTGTATTGTTTCTCCACTTTGTCACAGGGAGGACGATTCGGAAACAGATGAAAGTCTACAACTTCCATGTAGTTCTAAAACTTTAACTGAGAAGAAAATGTCCGTAAGTAGCTGCTGTGAATACTACTGCATATAATTCTGTATGAAAAACACTTTTTTCCAGCTATTTCTCTAACAACGTGGGACCCAGGAAAGACACAATGAATTAGTGCAAGATAATGTATTTTATCTCACTGTTATAAAACTCAGCAAACGCATTAATGGAAAAAAAAAACATAAAGGACAAACTGTTTTAGGTTTAGAATACATTAAAATGCAGATCTATAATATGTTCATCATTAAATTGTCTTGTATTATAATAATATATTTATGCAGCAGAGAAAATATCACCTTTTCAGATTTTTAGATTTGGCCAAGAAAGTGATTTTCTGTTGTGTTGTGCTTTTCCCCTAGAAATATTATAACTTCATTCGATACGGGGTTGACGTGAAGAATGTGCTCCCTATGGAACATTCCAGGATGGAGGGTATTTTGAACCTTGTGCCAAGTCACCTGAAGGCGTTAAAAAGATCCACTGAGTTTCTCTCAGATGAGATAAGAGAGGAGTACCTGATGAGTATTCAGAAAGCTATAGGTAAATTACTGCATAATGTTTTATTGGTCTGGGAAGGCGAGTGTGTTTCATTCACACAACACCAGCTCACTCCTAGATTTATTTCCCAAACTAGACCCCATATGGAGTAACTTGATCTACAGATTGTTTTATTCGTTGATTTTACAAATTAACATTAGGAAGATTTTTCTAACTATGAACACACAATTTAGATGCTACTATTTTGAAATATTACTCTGAGTCACATTCAAACAAGCCACGTTTAATTTATTAATTAATTAGTGAAGAGCATACATGCCATTTAAGTGTTTTTTCACTATTTTTACAGGCTATAATTTGTAGGACTTCAGCGATTAACAACAAAAATTATTCTACATCCATTTGCCTCTGCTAGTTCCTCAGTGACACCCAGTAACTCGGAGTAAAAGTAAAAAAAACAAACATACACATGATGAAATATTTATTAAAGTCTCAAATTATAAACCTGCTGTAAAAAAAAAAAAAAAAGCAAAAAAAAAAAAGCAGAGTCATTATGGCTTGTGATTGCAGAAAATTCATAATATTTATTTTGGCTCGTTTGTACAAAGAGTTTGGGGTTTTTTATTCCAGGTCCAGGATTTCAAATATTTTTTGTATCTGCCAAAGTTTTTCTCACTGAAATACAGTTATTATTAAGTGAAGAGTGCATCAAGGGCGATTTCTCAGAGACAACAAGGGAAGCCGAACTTCCCCTAAAATTCTCTCCCCAAACTGCGGCGTCTACAACGTTGAATTCTCATTAAAACAATAACTTGCATAACATATGCCCAAGATTGTATTTACGTTCATAACTATCCCTATGTCATCCTGTAACTTATTTGAGTGATGTCTGACGAACTTGCAGTTCGCTACGAGAATCACCTTGCTGCCAGGCTGTCTCATCTCATTATCTCTAGCCGCTTTATCCTTCTACAGGGTCGCAGGCAAGCTGGAGCCTATCCCAGCTGACTACGGGCGAAAGGCGGGGTACACCCTGGACAAGTCGCCAGGTCATCACAGGGCTGACACATAGACACAGACAACCATTCACACTCACATCCACACCTACGGTCAATTTAGAGTCACCAGTTAACCTAACCTGCATGTCTTTGGACTGTGGGGGAAACCGGAGCACCCGGAGGAAACCCACGTGGACACGGGGAGAACATGCAAACTCCGCACAGAAAGGCCCTCTCCGGCCACGGGGCTCGAACCCGGACCTTCTTGCTGTGAGGCGACAGCGCTAACCACTACACCACCGTGCCGCCCAGATGCCAGGCTGTAACCTTTCTTATTTCAATGGGCTCTATGGACTGGCAGCCGGGTATCCGTTGCAGTCTATGAGACGGCTCTGAACAGCCAATTTCGGCTAGTTGTTATTGGTTAACATTGACAATATCGTCACTTCCGGGGAAGCCGGGTATCTCTGGGGGTAAACGAGACATGGGCGGTCCAAGAAGCCGGGCTGATAAAGGATTATTGGAGGTGGTGTTTGAAAGACATGAGGAGGGCGGTCGCTGTACTTCGGCGAGGAACACGGTAAGCGCATGATCAATCAGTCCCTAGCGGATGTCGAGAAAGTGTAGTCGTGTGCCAAAGTGCTGTCTGAATTTCTTTTCATATAAACGTTTCTTCTCATTGATGTCTCTGTACATTACTCTGTAAATAAATGTAAATATTACTCGTTGTGCTCCGTTAACTTTCATCCATTCTATCAGTTTGATCATTCGTGAATTCACTCGTTTATTTCATTTGTAGTTCAATCAACGTGGTTGTAGGCTAGCTTGAGCCTTATTGGGATCTGCAGTGCTAGCTGCTAACAGCTGGTATCTATCTGCTATAATGGCAAACGTCGTGGACATGCTTTTGTCAAAACGTTTTGACACTCTGCCATATGAGGAGAAAGTAAGAATTAAAGAGCAAGGCAGACCAAAGCCCAAGCTTAATCTCATTCAAAAATCAGCAGGTCATAACAGGTCTTTTCAGGTGTCTTGGTATGAAAATGTGAACTGGTTGACTGGGTCTCCTGTGACTAATAAAATGTACTGTTGGCCATGTCTTTTGATGAAGCCCTCTCAGGGAAATTTAGTTTGGTCAAAAGATGGGTTTGGGGACCTGGTGAATTTCAAAAGGGCTTGCAAAAGGCATGAAACGAGCAATGAGCATGTCACTTCATGTGCAAGACTTACCGTAGCTGTCTGGGGAGGGTCAGGGTGGAACATGCCATCGATGAAGGTGCTCGTATACAGTGTGCAAGGCATAATGAAATAGTCACTCAAAAAAGGGCCTTCCTGAAACGTTTGATAGATGTTACCTCACTGCTTGGCCATCAGGAACTGTCATTCAGGAGGCACAATGAGAGTCATGAATCAGACAACAAGGGGAATTATAGAGAATTTACTGAAACATTAGCAAAATATGACTCTGTCCTAGCCATACGTTTTCAGTCATCAGCTGTGTTTACTGGTATGTCTCACACCATTCAAAATGACCTGATCAATGCACTTGCTGCCACTGTTTCTGAGGAGATAACCAGTGAAGTGCAGGCTGCTCCCTTTTTTGCTTGGCAGGTGGATGAGACCACAGACATATCCTGTCATGCCCAAATGTCTGTCATTGTTCGCTATGTGGATAGGGCAGGTGCAATCCAGGAGCGTTTTATTGGATTTTTTGATGTGTCAGAAGGCCGCGATGCTCAGTCTGTGTTTGAGGTTTTGCAGCAGAATATGCATGCTTACAATTTTGAGGAAAAACTTGTGGCACAAGCATATGATGGGGCTGCAGTTATGGCATCGTCTCTCAATGGCCTGCAAGCCAGAGTCAGGGCAGTAGCTCCTAGTGCCATGTTTGTGCATTGTTATGCACATAGACTGAACTTGGTGTTGTCCCAGGGTGCTAAATGCATACCTCAAGCAAGAGTGTTTTTTGCAATGTTGTCTGGGTTTGTGACATTCTTTGCGAAATCAACTAAAAGAACATCTTTTCTGGAATCTGCAGAATGTTCAAGGCTGCCCCGAAATGCACCTACTAGGTGGAATTTTAGTTCCCGCATAGTGGGCACTGTGCTTGAAAATTATGATGCTTTGATCAGGATTTTTGACAGCTTAATTGCTGATAAAAGCATGGATGATGATACAGTTGACTGTGCCAAGGGGTATGTGATGAGGATGGAGGACTTTGAGTTTGCCTTCCTGCTGCAGTCCTACTATGACATCTTTTGTGAGACAGATGTTGTGTTTGACATTGTGCAAGCCAAGGCCATGGATGTCCTTTTCTGCAAAAAGAGAGTAGAGGCCCTGCTTTCTTTTGCAGTGGAGAAAAGGTCAGAGGAGGCTTTTCAAGCTGTGTATGTCAAAGCTGCAAATATGACAACAGACCCTCGAGATGTGCCCTTGAGAAAGCGCCGCTCCACATTGTCAGATCCACGGAAGCATTACAGAAATTTGTATATGGCCATCTTTGATAACATAATTGAACAGATTTCTTGTCGTTTTGCAAACCTGGAAAGTCTGCGCTTCCTTGAACTGGTTAACCCATGAAGATTTTATGAAATGAAGCTGGTGTTTCCAGAGGAAGCATTCCAGAGTGTTGAGCAAATGTATGGTCATTTTTTTGATTTAGGGAGACTATGGTCTGAGCTGCAGGTTTGGTACAAAAACACTGACTTGCAGGGCACTCTGGGCAAGCTGAGTGATTCTCTGTTGTTTTTCAAAGACATGGAGCTGGACAGTTAAATGCCCCAGCTATACAAGCTGCTGTCTTTAGTTGCAACTATTGGCGCCACATCAGCTGGAGTAGAGCATAGCTTTTCTTGTTTAAAAAGAGTGAAGTCTTTCACTTGAAATACAATGGGCCAACACCGTTTAAGTAGTCTTGCTCTGCTGGCCATTGAGAAGAAATTGGTGAAGTCTCTGGAAAGCACAACCAGCTGGTATGACAGGGTTACAGACTATTTTCTGGAAAAGGAGCGGAGGGCAGAATTTGTGTATAAATAGTTTGCATCATATAAAGTTCATGAATATGAAGTGTGTATATTGTTCAGTAATGTTAAGAGAATGGTGGGCTCTGTGTTATAGGTTATACCTGGGTATAATATTCAAGGTTCTGTGTGTTGCATAGCCTACCTGGTTATGAATTTCCAGACTGTGTTGCAGATGTTGTTCAAGGATGTGTTGCACAGCTGGGTGTTGTGTTAAAGATTCTGTGTTGCATATCAGGGTATGATGTTCAAGGCTCTTCGTTGAATAGCCAGTGATTTTTGGATGTTTGATATTTTTGATTAAGGATATGAGGCACTAGCCTGGCAAGCCAGACTATAACATGAAATGTACAAGCAAAAATACTTTCTGCCACTAGGTGGGGTTGTCTAGTTCACTATGCTAATGGGGCACACCTTTCTATGCTTTGATATCCGGCCTACAGGTTTTACGATGAATGCGTAAAATGGGCTTCCCCTGTTTTAAAAACCAGCAGCCGCCACTGGAGTACATGCTATTAGGAACATTCACTATTGGAAACACCTGTTGCTGACTTGAGTGCAATCAGCACTCTCGTATAAGGATGCTGGCAGCAGGACAAGGGCACAAAGTATACTGTTTTGTTTTCCATGTTTCCTCGTGCTATGTTTGTTACTCTGGTTTATGACTCTGTTTGATGACATGCCCATGTCTATGCCTGAATCCATGTCTATGCCAAGTCTATATCCAGTCTGGAGCCCAAGTCTGGAACCCATGTCCATGTCTGGTCCGAAATCCATGTCCAGTCCAGAGCCCATAATGTCCATGTCTGGTCTGGAGCCCAAGTCCATGTCTAATCCAGAGTCCAAGCCCATGTCTAATCTGGAACCCAAGTCCATGTCTAGTCCAGAGCTGATGTCTATGTCTAGTCTGGAGTCTATGTCCAAGTCCTTGTCTAGTCTGGAGTCTATGTCCAAGTCCTTGTCTAGTCTGGAGTCTATGTCCAAGTCCTTGTCTAGTCCAGAGCCCATGTCCAAGTCCTTGTCTAGTCCTGTTTTTGTTTCTGTAAAATGCAGGCTTGTAAATAAAGACCTTCCTGCACTTACATTCATCTTCTGCCGCATACCTGACAAGTAAATAATAAAAAGACAGTAAATAGCCCTATTCCATAACTGTAGTAATCCATATTATGTCAAGAACTGCTCAACTTAGTAAAGAAAAATGACAGTCCATCATTATTTTAAGACATGAAGTGTCTATTAATTAATAAAATATAGAAAAACTAGAATGTCACATGCAAGAGTGCATACCTCCACCAAGCCACATATTATCCCATCAAAATCAAATCACTTGAACCTAGGGTAATACTAAAGCTGCCCACCAAATTTCATCACAATCCGTTCACTACTTTTTGAGTTACATTGGGAACAGGCAAAAAAAACCAAAACAAAACCCCTGGATCCACATACACATTTGGATTTACATCAAAATCTAATTAATTGCTCAGTGGCCCATGGCTCACCTTTCCCCAAAATTTAATCAAAATCCATTCAATAGTTTTTGAGTTAAGTTGGGAACAGACAAACAAACAAATGTGAAAACATATTTCCTCCAACACAGTTGGTGGAGGTAAACATCGAATTAGAAGGTGTGTCCAAACTTTTGACTGGTACTGTATACTGGATAAATTTAGAATCAAGTTTGAATTACTGTAATATCCAAAGATTTCTCCTGGGCGAATGGTGTAATATGTCAAGATGAGCAGAACCTAAGGTTTAGAATGTTATACATACAACCCTGATTCCAAAACAGTTGGGGCAAACTACAAATTGTAAATAAAAATGGAATGCAATAATTTACAAATCTCAAAAACTGTTATTGTATTTACAATAGAACATAGACAACATATCAAATGTCGAAAGTGAGACATTTTGAAATTTCATGCCAAATATTGGCTCATTTGAAATTTCATGACAGCAACACATCTCAAAAAAGTTGGGACAGGGGCAATAAGAGGCTGGAAAAGTTAAAGGTACAAAAAAGGAACAGCTGGAGGACCAAATTGCAACTCATTAGGTCAATTGGCAATAGGTCATTAACGTGACTGGGTATAAAAAGAGCATCTTGGAGTGGCAGCGGCTCTCAGAAGTAAAGATGGGAAGAGGATCACCATTCCCCCTAATTCTGCGCCGACAAATAGTGGAACAATATCAGAAAGGAGTTCGACAGTGTAAAATTGCAAAGAGTTTGAGCATATCATCATCTACAGTGCATAATATCATCAAAAGATTCAGAGAATCTGGAAGAATCTCTGTGCGTAAGGGTCGAGGCCGGAAAACCATACTGGGTGCCCGTGATCTTCGGGCCCTTAGACGGCACTGCATCACATACAGGCATGCTTCTGTATTGGAAATCACAAAATGGGCTCAGGAATATTTCCAGAGAACATTATCTGTGAACACAATTCACCGTGCCATCCGCCGTTGCCAGCTAAAACTCTATAGTTCAAAGAAGAAGCCGTATCTAAACATGATCCAGAAGCGCAGACGTCTTCTCTGGGCCAAGGTTCATTTAAAATGGACTGTGGCAAAGTGGAAAACTGTTCTGTGATCAGACAAATCAAAATTTGAAGTTCTTTATGGAAATCAGGGACGCCGTGTCATTCGGACTAAAGAGGAGAAGGACGACCCAAGTTGTTATCAGCGCTCAGTTCAGAAGCCTGCATCTCTGATGGTATGGGATTGCATTAGTGCGTGTGGCATGGGCAGCTTACACATCTGGAAAGACATCATCAGTGCTGAAAGGTATATCCAGGTTCTAGAGCAACATATGCTCCCATCCAGATGAAGTCTCTTTCAGGGAAGACCTTGCATTTTCCAACATGACAATGCCAAACCACATACTGCATCAATTACAGCATCATGGCTGCGTAGAAGAAGGGTCCGGGTACTGAACTGGCCAGCCTGCAGTCCAGATCTTTCACCCATAGAAAACATTTGGTGCATCATAAAACGGAAGATACGACAAAAAAGACCTAAGACGGTTGAGCAACTAGAATCCTACATTAGACAAGAATGGGTTAACATTCCTATCCCTAAACTTGAGCAACTTGTCTCCTCAGTCCCCAGACGTTTACAGACTGTTGTAAAGAGAAAAGGGGATGTCTCACAGTGGTAAACATGGCCTTGTCCAAACTTTTTTGAGATGTGTTGTTGTCATGAAATTTAAAATCACCTAATTTTTCTCTTTAAATGATACATTTTCTCAGTTTAAACATTTGATATGTCATCTATGTTCTATTCTGAATAAAATATGGAATTTTGAAACTTCCACATCATTGCATTCCATTTTTATTTACAATTTGTACTTTGTCCCAACTTTTTTGGAATCGGGGTTATACTTAAAACCAATTACATTGAGTTGAATTATCTTTCTTCAGTTTATAATTCTTACTTTAATTGTGTGGCTTCTTGCGTCACCTTCAAATTTCGAAGCATGAGTTTTCGTGATACTGATAAGTTGAATGGATCATTTATTGTTCATCTGGATTCTCTGGACGTTAATACTGTCATCGCTGAAATTCGTGGGTTCTTTTAGCTTCCCAGTTGGGTGGAAGTGTTGGATCCATCTTTTCCTTAATCAAATAATGAGTTTTCACTTGCACACAAACGTTTATGGTGATGTCATTTGGAAAACTTTATTATAAAGTTCAAGTTCAAAGTGTTTATTGTCATGCACAGTAAGGACATGTCCACATGCACAATGAAATTCTTAGTTTGCTGTCCACCATGAATGCCAATTACAAATAAATAAATAAATAAATAGGCAGAAGAAGTAATACAAAGTAAAGGCAATATAGTGCAAAAATAAAAGCAAAGAAAAGCAAAAGCATCAAACACACCCAGTGTAGTACAAAATAAAGGTAAATGTAGTGCAAACTAGGTAGTGTAACACAAAAATAAGGCAATGATCAGATGTAGCAGCAGAAGGGCAGTAATGTGTGAATTTGCAAACAATGTAACCAGATGTAAACCGTCAAGGAAACAGCAGCAAAATGGCAGTAATGTGCAAATATGTGCAAACAATGTATTCAGATGTAAACAGTCAAGGAACAGCAGCAAAAAGGGCAGTAATGTACAAACAAATGTAAACAGATGTAAACAGTCAAGGACAGTTTACAGGGAGGTAATCCATGGTTATAGACTCCTGTCAGCTGTTCAGGAGTCTGATGGCAGTGGGAAAGAAAGAGTTCTTTAGTCTGACAGTCTTACATTTCACACTTCTGTACCTCCGGCCTGAGGGTAGGAGTGTGAACAGTCCGTGCTGGGGGTGGGTGGGGTCTTTGAGGATGGAGGCAGCTCTCCTGTGGACTCTGCGGTGGTAGATGCTCTGCAGAGAGGGCAGTGGAGTTTTGGTGATCCCCTCAGCAGTATTCACCACCCTCTGCAGGCGTTTACGGTCCATTGCTATAGTGCTGCAGTACCACACAGTGATGCAGTTGATCAGGATGCTCTCAATCATGCAGCTGTAGAAGTTGCTGAGGATCTTGGGTGACATACCAAACTTCCTCAACCTCCTCAGAAAGTACAGCCACTGTTGAGCCCTCCTAACCAGCTGTGTGGTGTTAAGTGTCCATGTGAGATCCTCACTGATGTGAACACCCAGGTATTTGAAGCTGCTCACCCTCTCTACCTCAAGCTCCCAGATGAACAGTGGCCGATGAGGTCTCCTCTCTTTCCTCATGTCCACTATCATCTCCTTCATCTTGTCCATGTTGAGGGTGAGGTTGTTGTCCTCGCACCATGACATCAGACTGGCCACCTCCCTCCTGTAGGCCGTTTCGTCAACGCCAGTGATGCATCCTATCACTGTGGTGTTGTCCGCGAACTTCAGGATGATGATGTCCTTGTGGGAGGTGACACAGTCATGGGTGAACAGAGTGTAGAGGATGGGGCTGAGGACACATGCCAATGTTTGTGATGATGCTGGATGAAGTCCTGTTACCAATCCTGACAGTCTGGGGCCTGCCAGTCAGGAAGTCAATGAGCCAGTCACAGACGGTGGCGTGCAAACCACGTGTGGACAGTTTATGGACGAGTTTGTGGGGGATGACCGTGTGTGTGTGTGTGTGTGTACAGTGCCCTCCACAATTATTGGCACCCCTGGCCTTAAAATAAATTCAATTTTTATTGCAGAAGCATAATCTCTCACTGAAAATTGTAGAAAAATGTAACCCTTAACTCAAGTGAATTATAAAAATAAAAAAAATCCCTGACTAAGAAATAATTATTTTTCATAAAATCACCTGTTCCACAATTACTGGCACCCATAACAATTCCTAGAAAATACATGTAATTTAAGCATTTCTGTCATTTCTACTGTAGTTTATAAAGTTGATTAGGAACCTTTAATTAGTAATTCATCACATCCTGTTTCCCTGGGGTATAAATATGATGTGAGACAGAGGCCTATTTCTCTTATCCACTCTTCAACATGGGAAAGACAAGAGAACACACCATTCAAGTAAGGCAGATGTTTGTCAACCTTCATAAGTCAGGCAATGGCTACAAGAAAATAGCTACTCGCGTACACCTGCCCATATCTACAGTCAGAGGAGTCATCAAGAAGTTTAAAACAACTGGAACAGTGGCAAAGAAGCCTGGACGAGGATGCAAGTTTATCTTGCCACCACGCACAGTGAGGAGGATGGTAAGAGAAGTAAAAAGTTCTCCAAAGCTCACTGTTAGAGAATTGCATCAAAGAGTAGCATCTTGGGGTCACAAAGTCTCCATAACAACCATTAGGCGCTATCTACATGCCAACAAGCTGTTTGAGAGGCATGCACGGAAAAAGCCTTTTCTTATTTACAAGCATAAACGTAAACGTCTGGAGTTCACTAAGCGGTACTGGGACTTCAACTGGGACCATGTGCTTTGGTCAGATGAGACCAAGATAGAGCTTTTTGGCAACAAACACTCTAATACATCACAAAAGATGAGTATGCGGAAAAGCACCTCATGCCCACTGTGAAGTATGGGGGAGGATCGGTGATGCTGTGGGCCTGTTTCTCTTCCAAAGGCCCCGGGAACCTTGTTAGAGTGCATGGCATCATGAACTCTTTGAAGTACCAGGACATTTTAAATCAAAATCTGATGGCCTCTGCCCAAAAGCTGAAGATGGGTCGTCACTAGGTCTTTCAGCAAGATAATGACCCTAAACATATGGCCAAATCTACACAAAAATGGTTCACCAGACACAAAATCAAGCTCCTCCCATGGCCATCTCAGTCCCCAGACCTCAACCCAATTGAAAACCTGCGGGGTGAGCTGAAGAGGAGGGTGCATAGGAGAGGACCCAGGACTCTGGATGATTTAGAGAGATTGTGCAAAGAGGAATGGTCGAATATCCCTCTCTCTTATTCTCCCACCTTGTGAAATGTTATAGGAGAATATTAAGTGCTGTCTTGTTGGCAAAAGGGAGTTGTACAAAGTATTAAAGGTCCCATGGCATGGTGGTTTGTTGATGCTTTAAACAGGCTCGTGGAGGTTTCCGGATGTTATATCCGCAGCCTTTCTCGAAATGAACCCTCGGCACGTAGATATAGCCTCCTGAGAGAAAGCCCCATTTCAGCGCTTTTCCCAGTGTGTCGTTTTGCTAATGAGAAGCAGGAGGCGGGGAAGGGTAGAGGGTGTGCGCGGGTCTTATCATTAATATTCCTGACATGTAAACGTGTTACCTCTGATTGGCTAACAGCACTGTGACGCTACCTCCAGTGGGTCAGAACAAGCGGATGTGGGTGTCTTACTATGGCGAGAGAGAAGGAACAAACCGCGAAGGGAAAAATACCGTGCGCTGACATCATTAAGGTGCGACGCGAGGAAATAAAATAAATTCAACAAATGTTTGGGTTTTTACTGAACAAACAAATAAAATGAACGAGTGACTTAAAAAAAAGAATGTGGGTGTCTTTGTAAAAACTGTTTTGATTGGCTATTATAACAGAGCATGCTGCATGCTTTTTGGTTTTGTAGCGCAGAGTACCTGGCTAACTGCAGGAAGCAGTTAGCTGCACAGCTAATGTAGCCATTGCAAGGCTAACATGGCACCGATTTTAAAACACGGCAAAACATAAGCTCATAAGTTACAGTCAATTTCCAGACTAAACTCAGTTTAACAGAGCATGCTGCATGCTTTTTGGTTTTGTAGCGCAGAGTACCTGGCTAACTGCAGGAAGCGGTTAGCTGCACAGCTAATGTAGCCATTGCAAGGCTAACGTGGCACCGATTTTAAAACACGGCAAAACGACTTAACAGTTATACACTTACTTGTTCGCTGTTTGTGGCTGATGCGGCAGGGATGCTTGGTATGGACCCAGGCTTCAGTGACAGTTGATGTGCAAAACTTGCCCTGTACTGTCCCAAGTTGTGGAAACATTCCTCAGGAAAATGCTTCTGACAAACATACACCGTCTTAGGTAGACTCGACAGCGTATTATTGGAGTAAATAAAATTAAGCCACTGCGTCTTCAGGGGCTCTCCCGTCGGCAGTAAAAACAGACTCTTTTCTGTGTTGTCACATCCATGTACAGCGCAATTTCCATGTTTCACTCGCTTAGGTGATGCCATGTTGTTGTGTCCTCTATGGTCTCCTCACTACAACTGGGCGGGCAATCCATACAGTGGGTGGGAATCCAGAGGGGGGGCGTGGGGATCATCTCCCTTGCTGACGTAGTAAAGGGAAGAGTTTATCAACGCGCCATTTTGACGCGCCATTCTCAAATGTTGGGCATAGTTTGGTTTACACATTATGAAATTTCTAGCCACTGGGGTGACTTAAGAAGGTCAGAGGAACTCATTTTAACGTTAACCTCAGAAAGTGAAAATTTCATGCCATGGGACCTTTAACATCAGGGGTGCCAATAATTGTGGCACACATGATTTCATGTAAAAGAATTATTTCTTAATGTGGGATTTTTTTTCCCACTGAATAAATGCACTTGAATTAAAGGTTGGATTTTTCTCTTTTTTTTGCATTGTTGTCCTATGTAATAAAAAAAAAAAAGAATTTATTAGAAGCCTAAGAACATATCTTAATGAGGGGTGCCAATAATTGTGGAGGGTGCTGTGTGTGTGTGTAGTGCTCAGCGTAAATGAGTACACCCCCTTTGAAAAGTAACATTTTAAACAATATCTCAATGAACACAATTTCCAAAATGTTGAAAAGACAAAGTTTAATATAACATCTGTTTAATTTATAACGTGAAAGTAAGGTTAATAATATAAACTTAGATTACACGTTTTTCAGTTTTACTCAAATTAGGGTGGTGCAAAAATGAGTACACCCCACAACAAAAACTACTACATCTAGTACTTTGTATGGTCTCCATGATTTTTAATGACAGCACCAAGTCTTCTAGGCATGGAATGAACAAGTTGGCGACATTTTGCAGCATCAATCTTTTTCCATTCTTCAACAACGATCTCTTTTAGTGACTGGATGCTGGATGGAGAGTGATGCTCAACTTGTCTCTTCAGAATTCGCCAAAGAAAATAATTTCTTTCCACCACAAAGGTGAAGGCTACAAGAAGATCAGCAAAGCTTTACTTATCAGTCAGAATACTGTAGCAAAAGTGGTACAAAAATTTAAGAAAGATAGAACTGCAACCATCTCACAGAGACGTCCAGGTCGTCCACGGAAGTTAGCACCTCGACAGAAGTGTCTTCTGATGAGAAGGGTCGAAAAAAATCGGCATGCATGTTCACTGCAGTTATCTAAAGAAGTAGAAAGCCAAACTGGGTTGACTATTTCCCGTGACACAATACGGCGTACACTGCAGAGGAATGGCATGCATGGATGCTGTCCACGAAAGAAGCCTCTCCTAAAGCCCAGGCACAAAAAAGTCTGCCTAGAGTTTGCCAGGGCCCATGCTGACAAAGATGAAGACTACTGGGACTCTATACTCTGGAGTGATGAGACCAAGATAAATGTTTTTGGAACTGATGGCTTCAAAACTGTATGGCGTCGCAAAGGTGAGGAATACAAAGAAAAATGCATGGTGCCTACAGTGAAACATGGTGGTGGCAGTGTCCTTATGTGGGGCTGCATGAGTGCTGCTGGTGTCGGGGAGCTGCATTTCATTGATGGCATCATGAATTCACAGATGTATTGCTCTATACTGAAAGAGAAGATGCTACCATCACTCCGTGCCCTTGGTCATCGTGCATTTTTCCAACATGACTAAACACACATCTAAGGCCACTGTTGGATTTCTGAAGAAGAAGAGGGTGAAAGTGATTCAGTGGCCAAGTATGTCTCCTGATCTGAACCCAATCGAACACCTATGGGGGAATTCTGAAGAGACAAGTTGAGCATCACTCTCCATCCAGCATCCAGTCACTAATCTGTGAATTCATGATGCCATCAATGAAATGCAGCTCCCCGACACCAGCAGCACTCATGCAGCCCCACATAAGGACACTGCCACCACCATGTTACACTGTACATGCATTTTTCTTTGTATTCCTCACTTTTGCTTGTTGAAGAATGGAAAAAGATTGATGTTGCAAAATGTCGCCAACTTGTTCATTCCATGCCTAGAAGACTTGGTGCCATCATTAAAAATCATGGAGGCCATACAAAGTACTAGATGGAGTAGTTTTTGTTGTGGGGTGTACTCATTTTTGCACCACCCTAATTTGAGTAAAACTGAAAAAATGTGTAATCTAAGTTTATATTATTAACCTTACTTTCATGTTATAAGTTAAACAGATGTCATATTAAACTTTTTGTCTTTTCAACATTTTGGAAATTGTTTGTGTTCATTGAGATATTGTTTAAAATGTTACTTTTCAAAGGGGGTGTACTCATTTATGCTGAGCACTGTGTGTGTGTGTGTGTATGTATATATATATATATATATATATATATATATATATATATATATATATATATATATATATATATATACTTGGAATTAATTAGAAAATAATTTGACTGAACTGCCCAAACATTAATAGTTTATGATAACGATGTGGCTCACCCCCTGCCTGCTTTTACAGTGGATTTTGCAATTAGTGACCCGACAAGTGAAGAACAGAAGGAGAAAAGTCTTCTGCCTCACAGAGAAGAGTGAGTCTAACTGCTAATATTCACATCCATGTTTTTAACCTGCTACAGCACATTAGAAACAAATCAATGAGTTTAAAGTGAAGAAGGCCAGCTTTACAGCTAAACTGGGTGGACCATGTAAGGAATAAAACAGGGCGGGGCATGCTATTCTCAGAAAACAATCCAAGGGAGGGTGGTATAATGCAGCCCAGTGCAAAGCATTACTACTTTAAAGTTGATTATGGTCCTATAACTGTACAGGTTGAAGTTTTTATTCTTCTTATACAACAAAAGGTTGCCAAAGCTTACAATATTTTTTTATACCACTAAGTTTTGGAGGCATTATGTATTTTCATTGTCTGTGCATCCATATACAGTTGTGGTCAGAAGTTTGCATACAGTGACATGAATGTCATCTTGGCTATGAATGTCATGGCAATATTTGGGCTTTCACTAATTTCTTTGAACTGTTCTTTTTCTGTGGCAGAATGATTGTACAGCATACATCTCATCTCATCTCATTATCTCTAGCTGCTTTATCCTGTTCTACAGGGTCGCAGGCAAGCTGGATCCTATCCCAGCTGACTATGGGCGAAAGGCAGGGTACACCCTGGACAAGTCGCCAGGTCTACAGCATACATCTTTATTTAAAAAAAAAACACTAGAATTTGGTGCACAAATTTTAATTTTCTTTGGGTGTTCTGAAATCAACACAGGGTCAAAATTATACATACAGGATCAAAAATTTACATATGCTCACATTAATTCAGAGGTGCTGAAACTTTCAAAATGTCTCTTATCTTGCCAAGGCCGATGTCTCTTAACTTCCTGTTAGTGATCATGATTGACTACAGCTGGCAGCTTCTCTGTGCCTTCATAAAAAGGGTTTGTTTACAGCATTCATTGGATTGACCAGCACAGAGTAAAATGGGAAAGTCCAAGGAGCTTAGTGCAGATCTGAGAAAGAGGATCACAGATATACACAACTCCGGAATATCTCTTAGATCTGTTTCTAAACAACTGCAAATTCCAAGATCTGTTCAAACAATTGTATGCAAGTTATTGTGAGGTGTAGTCACTTTGCCAAGCCACTTTGCTTCAAGAAAACCCAGACTGTCACCCTCAGCTGGAAGGAAATTGATTTGGATGGTCAGGACCTGGGAACCAGCATGGCACAGCCCTGCCATGAACTGGAAGCTGATGAATCACTGTCTACAGTTCAGATCACCATGGACTAAGAGGCTGCTATCCAAGAAATAACCCCCTGCTCCAAAATTGACACCTTCAAGCTTAACTAAAGTTTGAAGCTGACCACACGGACAAAGAGAAAGCCTTCTGGAGGATAGCTGTATGATGAGATAAAGATTGAGTTGTTTGGCCACAATGACCACAGAGGGACACTGTACCAGCTGGTGGTGGTGGTAGGATCATTATGCTCTGGGGCTGTTTTGCTGCCAGTGGAACTAGTTCATTGCACAAAGTGGATGGAATAATGAAGGAGGACTACCTCAGAATTCTTCATCATAAATCATCAGAAACTTGAACACGACTTGGGACTTGGGAGTTACAACAGGACAGTGAACCCAAACACGCATCAGAGTTGGTTGTAGAGGATAAAGCAGGCTAACATTGTTCTTAAAACAAGTCCTGACATCAACCTTGTTGAAACCGTGCTTATAAGTCGAGTCCATGGCAAGAAAAAAAAAAAACAAATTTAATTGAATTCTACCAATTCTACAATGAAGAGTCGTGAAATATCCAACCATAATTCTGCCAGAAGCTTGTTCATAGTAAACAAAAATGTTTGGTCAAGGTGAATCTTGCGAAGAGACATTTTACCCAAATATTAGGTGTGCTGTATGTATACTTTTGACCCTGTATGTATAATTTTGACCCTTTGTTGATTTCAGAAAACCCAAAGGAAATTAAAACTTGTGCACCAAATTCTAGCATTTTTTTTTTATTAAAGATGTATGCTGTACATTCTGCCACAGAAAAAGAACAGTTCAAAGAAATTACTGAAAGCCCAAATATTGCCATGACATTCATATCCAAGATGACATTCATGTCACTGTATATAAACTTCTGACCACAACTGTAAGATCCTTGTCATGAACAAGTGGTGGAATGTTTGTAGGATTTATGTACAATTATCCTTAGATTTTGGAATTGATCCATAGGGTGAAGGTCACAACAGCGTCCCTTCATGTTTGTAGTATATTTTAAGGGTATTTCAGGCATATACATTTGTAAAAAGAAGGACTAGACTTGTTAGTGGTGGAGGAATCCATGTCAACACCATTGCCCTTGCTTTCGATTTGTTTTTACGATTTTTATTTTAAGCAACTCTTTGTTGACAATGTCTGTCTATCAGGATAGCAGTTTTGCCAAAGCCATGGAATGCATCCTTCCTTCAAGCACATAGAAGGATGAGCCACCACCTCCATGCCTTCAATCCCACAATGCTGGCTGTGCTGAACCTCTGGCACAAGTCCTACAAGTGAGTGGAAACAATGTTCTGTATATACAGACCTGTCCTCTTTACTTGTTTTGAGTTCAGCATTACAACGAGACTGAGCTATTCAAAACTTCTTCTGAATTAACAATATACAGAAATGTAAATCATTCTGGCAAAAAATAGAACTTGTGTTTCCTGTTTATCAAATGGTATATCATCATTTGAGTGCTGCGTACTCCCACATGAGGAAATTCCAAATGGTTGATTGCTTGTTTGTTTGTTTTAAATTGATGTATTATTAGTAATGCAGATTGAGATTTAATTGAGATGAAAAACATTATTTTGCATCAAACATTGTGTTCAGTGCTTCTTCTTTGTTTCTACTCTGTTGTCCCATTTTCTCTTTCTTCCACTCCTTTATACTTAACTACGCATGATGGTCTTCTTGCACAGAGATTTGCGTCTTTTCTGCGTGGCAGACTTCCACACCAGAGAGGAGGCTATCGACCTCGACGACTTTCAGCAGACTGTCTGCCAACAAACTGAAAGTGCTAAAGACATCCTGCTGAATAAGTAGGCACACAGCTATTAGTTTACATTTACATCCCAGCATGTAATACCACTTCAGATTTTATACCCCTATCGTCTAGGTAGAAATGCAGTCTTTTGTCCAACTGTCCATTGAAAATTGGATAAATGCTAAAATGAGCTCTCAATTTCTCAGCTCAGTTTCTGTAATGCACATGAAGAGTGTGTATATTTAGGTGTCTTTGTTGCAAAAGTACAACCCCGATTCCAAAAAAGTTGGGACAAAGTACAAATTGTAAATAAAAACGGAATGCAATAATTTACAAATCTCAAAAACTGATATTGTATTCACAATAGAACATAGACAACATATCAAATGTCGAAAGTGAGACATTTTGAAATTTCATGCCAAATATTGGCTCATTTGAAATTTCATGACAGCAACACATCTCAAAAAAGTTGGAACAGGGGCAATAAGAGGCTGGAAAAGTTAAAGGTACAAAAAAGGAACAGCTGGAGGACCAAATTGCAACTCATTAGGTCAATTGGCAATAGGTCATTAACATGACTGGGTATAAAAAGAGCATCTTGGAGTGGCAGCGGCTCTCAGAAGTAAAGATGGGAAGAGGATCACCAATCCCCCTAATTCTGCACCGACAGTGGAGCAATATCAGAAAGGAGTTCGACAGTGTAAAATTGCAAAGAGTTTGAACATATCATCATCTACAGTGCATAATATCATCAAAAGATTCAGAGAATCTGGAAGAATCTCTGTGCGTAAGGGTCAAAGCCGGAAAACCATACTGGGTGCCCGTGATCTTCGGGCCCTTAAGGCCAATTTATGCTGACAACGCAGTCCTCGCAGATAGCGTCGCAGATGGTGTCTGCGTAGCCCCCCCCTTCGCAGACGCTCTGCGTGCACCTCCCAAAAATTGTGACCACCGCAGAAGCCTCGCAGACAGCGTCGCAGACAAGAGGGCTCTGATTGGTCCACTCTACATCCGCTGTACACGCACTTCCGCTTCCCTACTTTCCCAGTTTGGTTTGTTTTCACTACCGCCATTTTTAAAAACACGAGCGAAGATGGAGCAGCACGAAGAGCAGTTGATCGAGGAAGTACGTGCATCTATATGACTCCAGTTCTAGTCATTATAAGTTACCGGAGAATAAACACTCCACTAACCACACCCACCAACTACTCCTAGCGATTTCGCGACTTCGCGCCTCCTTGCGTTGTGGCGGTGAATAACATCGCGCACACCTATTACTCCCCGCTCAACAATAAATTACAACTGTCTGCGAAAAGCTATCTGTGAAAGCCTTGTCGCAAGAGCATGCAGAGGCCCTTAAACGGCACTGCATCACATACAGGCATGCTTCTGTATTGGAAATCACAAAATGGGCTCAGGAATATTTCCAGAGAACATTATCTGTGAACACAATTCACCTTGCCATCCGCTGTTGCCAGCTAAAACTCTATAGTTCAAAGAAGAAGCCGTATCTAAACATGATCCAGAAGCACAGACGTCTTCTCTGGGCCAAGGCTCATTTAAAATGGACTGTGGCAAAGTGGAAAACTGTTCTGTTCTGTGGACAGACGAATCAAAATTTGAAGTTCTTTATGGAAATCAGGGACACTGTGTCATTCAGACTAAAGAGGAGAAGGACGACTCAAGTTGTTATCAGCGCTCAGTTCACAAGCCTGCATCTCTGATGGTATGGGGTTGCATTAGTGCGTGTGGCATGGGCAGCTTACACATCTGGAAAGACACCATCAATGCTGAAAGGTATATCCAGGTTCTAGAGCAACATATGCTCCCATCCAGATGAAGTCTCTTTCAGGGAAGACCTTGCATTTTCCAACATGACAATGCCAAACCACATACTGCATCAATTACAGCATCATGGCTGCGTAGAAGAAGGGTCCGGGTACTGAACTGGCCAGCCTGCAGTCCAGATCTTTCACCCATAGAAAACATTTGGCGCATCATAAAACGCAAGATACGACAAAAAAGACCTAAGACAATTGAGCAACTAGAATCCTACATTAGACAAGAATGGGTTAACATTCCTATCCCTAAACTTGAGCAACTTGTCTCCTTGGTCCCCAGACGTTTACAGACTGTTGTAAAGAGAAAAGGGGATGTCTCACAGTGGTAAACATGGCCTTGTCCCAACTTTTTTGAGATGTGTTGTTGTCATGAAATTTAAAATCACCTAATTTTTCTCTTTAAATGATACATTTTCTCAGTTTAAACATTTGATATGTCATCTATGTTCTATTCTGAATAAAATATGCAATTTTGAAACTTCCACATCATTGCATTCTGTTTTTATTTACAATTCGTACTTTGTCCCAACTTTTTTGGAATCGGGGTTGTAAGAAATCAATTTTGCCTGGGTTGATGGGATATCTAATGATAAGTGGTGAAGAGAATGGGATAGTTAATGTAATACATCAGAAATACTGAAAAAAAAATCTGTTTTGGATAAAACAGGTGGTTGCCTGAGGTGCAGCAAATCTACTCCAAAGGAAGCAAGCGCAACTTGATCCCTGAAAATACCAATCCATCACGGATGCAGTCTTTCTTCAACTGTGCAGCTGCCCTCATGTCCTCTCAGCTCCAAAGTCTGGCCCTGAAATCTATTCATGACTACACATGCCTGATCACTCAGGATCCAGTAAGACATATAGTGCATGCCATATGCTGATATTAACTCCTTACACTTCCAGCCTAATATTCGGTTGTTACTATTAAAGCATGTCATTCAGTAAGTGCTGTGAATTATTCAGCAATGACTATGATACTAGCAGGAAAGGTAAACAAAATCTAATAGAATTGGAGAGTGAGGACGTTTAAGAGGATTCATTTTCGTGAATTGATATCACGTTGAGGGGCAGCATGGTGGTGTAGTGGTTACTACTGTTGCCTCACAGCAAGAAGGCTCTGGGTTCGAGCCCAGTGGCCGACAGGGGCCTGCGGAGTTTGCATGTTCTCTCCATGGGTTTCCTCCGGGTGCTCCGGTTTCCCCCACAGTCCGAAGACTTGCAGGTTAAGCGACTTGGTGGCTCTAAATTGACCGTAGGTGTGAATAGCTGTTTGTCTCTGTGTCAGCCCTGCGATGATCTGGCAACTTGTCCAGGGTGTACCCCGCCTCTCACCCATAATCAGCTGGGATAGGCTCCAGCTTGCCTGCAACCCTGCACAGGATAAGCGGTTACAGATAATGGATGGATATCATGTTGGCATTTCTTGTCAAAACACTACTTCAGCAGGCATTTCATTCAGAACACACTTTAGTGTCATGCTGTATGAATAATTTCAAGTGTTGAGTTTCATGATATTTTATTTTGTCTGACAAATTATTGGCACTTGCTAAATGCAAATTTGTTCAGCCAAAAGATCAAAAAGTCATCTTATTACAGTGGGGGGAACAACAAAAAACAAAACAAAACAGTGCCACTACACCAAGTGAGAATTTTTATTCATTGTTTTGTTTTAATTCAGATTTACTGTTGTATGCTACAGTGGTGCTTGAAAGTTTGTGAACCCTTTAGAATTTTCTATATTTCTGCATAAATATGACCTAAAACATCATCAGATTTTCACACAAGTCCTAAAAGTAGATAAAGAGAACCCAGTTAAACAAATGAGACAAAAATATTATACTTGGTCATTTATTTATTGAGGGAAATGATCCAATATTACATATCTGTGAGTGGCAAAAGTATGTGAACCTCTAGCATTTAATTTGAAGGTGAAATTAGAGTCAGGTGTTTTCAGTCAATGGGATGACAATCAGGTGTGAGCGGGCACCCTGTTTTATTTAAAGAACAGGGATCTATCAAAGTCTGATCTTCACAACACATGTTTGTGGAAGTGCATCATGGCACGAACAAAGGAGATTTCTGAGGACCTCAGAAAAACCATTGTTGATGCTCATCAGGCTGGAAAAGGTTACAAAAGCATCTCTAAAGAGTTTGGACTCCACCAATCCACAGTCAGACAGATTGTGTACAAATGGAGAAAATTCAAGACCATTGTTACCCTCCCCAGGAGTGGTCGACCAACAAAGATCACTCCAAGAGCAAGGCGTGTAATAGTCGGCGAGGTCAGAAAGGACCCCAGGGTAACTTCTAAGCAACTGAAGGCCTCTCTCACATTGGCTAACGTGAATGTTCATGAGTCCACCATCAGGAGAACACTGAACAACAAATGGTGTGCATGGCAGGGTTGCAAGGAGAAAGCCATTGCTCTCCAAAAAGAATTTTGCTGCTCGTCTGCAGTTTGCTAAAGATCATGAGGACAAGCCAGAAGGCTATTGGAAAAATGTTTTGTGGATGGATGAGCCCAAAATAGAACTTTTTGGTTTAAATGAGAAGCATTATGTTTGGAGAAAGGAAAACACTGCATTCCAGCATAAGAACCTTATCCCATCTGTGAAACATGGTGGTGGTAGTATCATGGTTTGGGCCTGTTTTGCTGCTTCTGGGCCAGGAAGGCTTGCCATCATTGATGGAACAATGAATTCTGAATTATACCAGCGAATTCTAAAGGAAAATGTCAGGACATCTGTCCATGAACTGAATCTCAAGAGAAGGTGGGTCATGTAGCAAGACAACGACCCTAAGCACACAAGTTGTTCTACCAAAGAATGGTTAAAGAAGAATAAAGTTAATGTTTTGGAATGGCCAAGTCAAAGTCCTGACCTTAATCCATTGGAAATGTTGTGGAAGGACCTGAAGCGAGCAGTTCATGTGAGGAAACCCACCAATATCTCGGAGTTGAAGCTGTTCTGTACAGAGGAATGGGCTAAAATTCCTCCAAGCCGGTGTGCAGGACTGATCAACAGTTACCACAAACATTGAGTTGCAGTTATTGCTGCACAAGGGGGTCACACCAGATACTGAAAGCAAAGGTTCACATACTTTTGCCACTCACAGATATGTAATATTGGATGATTTTCTTCAATAAATAAATGACCAAGTATAATATTTTTATCTAATTTGTTTAACTGGGTTCTCTTTGTCTACTTTTAGGACTTGTGTGAAAATCTGATGATGTTTTAGGTCATATTTATGCAGAAATATAGAAAATTCCAAAGAGTTCACAAACTTTCAAGCACCACTCTATATGAAAGCATCAGTGTCGCATTTAACTGACAAAGCTTGGGCCATGTACCTCACATTAGTCTCCCTTTGGGCCCACTTTGCATACTTTTAATACTCCATATTCTTGAACATGTCTCCTGGGTAATACTTGTACTTCTCTTACACTCTCTTTTCAATCCTGTGTATTTGTGCTTTTTTTTTTATTTTAAAGCATGTGACATTTAATAGCCTTTACACATCTTTACTTTAACTGGCAATGTTAAATAATTCACTCTGTCTTCTCCCTGAAGCGTTTAGAAAGAGCTTGTAAGCATCCTGGCTTTGTTTTGCGTCTGGTCCTGAAGAAGAACAAGATCATATTTGAGCCCAGTTTCAAGGAATTTGAGACCATTTTGCTGAAAGTCTTTGACACAATGCATAACTGCATCAGCTCTTTGCCTCGAGTTGAGACAAAACTGTACTCAGATTGGGTAAGATTATGTATCTGTGTATATATTTTTTCTTCTCTTTTTTTCCTGAATGTTTTTCATTGTTGACTGCTACACATTTTCTACCTTTTTACTGTAGCCAGGTGCTAAGGATGCCAGAACCCTGAAGCCCATCATCCTGCCTGAGAGCCTGACGGCACAAAAGGATGCAATTCAGCGGGTGATATGTGAGGAGAGCAGTGGTCCAACTGAGCACATGCGCGAATATGACAAATTTGCACCGTTGATATCACAACAGGCCAAGAAGGACATGGAGAAATTCCTGGCGAAGCAGCACTCCTTCCAGGAGATGATGAAGGAGGTGACACGCTACCAGCAGCTAGTTGATGAGATCAAGTATAAACCTTGCCAGGTCAGTTTAAGTATGGCAGTTATTTTTTCAGGCATTTTTATAAAGTTTTTTTATGAATCCAGGCTCAGGTCTGATCTTAATGGCTGTTCAGAAATGGGATTTTAATTTGTCACCATATTTGCATTTTTCTATTCGTTTGTTAAATAAGATGCAGTACAGAGGGGATATTCATATCTGGTCCTGACGGGTCACAACATGACAAGATTTAACAAGTGTTGCCAGGCAAAACAAACCTCACGGTAGCACTTATGATACATATGAAGGAAGATAGCGCGAAAAAATAGGTACCCTATGGGTACATGTGGTTACTGCTTATAAATAAAATTGTTTTCTGATGCCATGCCCATACAGTAAATATATATATACTCTATGAGGCAGTAGCCACAAAAATGAAGCGTAATCCAAAAATGAACAGTTTAAAAATCACAGAAGTAAAATATACCAAGTGTCTGTACTTTATATTATTCCACTCTTACTTCTTACAGTTTTTGAAACTGAAACCTCCGAACCGAGGCTGACACACACGCTGTCGCCATGACCCAAACTCTTATTTCCCAGAAAAGGCCCAGCGCTAGAGCTCAGTGGAACTCACTTTCCCTCTGTAATAAGCATAAACATATTTTAAAGCGATTTTCTTTTGTCTAGTCTATTTGTTTCGAATGGTGAACCCAATTGTATACACTCACCAGCCATTTTAATCAGAACATGTGTATACGCAGTGCGCGATTGTTACACTCTTACATTCTTACAGCACAGTGACGGCTAATGCTTCTATCTGAGGCAGTAGCCACAACAAAAACGATTTTGACCTTTTTGGTGACCTTGACTGGATGACCCTCAAAATGTTGTAGGTTCTATTTGAGACCAATGCCCATCTATCCTGAAAGTTTCATGAAGATTGATCCAGTCATTTTCCTGTAATATCGTTAAAAAAAACCAAAGAAACAAAGAAACCCGACCGAAAACAATACCTCGCCCCCTGGTAGACTCCGTCCCGGGCGAGGTAATGAACAGGCTTAAAGTGCATATCATGGGTAAATTCAGGAGCAAGATCAATGTAATTCTCCTATTTTATATTAAACTTTGGTCAAATATCTGTCACGTTTTGCATTTTGTGCAATTTTTTACCTTGCGCAATACCAGAAAAATTCAGTTGAAATCAAGCCATTTGAGGCGAATTGGTCTGCCTCTGAAAAAACTTGGCATTTGGATTTCCCGGCAAACATTGATTTTTGTGACGTTGCATGCGGGACGCCTCCCTCTGAATCCTACGTCAGCGCTGGTTTGTTTATGAGAAAACGACCTGGTGGTCTTCTGCAAATTTCTTCAACATTATCACGTAATTATTAAAATGATGTATCGTAGGAGGGTGTAGCAACACCAATCATGATGGGATTAGTACTCATCATTTTCCAAAAGACCGGATAATGAGAGAGAAATGGGAATGCTTTGTGTGAGGCACCTGGAAGCCGAGGACCAAAGCAGAGCCGAGAAAAAGACCAAGAAAATCGGCAATTCACAAGTTGACTGTTGCCAGGGTAAGAAATAATTCTGACATCTCATTATATTCTTCATCCAAAGGTGAAGTAGCATTGTGCTCAGGTGACAATTCCGTATTTCAATGCAAAATCGCTAGCTGCTAAACTTGGTCTACACAGGCTGTGCACTGAAACTGCGCAAGCTCTCGCAGCCTGCTGGTGCTTCCGTAGGTAACGTCACGAATCTGGCTCCAGACTCCCTTGGGATTTTTCCAGATGCGTTTTATTTTATTTTTTTCTGCTGTAGACAGATGGCCTTGTGCAAAATTACCCTTCTGGATGAGTGTGTAAAGGGACTTACTTTCATATAAAAAAAAAGAAATTGGTCCAGGATATGCACTTTAACATCATATATATTCAAAAGGTCTTATTAACCGAAACACTAGTAACAATAACACATGCACCACAATCGATTTTTGGACCTGTATTCCAGTGTGCTGCAAATAAATGAGTAAATTATGTGAGTAAATGAGAATAAAGTGATATTATTAATTGTTGGTCTGGAATGGCTTATGGTACAGAAAAAAAATGAGTTTATAACATGTTTTAATGGATTTAATGAAGGAATTGGATAAAGATAAAAAAAAAAAACTCCGACATGATACTGGGTTTAATACGAAGATTTATGAGATGCTATTAATGTGCTCAGAGATTCATACAGGGTTCTGTCATTGCTTTTAAATGTGACAGGTGGTACGACTGGGTATGTTTGAAGTTCAATGCGACAAGCTTATCGAAGCACTGCTGAAGCGTGCGGAGGGACTCAGGGAGGAACTGGTCAACCGCATGGCGAAGGACCACCACAGTTGCAATCAAAAGTGAGTGCTAACATTTTTCTCACTGCACAGTTCAAAGCAGATAAATGCAAATAGACGTGATATTACTAGGTATTTATGGCCAGCAGGATGGAAATGAACAACAAATGAAATAAAGTGCTTATGTGGTATAAAAAGAAAACAAAATAAGCAAATGGACCTGGGTTCAGAGATAAGAATGAGAGTGATGTGGTTTGAAATTGTAACAGTGAGACAGCATGGTTGAAAAATATCAGTTTCACCGTTTTTGGTAGTTAAGACATTTAATATCGCACAAGCCAGAGGTGAAAATTATAGAGAAAAAAAAAAAGTACAAAAGTACTTGTCCACCCTGGACAAGTCGCCAGGTTATCACAGGGCTGACACACAGAGACAAACAACCATTCACACTCCCACCTACAGTCAATTTAAAGCCACCAATTAGCCTAACCTGCGTGTCTTTGGACTGTGGGGGAAACTGGAGCACCCGGAGGAAACCCACGTGGACACGGGGAGAACGTGCAAACTCCACACAGAAAGGCCCTCATTGGCTGCTGGGCTACATTTATCAAGCTGGATATATACAGCTTTATCATTGGTGTGTGTTTCTATATAAGAAATCTGGTATTCATGACAACCCATTAATTTGGAAAAAAAAAACGTTCATATCCTACTCGTGTCATGACAAACGTAAACCTTGACTCGATCGACTTCAAATCATATAATTTCCATGGATTACTGCACTTTTATATTTGATATGTACTGTTAAGGTTAAATTGCTTATTTT
This sequence comes from Neoarius graeffei, assembly GCF_027579695.1. Taxonomy (NCBI): domain Eukaryota; kingdom Metazoa; phylum Chordata; class Actinopteri; order Siluriformes; family Ariidae; genus Neoarius; species Neoarius graeffei. The sequence goes on along the minus strand of NC_083577.1, from coordinate 21,069,456 downwards.
TATTTCACTGACAGCATTTAGCAGACACCCTTATCCAGAGTGACTGAAAGAAATACTTTGGAGTCTTTCAAAAACTCATGCTAGCTCACTAGGTCAGGGACTAAGAGCGCTGTCGAGAACACTGAGTGAAAACTAGTCATTTTGTATTATTGCCATTAATTAAAGAATATAAAAAATAAAGAAAGCAAGCCAACACAAAACCATAAATTAAGACAAATAAAACTAATCACTCAATTATGACAAAAGCAATGGCACCCTGTAAATGGAGAACGGGCCGGTTTGTCTGCGCAGAGCCACAAGCTGTAAACAAATGCCTCAGGTGATGGAGGATTTAGTGCTTGTTATTTTTATTAATAATATTATTAAAGGGGCGGCACGGTGGTGTAGTGGTTAGCGCTGTCGCCTCACAGTAAGAAGGTCCTGGGTTCGAGCCCCGGGGCCGGCGAGGGCCTTTCTGTGTGGAGTTTGCATGTTCTCCCCGTGTCCGTGTGGGTTTCCTCCGGGTGCTCCGGTTTCCCCCACAGTCCAAAGACATGCAGGTTAGGTTAACTGGTGACTCTAAATTGACCGTAGGTGTGAATATGAGTGTGAATGGTTGTCTGTGTCTATGTGTCAGCCCTGTGATGACCTGGCGACTTGTCCAGGGTGTACCCCGCCTTTCGCCCGTAGTTAGCTGGGATAGGCTCCAGCTTGCCTGCGACCCTGTAGAAGGATAAAGCGGCTAGAGATAATGAGATGAGAATGAATATTATTAAAGATTTTTATTGGGATGGAAGAGGGTCACAATAATTTCCACTTTCAACCTTTACCCTGGTCTTGAACTTTTTTGAATTTTTAGTAGCTAGAAGGGGGCATACTACCATGGCAATGTGCGGTGCTGCTTAGCTGGAGAAAGAAAGAAAGAAAGAAAGAAAGAAAGAAAGAAAGAAAGAAAGAAAGAAAGAAAGAAAGAAAAGCAGATGTTTCCTTTTGTTCTGGTCAGCAATGCTATGGTCTACTGTTTATTTGTTAGCTGTATTATATGATAAAGTCATGATCATGCAAGCACTCTCAGTAGAAGTAGCAGTGTAATATGTTTACAGGAGTAAACCAAAGTGTTTTCAGTGCATTCACATCTCCTTTGCTGAGAAATGGAGATTACTGTATAATTTAGAGAGGGAGTTGGAGCCGGATGCAAAAGGGGTGAGAACCACTAGATGGTAGGCAGTATATAGAATACACAGAAATGCAGTTTAATCTATATTCTGTAACAGTCACTGGTGAAATAATGGTCTGATCACACCATGATGAACAGTGAAATATTAACCACCCTATTCTGGATGCACAATTTCTCAAGACAAATTTCTTATAAATCTCAATGTTGTGTTTCAAAGCTCCTCATCTCTCTCTATATGTGTGTGTGTGTGTGTGTGTGTGTGTGTGTGTGTGTGTGTGTGTGTGTGTGTGTGTGTGTGTGTGTGTGTGTCCAATATCTACAGATTATCTGATGAATTTGAGATAATTTCAGAAAAAGCCCAGACCACTCCTTCAAACACACAAGAACTCATGGATCTTAAGGTGATCCAGTACATCCACATATAACTGCCAGCTCTGTTTTTCACTGAACTCTAGTTCTGACTTCCTGTTTGACCATTTTCCCTTTGTTATAGGACTACATAAGGAAGGTTGAAACTGAAGAGATGTCCAAACTGGAGCTCCAGCTCAAGGAGTCCATGAAGCGTCTCTGTTTCTTGGCTAGTTATAGGTTTTCTACAACAGACATAGAACTGAACATGAAGACATTCCAGTGGCACATGTCCATGCCTTCCATCTTTGACACTCACAAAGAAATTTTTCATGAGAAGACTGCAAAATTCCAGGAGCTCCTTAAGGTTAAAAAAAAAAAAAAACCCACACACACGCCAAAGATAAATTACTCCAAAGAGTAACCCAAATATTATTCCCTCAGTAACTGTGATTTCTCAAACACAACACAGCAGACAACATCATGTATCCATTCTAGAACTGGATAGAACTCGACGCCAATGGCGTCGATGGGGATGCCTCTGCCTGGTAGACTACACGCCTTAAGTTGTGATTTGGGGATGGACATTTGACCTCACAATAACCTTGACCTGTGACCTTTTAACCTCAAAATCTAATCAGTTCATGTTTTTCCCAAAGCGCACAAATGGTGAAAGTTTGGCGAAATTCCTTTCATTTGCCTTGGAGATATTGTGTTCACAAGGTTTGCAGACAGACATTTGACCTCACAGTGACCTTGACCCTAGACCTTTTGATCTCAAAATCTAAGCATTTCATCTTTGCCCCAAAGTGCACAAATGGTGAAAGTTTGGTGAAATTCCTTTCATTAGTCTTTGAGATATGGTGTTCACAAAGTTTGGGGATGGACATTTGACCTCACAGTAATCTTGACCTGTGACCTTTTAACCTCAAAATCTAATCAGTTCATGTTTGTCCCCAAGTGCACAAATGGTGAAAGTTTGGTGAAATTCCTTTCATTTGCCTTGGAGATATTGTGTTCACAAGATTTTCGGACAGACATTTGACCTCACAGTGACCTTGACCTTAGACCTTTTAACCTCAAAATCTAATCAGTTCATGTTTGTCCCAAAGCGCACAAATGGTGAAAGTTTGGTGAAATTCCTTTCATTAGCTTTTGAGATATCGCATTCACAAGGTTTTGGGACGCACGGACAGACGGACAACCTGAAAACATAATGCCTCCTGCACCTTAAGGTGGCGGAGGCATAAAAAAAAAACAAGACAGCAAAGAAGCTAAAGTAAAACCTTCAAGTACATCTTGCATTAGCAAATCAAACGAATTAAAAGTCCTCATACTGTAAGCTAATAACAAACTGTAATGAGACGTAAAAAAATTTACAACAGTCACAACAAGGAGATGTCTTCTAATAACTGTAAGATATGAATGCCTTGGTTTATTTCTCACAGTCGCAGTGCAAGAAGTTTGTGGAAGAACTGGAAAGCTATGCAGAGCAGGTAGAAGAGTTTGTCTTATTTGAAGACTTATCTGAACTCAGCAAGTATCTGAAAAAGGCTCAGGCACTCAATTCCAAGTTGGAGACTGCCATGGAGAAAGTAAGTCAGTTAAAACCTAAGTCATTTATTTACTTTAGTGAATGATTACGTCTCATCAAAGCAATTTGGTTGTAAACTCACATCGTTTATATGCCTCTCGGTTTCTTAGTCCATATGCGTGGTAATGGAGAATTTCAATTTGTAGATTAACTTTGGCTTTGTTACTGTGTGACATTTTTAAAGAGAAAGGAATCTATAAAAACTGGCCATTTTGATGTCATTCTGTTTCACCTCAGTTTTATTATGATTCTTCTCCCCAAGATCGAGGGCTTCAACTTGGAGGAAGAAGCATTTGGATGGCCCATCACCCAGTACCCTGTACGCAAGAAAGTCCAAGACAAGCTGCTTCCATACCTTCAGCTGTACCGGACAGCTACCGAGTTTCAGACTGAGCAGCATCATTGGCTTCACGGCCCCCTCATGTCCATTGACCCTCGCAAGGTGGAGGAGAATGTCAGCAAATACTGGCGCTCACTCTACCACCTGGAGAAAGAATTTCAGGACTTACCCAGCGCTCTTAACCTCATTGCCCAAGTCAAGGTTGAGGTGGAGAATTTCAGGCAGCACATCCCCTTAGTGCAGGTACTTATGGATCAGCTGTTACACAGAGACCTAAAAATGTCTATGCATGGGTTTAATGTAGTGTTGTAGTCAAGACCACCTAAACCTAGACCAAGTTATGACGAAGATCAGAGTGTATCGAGACTGAGAAAAGACCAAGACTTTGAGGGGTTGAGATCAAGTCAAGACCAAGACCAGACCAGTGTGTGTGAAAGGGGGAGGGGGGAAGGGGTGACAGCCATTAACAGTAATGAAAATTTCAAATACGCAATGAGTCATGTTATTGGTTGCATTTGAAGCAGGAAGTTTTACATACAATCACAGTAACGATGTTAACAAATACATCAGATAATGCACAGGCAGTTTAATGATACCCCTGCAGTTGTGGTCTTGAAATCAAATCCTGAGTCTCTATGTCCGAGACTGAGACAAGACCGAGTAAAAATGTGGTCGATTCCGAGACAAGACCGAGACCTTCAAAAAGTGATCTTGCTACCAGTCTTGAGTCCTACAAGACTAGTTTGATGTACAATTTCCTCCAACTTGATGTAACAGTCCAGGAAAATAATTCATGGCATAGGTTCAAAAGTTTCTGGACATACTGTACCACATTAAAAAAATTCCTATTTTTCCAAAGCTGTGCTGTTTTTTCCTACTCCTAATGTTACTCGGATCATTACACAATTCAAAACCATATTTTCTGAAATGAAAAATCTTCAAATGATTATTTGTTTTATTATTTTTTAAACAATTACTTTGGTAAAAAGCATAAACAGCCAGCTGTTTACTCCCCATTAAATTAATGTTCTCCTTAGTTAGATTTGGTGGCTTGCCAATCTCTATTCAAGCACCTATTTATAACAAAGTCTTAGGGGATTGTTTCTCCAGAAACCTAATAAAAACACACCTAAAAACTGTCCAGAGATTCATTTTATATGGGATTTGACGTGCTTTACTTGTAAATTTAACTCAGTCAGGAGTTCACTGGTGTGCATTTGGACACAATTAATGTAATACTGAATACAATATAATACTTAATACATTACAAATAATGGAATGGAATGGAATTGTCAGTGCCATAGTTGGAATAAAGGCTTGAATGTTGAAACCACACCCATTTTGAGAGGTCTAAGCAGTAGTAATTTGAATCAGTTCTCTATGATTAATCATTTGTCCATCACTTGTGGTATTTCATTAGTTCTGCTTGCTTCTTATAAGCAGCTTCTGTACTCACACTAAAATCCTGTCTACAAAAATACCCCCCCAGGTGATGTGTAATCCAGGCTTGCGAGATCGCCATTGGGATGCCATGTCAGACATGGTAGGTTTCTCCCTGAAGCCTTTGGAAGATGAGGCCTGTGTTTCCCACTTCATTCCTCTGAAACTCGAGGCCCACTTGCGCAACTTCGAGACCATCAGTGAGACAGCCAGCAAGGAGTACTCACTGGAGAAGTCCCTGGAGCGCATGATAGAAGAATGGGCAGACATCGAGTTCAACCTGTTGCCCTACCGTGAGACTGGCACATCCATTCTGTCCTCATTGGACGAGATCCAGATGCTGCTGGACGATCATATAGTAAAGGCACAGATGATGCGCGGCTCACCCTTTATTAAACCCTTCGAGGCTGAGATACAGTAAGTGTTGGAGGCTTTGTAAAGCAAAGTACACACAGAGCAAGCTTACTGACAAAAGCTCTAATGAATTTGGCTAACATCGTTAGCATTCATAGCATTCATGTAAATCCTGAAGCAATGATTCAAAGTGATTGTTTAACTAAAATGATTAAATAATGGATGGAAGAGATCAAAAACCAAGGTCATCATAACTATGATTATTCAGTGTCTTTCAGAAGCATTTGAAAAATATCTGCACTGCAAAACTATATGGTTTTTTTAAATAATCTGAGCCTACAATCAATCGCTCTTTTATATTCCTAGTTAGAAATAAAGCTATGGTTGGTTAGACAGATGGACAAATCTGTGCATTTGTGTTGTAGAGACTGGGAGGGCAAGCTGATCCTGCTGCAGGATATTTTAGATGAATGGCTGACAGTGCAGTCCACGTGGCTCTACCTGGAGCCCATTTTCAGTTCTCCAGACATCAAGGCCCAGATGCCAGAGGAGGGACGCTGCTTCAGTAATGTGGATAAAACCTGGAGAAACATCATGAAGCAAGTCAGCATGGTGAGTCAGTATATACAGTATGTAGCTCTTAGTAAAATGTAGAACTTTATTGCAGCCCTAATGATATGTACCCGATTGATGTAACTGATTCTCAGAAATATGTAAATTATTAATGAATAGTCAGTGTTAAGGGATTATCATCAACACAAGTTACATCTACATTTAATTATAGTACAACTCTTCTGCAGAATTAAAACCATGACTTGGAAGTGATTTTGCTGGCTGATGGCATGCAATACTTTTACAGCTGACTTACTCTCCTTAGAAAGAAAAAAGATTTGTATGATTGCATCGTCTAATCACTACTTGGAGAAAGTAAAAAAAAAAAAGTTAAGATTGAAGCCAAGTGTCCAAATATAAATAAAGAATATCCAAACACTGATTACAACAGTTCAGCCAAATCCTGGCCCATCAAATGAACGAGTGTATACGAATAACTGTGCATTCTCCTATTCTGAGTCATTTACAACCAACATTGCAAATTTCTCAGGATCTTCGATAAAAAATTAATCACCACATCTAGTGCTGCCTAAAAAATACTCACACTCTTCAGAATTGTAGGTACATTTAAAATCAGACATTCATACTGATTCTGAAGCCTTTTTTTTTCTCTTGCTTTAGGACAAGCACGTCCTGGCTGTAGTGACCATCGATAAGATGTTGGAGAACCTTAAACAGAGCAGTGAGTTCCTGGAGCTCATCTTGAAAGGCCTGAACAAATACCTGGAAAAGAAAAGACTCTTCTTCCCTCGCTTCTTCTTTCTGTCTAATGACGAGCTACTGGAGATTCTCTCTGAGACGAAGGACCCAACCAGGTACAGGATCAAGTCAAATTCAGTTTGGTCTGCCATTTTGGGAAAAGAAAAGAAAAAAAAACTCAATGGAAGTTCAGTTTTCTTTTAGATTTTCATTGCAGTGTTTAGAAAGAAACAAAAGCTTAAAGAGTTTGCTGGTTAATTTTGAAACCGTGTGTTGGATTACTTCCAGTATAACTACATGCAGCTTTTAAAAGAGTTAATAAAAACAATCCATTTTTAATTCGACTTGGGAGTAAAATCATTGCATCTTGTTGGAAAATTATAATTAAACCCTGGCAGCAGAGAAATCAACCCATATTGAATTAATTTAGAGATCAGTGTAGATCAGATTTTTCTTGCAGGCTTTAAATTGAGTTTTGGTGCTTCCATTTTTATATATATATATATATATATATATATATATATATATATATATATATATGCTGCTGAACCAACCGAGGACAAAATAAAAACTCTACTTGAAAACAAATCCCCCAAAAATATATATTAAAAAAACAACAAAATATGGAATAAAAGTATTTCATGGTAAGAATCTATCTTTTTTATTTTTCAAAAATTATTACAGCATTTTTCACAAATTGCTCCTGTCATTTCGCCAGTTTGTTCACAGTCTAAGTAGAAATAATTTTGTCGGACGTTTTGCATAAAGTTTTTATTTATCGAATTTGCAAAAAAAAAAATGCTCTGTTTCTCAAAATCTGGTGAATGTGGATATAATAAAACAGTTATTCCACTCAATATTATCATACATGGCTATAATGAAAGATGTACTTTTCCTATACATTTGCTACAAAATCAAACAGCAATGCAGTTCTGCATTAATTCTTAGCAAATGAGACCACCACTTTTTTGTATGCCTGGGTGAAACTTGCCATAGATTGAAATTGTAGAACAAAAGGGAGGATAGTCTGATCATTTTAGTTTGGTTTTAATGATCATGTATTATTCTTATTGTAAATGAATTTGTTCTGGAGACCCTAAGAGAGGAGACTTCACTTCAACAACCATGAAACATGCTGCTAAAGCCAAATAAGTCTTTTTGAAGGCAGTTCATTTGTATTTTGCCTGCAGTCTAGTTAGCAGTTTTGCTGCCATTTAGTTGTAGAATAACTGTAAACCAAACTGTAGGAACTGTAATGATTGAGAACCATTTCATTGGCGATCATAAAATGGAATCGTAATTAGATTATTTAGCCTTGAGTGGTGTTAAATTATAATCTACATTTGTAGCATTGTTTATATATGATTAATGTCTCAGAAACAATGCTACAGTATAATTGGTCTCTTCTTGCAAAGGCAAGGCTGACTTAATTACATCAAGCATTGACTGGGCTAAAACATCAGCAAAATTGCCTTTCAGTTTAATTTACCATTCAAAAGTTTGGACACACTTTCTACTGTAACTCAATGTTTTGTCTTTATTTTTATTAACTAACATACACTGCATGTCTTAAAGTAATGATGATGTTTCTCTTTACTTAGTTGAGCGGTTCATGACATAATATGGATTACTACAGTTGTGAAATAGGGCTATTTATTTTTATTATTTACTATTTGCTGTTTGATCTGTATCAAACAGAATATATAGTTATGACTGGAAGTCCATGAGTCTGCAAGAGACTCTTTAACCCTTTTTTAGTTAACTATATCGCTGTTCTGTAATTTCACTGGGATGCATGTTCAAAAGGCAAAACTACAAATATTTTGATAAGCTTTGCAAACTCATGCCATTAGTTTTATCCTGCTACTTCTAGATAATTAGTGTGCAGTTAACAGTGCATGTGTATTTGTTGAATTGTATTACTGTAGGTTTGTCTGTTGCGCTTGTCTTTTGTGCTGCACCAGAGTGCTGGAGGCTACTATTTCATTACTTTCACAGTATAGATATAGTATATGTGTATGGGATGACAAAAAAAAAAAAACACAAAACACTTAGAGGCTTCCAGAAGTTGAGAAGAAGCTGTATTTTATTTTGCGCTTATAAGTTTCTTTGGCCTCCCAACAGAGTGCAGCCACATCTGAAGAAGTGTTTTGAGGGCATTGCCAGTGTTGTGTTCACTGAAATTCTGGACATCACACACATGAAGAGCAGTGAGGGTGAGATGGTAGAGCTGCTGGACATAATCTCCACTTCTAAAGCCCATGGCCAGGTCGAGAAATGGCTCCTCGAGCTGGAGAGTGGCATGCTCAAGTCCCTACACAAGGTGTGAGGCAATTTCACTTGAGATTGATTCCTGAACCCTGATGTTCAGTCAAAAGAGAGAAAAAACTCCAATTGTATTTTATACCATCCATTATCCGTAACTGCTTATCATGTGCAGGGTCACAGGCAAGCTGGAGCCTATTCCAGCTGAATATGGGCAAGAGGCAGGGTACACCCTGGATACAGTAAGTCACCAGATCATCGCAAGGCTGACACATAGAGACAAACAACCATTCACACTCACATTCACACCTGTGATCAATTTAGAGCCATCAGTTAGCCTAACCTGCATGTCTTTGGACTGTGGGGGAAACCCACGCAGACACAGGGAGAACATGCAAACTCCACACAAAAAGGCCCCCGTCGGCCATTGGGCTTGAACCCAGAACCTTCTTGCTGTGAGGTGACAGTGCTAACCACTACACCACTGTGCTGCCTGTATTTTATACCATGTGCTGTTATTAGTTCCTGTATAATGTATTCTATTAGTTAGTCTCTGGACACTGCATTTTGTTTATTTAGATGTTCGTCTCTTGTATACCATGTTACTGTTAAATTCTCAAATCTGATTGGTCAGAAGGTGTTGATTAATTTTCTATAACAGCAGGTTTAGCAGTAGTTCTGGCCAAAATTAAAAATCATCTTCTTCTTCTGCTTCATCATCATTATCATCTTCTTTTAATAATATAATTATTACTATAGTACTTATATTAATGAGCTGTTGTAATACATTATCATTTCTCTAGAACACAGGGACTCGCATAGCCACTGCTCCACATAAATGGGTTAAAAAAAACATATGATCACTGAAATAGTGAAATATTCTATGAGGAGCTGTTTATTTATCATTTTTGGAGGGAGTCTCCAGTGTTAGGCCTTTGTAACAGTCAGAGATGAAGCTGTTCCTTCAGGTTTTCTGACACAGAAACTGACATGTTTCATCAGATTGAAAAAGGCAGAGGTTACCAGGATTATATCAAATATCATAAATAAGACATTATAAGGGGCGGCACGGTGGTGTAGTGGTTAGTGCTGTCGCCTCACAGCAAGAAGGTCCTGGGTTCGAGCCCCGGGGCTGGCGAGGGCCTTTCTGTGTGGAGTTTGCATGTTCTCCCCGTGTCCGCGTGGGTTTCCTCCGGGTGCTCCGGTTTCCCCCACAGTCCAAAGACATGCAGGTTAGGTTAACTGGTGACTCTAAATTGACCGTGAGTGTGAATGGTTGTCTGTGTCTATGTGTCAGCCCTGTGATGACCTGGCGACTTGTCCAGGGTGTACCCCGCCTTTCGCCCGTAGTCAGCTGGGATAGGCTCCAGCTTGCCTGCGACCCTGTAGAAGGATAAAGCGGCTAGAGATAATGAGATGAGATGAGAAGACATTATAAGCATTAGCACTTCAGAGTATAACATCACAAAATGTTAATTGGTGGTTCTAAAGTGCTTAACTCCCTTTACAGGAGACACTGTAAGCTTAAAGCACACAATTTAAAATGTTTACAAGTAAGTAAATAAAAATAGAACATATTGTTATAATGATTACAGTAGCTCACTATGACATTATGAGAACATCCTTAATAATACATTGTAGCATTAAATTTTCTAAGACGGCATGGTGGTGTAGTGGTCAGCACTGTTGCCTCACAGTAAGAAGGTTCTGGGTTCGAGCTCAGTGGCCGACGGGGGCCCTTCTGTGTGGAGTTTGCATGTTCTCCCCATGTCTGCGTGGGTTTCCTCCGGGTGCTCCGGTTTCCCCCACAGTCCAAAGACATGCAGGTTAGGCTAATTGATGGTTCACCTTAGGTGTGAATGTGAGTGTAAATGGTTGTTTGTCTCTATGTATCAGCCCTGAGATAATCTGGTGACTTGTCCAGGGTGTACCCTGCCTCTCACCTGTAGTCAGCTGGGATAGGCTCCAGCTTGTCTGTGACCCTGCACAGGATAAGGGATAATGGATGGATTAACTTCACTAAATAAGATCCAAAATTTTTTTATATCCAAGTTTTTCATTGTGATTTGCAGGTGATAGCGGAGGCAATTGAGGCGTACCCTCAAGATCTGAGGAACAACTGGGTGCGAGCCTGGCCAGGTCAGACAGTGCTGTGTGTGTCTCAAATGTACTGGACCAAACACATCCACGAAGCCTTAGCAACGGGACCAGAGGTCTGTACTACACCATTATCATCAGTTATCATTGTTTTCCATCTTTCTATCTCCTGACTTACTGGAGACTCTTAAAAAGAGCTGGGAATGATTATAGGATGATGAAATAAACTAACTATAACTGATGGAAATGCTTTAGTATATGTGTTAAAAGTATTGTGTCTTTAAAATTCAGTCTGAAATTTCTGCTCTTTTCTCTCTTAGGCTCTGGAAGCTTATTTGCAACAGAACAACACACAGATTGAGGATATAGTAGCTCTGGTGCGTGGGAAGCTGTCCAAGCAGAACCGAGTGACTCTGGGAGCGCTGGTGGTGTTGGACGTGCATGCTCGCGATGTCTTGGCCTCACTTGTACACAAGGGCGTGAATGATGAGAATGATTTTGAGTGGCTCAGCCAGCTTCGTTATTACTGGATTGTAAGTGTGTGTGTGTGTGTGTGGGGTGGGTGGGGGGAATAACAACACAATAACAGCATTCATTATATCATCTAGGCCTATATCTCTCCCCATAATGTGATAGGAGTGTGGTATATCTGTGAAAAGCTCTCTCTTCATTTCATCTTTTCAACATTTCCCTTTACTTTTGCAGGAGGACCAACTTCAGACCAAAATGATTAATGCAGGCCTGGCTTATGGCTACGAGTATCTGGGTAACACGCCACGTCTGGTCATCACCCCTCTCACCGATCGCTGCTACAGGTCAGAACAACTTTATGTTCAACTCTACTCATACAGTGCAGTCAGTCGTCCATCATGTACAGTATCTCTGCGAAGACATTTCATCATAATCATACTAAGGTTTATAGTCAGTGTATTGCTTTTGCTTGCAACTTGTAACTTGCAACCATTGAAAATATGAGATTTAAAATTCTTTAAGCAAGCTATATTATCTGTTATACTGGTTAGTTTACTACGAAGTAACCAAAGAGGTGAAAGCAGTCAAATATTTTCAGAAAAAGAGATTCAAAATGATTTCTAAATCGGTAATTTTTTTCAAAAAAAATGGTCACGTTACTTAGTTTTTAATAATCTCTGCAGTCGCTGTATACTCTAGTTACAGTTCTAGTTTAGCATTAGTCATGTTTGTAGAGAAAAAAAATAGAGATGGATAATACCTTTAAAAATTGGGTCTTTAGAACTAAATTTGTACCCTAATGGACGGCTGTGTCTGTTCAGTTTGCCTCTTTATAGCTCCAGATCTCATTTGCAGCACCAACACATTACCTGCTTTAATATTAATATGTTTCTGTCTGGATAAAGAGCCATTTTGAGATATAGACCTTCTCAGTTTTGGTATTCCAGCTAGCAACACATTAATGGTTACTTCAAATATATGTTATGAAAAATTCTGGATTATTTAGAAAGTGTTATTTTTGAACAGTGGCCAAAGACAGAAAGAGTAAAGATGTGTTATTCTATAAAATCAGTAGAGTTTGGTTTTATAAGGCTCTATCTGTCTGTGTCTTAGTCTCATTACATAACTAAAGACTAAAAGTTGCAATAAACTCAGCAGTGAAATATATTTGGAGATAATTAAGATTCAATTATGATCATATAGCCTACAGTATGCTTTTCAATAAGTTTTATTTTCCTGATTGCATTTGCAAGATTTAAAACAGAAGAGGCGAGATTTCACTTTTTAAAATCAATTTGTTATAGTTGCTAAAAGATGTTCCTTAAAATTGCATTGTATATCATTTACATTAGAACATAAAATACATGTTTCTGTCTTGACCTTTAGTCCTGGTTATGGGACTCATTTAGTGTCCTATTAATGTAACTTAAATAGAGCATGGATATCGACTGTCAAGGCCGTCTTTGTTTTTATACTTGATGATTAGCTGGCAGACAGAATCTTATAAAACCAGGTATATCTGTGAGTTTGGAGCTAAACAGTTAAACCAATAAACCAAATTGGCAGTTGTAATTCTGCAGTCATGATATAGTATGTCTTTGCCCCTAGAACCCTTTTTGGCGCACTGAACTTGCATTTAGGAGGAGCTCCTGAAGGCCCAGCAGGTACAGGGAAGACCGAGACGACTAAAGATTTGGCCAAAGCTGTGGCTAAGCAGTGTGTCGTCTTCAACTGCTCCGATGGCCTTGATTACATTGCCCTGGGAAAGTTCTTTAAGGTCAGTGACATTTCCCGAGGTCCAAGTTATAGACTAATTATATTTGTATTGAGTTAGGGTCCCCCCCCCCCCCCCCCCACACACACACACACACACTTTCACACATGGTGTTGTGATGACAGAAGTTAAGATTTATCTGACCATTTGATTAAAAAAAACATGCAAACAGTAGCTTATACAGCATTAAACTTCTTGTTCCTGACAGAATGCTTACATTTAAAGAAGCTATTTGAAAAAAAAAAAATCCAGAAAATATTTAGCTAGAAAAGAACATTTCTAGTTTCCATGGGAACAGAGACTTTTGCAATCCTGGCTCGTTTGATGATGAAGCTAGAGATGTAAAAACATCAGCAAGAGTAACAGTCATTATGGCTCATAGGCAGGGTTTTATTCTGAGGGCACCTGTAAGACTCGGAGGTTTACCCAGAACCTTTATGTAGTGGGTATGAATTAAAAGGTGCACTCAGACATTCAATGATATAAACCTCATCTTGTGCCTTTTTCTTGCTCATACGCAAAATTGGGACTTTGTCAGCCTATTTATAGTGAATTGGCACATATATTTAAGCAGTAGGTATAAAATGTAGCCCACATCTTGTTGAATAGCTGCTTCTCATACTCCAAAGTAGGTTCGCATAAAACAAGAGAGACAGGGAAAGGTGCATGATCAGGTGGTTGTATTTTCCTGCTTTGAAATTATTTAAAATGAAGCATGATGCAGCTGAACTATGCATCAACATACAGAATCGTAGATCGGAGTGATGCCTCAGTGCCTTATACATGATATTGATTATTCCCTGCTCATGATTTACCATTTAAATCAATTGTGATAAATGATGTAATCATCCAGAATTGTAAAAAAAAAAAAAAAAGACAGGGAAATGAACAATTTCACCATTTCTGGTTGAAAAATTTTCATGCTTGCTGCTGCCAGCAAGCAGTTCCTGTCTGCAGAGCTAGCAATATCATTACACCCTCCCCTACTGTCCTCAAATGAGTCAAAAAAGAAAGAATATTTACAACATACAAGTGAATACAACAGGGAACTTTGCACCCTACTACAGTAAAAGTTATTCTCACTGATCTGAAATACATGTGAATAAACAAAGATACGTGAAGCATTAAAAATAAATAAATAAATAAATAACTTGGGATAAGATTTTGTTTTCATCTTTCATCTTCATTTTTTAACAGTTTCCCTTCAAAGTCATGAGACACAATTCCATTTTAAAATCATTATACTTTAGATTTTGAGGACTTGCGTTCCTTCATGCAGTTTTGAACATATGGACAGTCGAAAGTCGCACTTGGAAGACGGCTCTGGACTCTTACAGTAATGCTTTTATGGCTGAGGACTGCAGTTGTCATGAACAGTTTTGCACTCAAGTCTCCATCAATGAACGGCTGATAACATCAACAAAACAAACTTTATGCTAAAACTATAATGATTTTCCTGTTTTCACAGTTATACTTTGTGACTCTATAGGACACAGTTATAGAAGTGAGTTATTTATAATCACGCTATATGTTATCACCCAGATGAGGATGGGTTCCCTTTTGAGTCCAGTTCCTCTTGAGGTTTCTTCTTCGTGTCGTCTGAGGGAGATTTTCCTCACCACCATTGCCACAGGCTTGCTCATCAGGGATAAATTAGCAATAAAATTAGCTCACATTTAAAGTCTTTAATTTTCTGTAAAGCTGCATTGTGACAATGTCTATTAAAAGCACTGTACAAATAAACTTGACTTGACTTTTTAAGTTTTATATGATTTATAGATGTGTAACAATTCACCCATTCATGATTCAATTCGATTCATGATAATGGGTTCATGATTTTTTTTAAATGAAAAAAAAATTACCAACAAATACAACATTTATTTTCCCATTCTTTATCAATGTAAATATTCCTTTTGTTAAAAAAAAGAAAAAAAACCTTTTGTTTCATTTTCTTAACAACATTTACCCACATTTCTGAAGGCTGGAGTAAAATGTAATACTCTATTAACTAAAATGTTCCTTTAATTAAAAATGAAAAAAGTGAATAACAAATAGGCCTTTTCTGAATCAACTTTTATATATAAATATTTGTACTACCTTTATTTGCTTCTCTTTTCTTTAGCTTTCAGCAGTCTGTTAAAAGAGAGCTCTGATTTCTTGTTAAATCTATTTGTACAATCAATCAGACAACAGCTCTAACATCTTAGATTTGTTTTTTGTGTTTTCGCTGCATTAGAGCGGTGTTAATTCCACCTACAGTGAAGTCACAGATATTCATGCTGTTGTACATTATTCCACCCAGTGCTGTCTAAACAATAGTTACAATTAGAAAAATCTAAAAGATTACACAGCCTAATAATAATCACAATTCATTTTTTTATTTCATTGATTCGAATTGTCATAAATTTGTATCATAGTTTATCGTCACATGATATATATTACATGCCTCATGATCTACTCAACTGCATACTTCATTTAACTTCAAGAGAAACACAGTATGCAGCTCCCATTATTTCTGTACTGAAAGACATTAAAGGTGTCATTGCATCGTTTTTTCATTAATTGTGCGGTGGTCTCTAGTATGAATGAATGCCCTGTGAGCCGGTTTTGGTGAAAAAAAAAATGCTGTGGTGCTCCTGTTTCAGGATGTTCTAGTTTGGTGGAGGAGTGGGTGGGGAGAGAATGACAGGATTTCAGCTCTTACTCATGAATATTCATGACATGTAAACATATCACTTCTGATTGGCTAACAGCACTGTGACGCTCCCTCCAGTGGGTTATAGGCGAGGCCATGACTACTAATTTTCGAAGTGACGTAAGTTTGTAGGGCTTTTTCTGATTCGCTCATTTTTCCATCTATTTTCTTTCATAGGCTAATACAGGGAATGGGGGTAGAAGAACATTTTCACGTGCAGCATGCATATGCAACTCGGAGTGACCTATGGTATTTCAAAAAGAGCAAGTATTAAATGGTTTGTCGTGGAATGACACCTTTAAGACTTTCTTGTGTTGAATGCTTGTTGGAACGGAGAGGACCAAAAGAATAAAGCAATAAAGACATCAGACATTGAGGTTTTATAGATCAGAAAGTACAGAACAGCTTTGAGTCATTTCGGTTGTTTGTTGTTTTAAATTGATTTTTATCTGCTTCTTGTAGGGCTTGCTATCCTGCGGCGCATGGGCATGCTTTGACGAGTTCAACCGTATTGACCTAGAGGTGCTGTCTGTGGTGGCGCAACAAATTCTCACCATTCAGAGAGGTGTGTGTGTGTGTGTGTGTGTAGAGGGGTATCTATAGTATATATGATCACACATGCGCAATCCAGATAGGGTCAATAAATGCAACACTAATCAAATTATATAATTTTATATTATATGGACATGAGTGTTTTACTGGGAAATACACCACTTTTATTTTTCATATGAGCTCCATCCGGAACACAGAGAACCAAAACCGTGACATAAATCTCTATATGTCACTCGTGAGGAAATCAATGAATTGTTTTTATAAATTTGGGTACTTTTTATTTGTGAATGTGTCTATATAATAAAAAGAAAATCACATGTTGGCTTGAAGATATGAAGTTTATCTTCTCATGTTGAAAAACTCGCATTTTTCATATGAAATACATCACGGACCTGAGTGACATATTTAAATAATATTGGCTGACGTTGAGTGGTATATCAGATATATTCCATTCAGCGAGCATGATATTGAATGAGTCAATAGACAAGTGAATGGAATAGATCTGATATAACCACAAAAAAGCCAGCCAATGTTATTATTATTATACATACACAGTCTCTTTTCCAGTTTTTCGATGTCCATTGGTACTGTATGTTTTTGTCTTGTAAATAATTAAGTTTTGGTAGCCTTTCGGGTGTTCAGCGCATCTTTTTCTTTCCTGGCAAACAAAGAAATGCTTCTGCGCATGTGCAGCAGAAAATTCTCTCATTGATTATTCGCATCAGCTCCAACGTGCGATGTCATGTTGTCTTGACAACCATGCAATGTCGTACAGTGGTGCTTGAAAGTTTGTGAACCCTTTAGAATTTTCTATATTTCTGCATAAATATGACCTAAAACATCAACAGATTTTCACTCAAGTCCTAAAAGTAGATACAGAGAACCCAGTTAAACAAATGAGACAAAAATATTGTACTTGATCATTTATTTAGTGAGGAAAATGATTCAATATTACATATTTGTGAGTGGCAAAAGTATGTGAACCTTTGCTTTCAGTTTCTGGTGTGACCCCCTTGTGCAGCAATAACTGCAACTAAACATTTGCGGTAACTGTTGATGAGTCCTCCACAGCAGCTTGGAAGAATTTTAGCCCATTCCTCCATACAGAACAGCTTCAACTCTGGGATGTTGTTGGGTTTCCTCACATGAACTGCTCACTTCAGGTCCTTCCACAACATTTCGATTGGATTAAGGTCAGGACTTTGACTTGGCCATTCCAAAACATTAACTTTATTCTTCTTTAACCATTCTTTGGTAGAACGACTTGTGTGCTTAGGGTCGTTGTCTTGCTGCATGACCCACCTTCTCTTGAGATTCAGTTAATGGACAGATGTCCTGACATTTTCCTTTAGAATTCGCTGGTAGAATTCAGAATTCATTGTTCCATCAATGATGGCAAGCCATCCTGGCCCAGATGCAGCAAAACAGGCCCAAACCATGATACTACCACCACCATGTTTCATGGATGGGATACGGTTCTTATGCTGGAATGCAGTGTTTTCCTTTCTCTAAACATAATGCTTCTCATTTAAACCAAAAAAATCTATTTTGGTCTCATCTGTCCACAAAGCATTTTTCCAATAGCCTTCTGGCTTGTCCGTGTGATTGTTAGCAAACTGCAGACAAGCAGCAATGTTCTTTTTGGAGAGCAGTGGCTTTCTCCTTGCAGCCCTGCCATGCACACCATTGTTGTTCAGTGTTCTCCTGATGGTGGACTCATGAACATTAACATTATCTAATGTGAGAGAGGCCTTCAGTTGCTTAGAAGTTACCCTGGGGTCCTTTGTTACCTTGCGCACTATTGCACACCTTGCTTTTGGAGTGATCTTTGTTGGTCGACCACTCCTGGGGAGGGTAACAATGGTCTTGAATTTCCTCCATTTGTACACAATCTGTCTGACTGTGGATTGGTGGAGTCCAAACTCTTTAGAGATGGTTTAGTAACCTTTTCCAGCCTGATTAGCATCAACAACGCTTTTTCTGAGGTCCTCAGAAATCTCCTTTGTTCGTGCCATGATACACTTCCACAAACATGTGTTGTGAAGATCAGACTTTGATAGATCCCTGTTCTTTAAATAAAACAGGGTGCCCACTCACACCTGATTGTCTTCCCATTGATTGAAAACACCTGACTCTAATTTCACCTTCAAATTAACTGCTAATCCTGGAGATTCACATAATTTTGCCACTCACAGATATGTAATATTGGATCATTTTCCTCAATAAATAAATGACCAAGTATAATATTTTTGTCTCATTTGTTTAACTGGGTTCTCTTTATCTACTTTTAGGACTTGTGTGAAAATCTGATGATGTTTTAGGTCATGTTTATGCAGAAATATAGAAAATTCTAAAGGGTTCACAAACTTTCAAACACCACTGTAAATCATATTCAATGCTCATTCTCCATTGGGGAGAGTGATGTAATACATGTAGGATAAATGATATGCTCACAATATTGCATGCTATCAAACCAAATAAATAAAACCTGCTAGAAGGGAATAGAATACATGTTTTTATTCCATTGAAAAAGTGTCCCATATGTATATTTCCCGATATTTCCCTGCCAGTGTTTTCCCATTAACTAGATGTGCATTGTCAAAATGGTGAACTGGTTCAAAATTTATTTATTTTTTTTGTGGATGTGTCGATATAATAAAGAACATTACACAGTGGTACGAAGATATGAAGTTTATCTTCTCATGTTGAAAGTATTTTCACTCGTTTGCTTCACTCACTTGTGGATATATTCACCACTCGAAGATAAACTTCACATTTTCATGCAACCATATCCTCATTATGAAAATGTTAAACTTCTTGGGGACCATCTGTGATGCTTTGTGCTGATCTGTGCACTCACTGGAAGTCACAATTAGACGTAACTGAAGAAAAGAGATTGTAACAGTTCCTGATGTGGGTGAAGCATGGCAGGCGAGAGTTGATGTTCACATACACGCTCGTTATTTTCCTTTATTTTGGCTTTTCAGCTTGCTGCATTCATTCATTCATTCATTCAGTCACACACATGCGTTGGGGTCAGGGAGCTCCTCTTCTCTGCTCTCCCCCTCCTTTTATGCTCGATCCCTGTGACAAACAAAAACACACCCACACACATTAATGGACACCAGGTGTAATGACTTAGCCACTTACCTTCCCCGACCCTGCCCTCCATTCACAAACTGCTGCTTGGCCACACCCCCGTTGCCACATACCCCCACCGCCCGGCTCAGGCCGGGGAGCCATCCGGCCTGAAGCAGACTCCCCCCTCCGACGAGACAGGAAGTCTGCCACCACCATCTGTGCCCCTGGCCTGTGGACCACCTTGAACTTAAATGGCTGGAGGGCGAGATACCAACGGGTAATCTGTGCATTGGCATCCTTCATGGAGTGGAGCCACTGGAGGAGCACGTGGTCTGAACAGAGAGTGAAAGGGCACCCCAGCAGGTAGTATCGGAGGGTGAGGACCACCCACTTGATGGCAAGGCACTCTTTTTCGATGGTGCTGTACTTGCTTTCACGCATCAAGAGTTTACGGCTGATGTACAGCATGGGGCGCTCCTCGCTCTCCACTTTCTGGGACAAAACGGCCCCCAGCCCTCTGTCTGATGTGTCAGTCTATAAAATAAAGGGGAGAGAGAAGTCAGGGGAGTGCAAAAGTGCCCCCCCCACACACACACACACAGTGCAGCCCCCTTTTTAGTGAAATCGGTTAGCGGGCTGGTGATATCCGAATAATTAGGTATAAACCTACGATAATAGCCAGCCAGCCCCAGGAACTGTCTCACCCCCTTTTTGGTCTTGGGCCTCGGGCAGGCCGCAATCACTGTCGTCCTGTTAATTTGGGGACACCTGCCCATGACCCAAGTGGAACCCCAGATACCGTACTTCCACCCGCCCAATTGCACACTTTTTCAGGTTAGCTGTGAGGCCCGCACACCTCAGTGACTTTAGAATGGCCCTCAGATGTTCTAGGTGCCACGGCCAATCATGGCTGTAGATTATTGTATCATCGAGATATGTGGCCGTGTAGGCAGCGTGAGGGCAGAGGACCCTGTCCATGAGCCGCTGGAACGTAGCAGGCGCCCCAAATAACCCAAAAGGGAGCATGACAAATTGGTGTAATCCAAACGGTGTGAAAAAGGCCGTTTTCTCTCGGGATAGAGGAGTCAAGGGGATCTGCCAATATCCCTTTGTTATATCCAGTGTCGAATAAAAGCGAGCCGTGCCTAACCGATCGAGCAACTCATCAATGTTAGGCATTGGGTATGCGTCAAATTTAGACACTGCATTGACCTTTCTATAGTCCACACTAGGGCTGAACGATCTATTGTTTTCGACTGAAAATCGCGATCTCAGACAACACGATTTTGGGATTGTCAAAGCCGCGTTTTTTCTCAGTGCTCCTAAACTGACCCATGTTTTGTTTCGTCAATAAATTGTCCTCAGTTTTTACACTACAGACAAAAAATTACATCTGTGTGTTCAGGAGACCCTTGTGGCACTCAATGTGAAAGAATTTTGTGAATATCTCCTTCCGTTTTTGTGTAAATCCCTGTTGTTTGGGGGGAGCACTCTGAGGAAAAACTGCCCTTTCTGTGTCTCTGCTCTGAGTGCGCGGGTGGGGGAGGGGCTGCTCGCTCGCGCGCTCTCTCTCTCTCTCTCTCTCTCTCTCTCTCTCTCTCACTCTCACACACACACACACACACACAGGAGGGAGGGGCTGCTCCCTCTCAGAGAGACACAGGCTTGTAGCCTCAGGGCAAATCATACATTCACACAGTACAGTGCAGCTCCTGCAACTGTGACTGCTGCGCGCACTGCATCACTCTCACAATTTCCCACAGGGGAATTGTTGGCTCTAGTTATAATTTATAATGCTTATGTACATTCTTTTACAAAAGTGCAATATTTTGATGCTGCTGAGCCATTGATCAACCTTTTTTTATGTCTGATATGTTGTAGATGCGAAAAGTAAAAGAAGCAAAAGTTTACTTAAGAAAGATGGCTCTCTTTTTATTTTTATTTTAAGTTATTATAACTTGTTCCTCAGGCACTCAATGTTAATAAACAGGCCTACATTTGAAATCTGTTGACCTCAGTTTTCATTCTTGCATTAGCTTTATGGAATTCATTGTATTAATTAATTTGCACTGAAACTCGATTTAAAGAAAAAAAAGCGTGGTTGAAATTGAAATATCTGCCAGAAAAATCGCAATTCAATTTTTTCTTAAAATCGTTCAGCCCTAGTCCATACAGAACCAAACCGACCTGTCGGTCTTAGGAACCAGGACCACTGGGCTGCTCCAGTCACTGTGGGACTCCTCGATTATGCCCATCTCGAGCATGGCCTTGAGTTCATCCTGGACCACTTTTTTTTTTGTGTTTGGGTAGGCAGTAAGGGTGGCTATGCACTACCACCCCTGGGGGCGTCTCAATGTGGTGTTCTCTGAGGTGGGTGCAGCCGGGTAGGGGTGAGAACACGTCGGACAATTCCTCCTGCAACTGGGCTACCTCTGTGAGTTGGGGCGATGAGAGGTGGTCTCCACAGGGGACTGGACTGTTTTGAGATGTTACCTTTTTTACCTCTGGCCCCAGCGCCACCTTCTCTGGAACTACCGACGCCAACGGCACGGGGACCCCCTCATTCCAGCGTTTTAAAAGGTTGAGGTGGTAGATTTGCAATGCCCCACCCCATCTGCTTGCCTCACCTCATAGTTGACGTCCCCGACTCGCCATGTGACCTCGAAGGGCCCTTGCCACTTGGTGATTTAATTTAGAACTCAACATGGACAATAATACAAGCACTTTGTCTCCCGGTGTGAACTCTCTAAGGTGCATGCCCCTGTCATACAGCTGGCTTTGACGTTCTTGTGCCTGCCACAAATTCTCCAGGGTTAAGTGCGTGAGTGTGTGGAGTTTTGCGCGCAGGTCAAGAACATACTGAATTTCATTCTTGCTAGGCGAAGGTCCCCCCTCCCAATTTTCTCATAGCACATCCAAAATGCCATGCGGCTTACGCCCGTATAATAATTCAAATGGAGAAAACCCCCTGGGGGCTTGCGGGACCTCTCATACTGCAAATAACGGGCTCAAGCCACTTATCCCAATTACGTGCGTCCTCACTTACAAATTTCCGAATTATGTTCTTGAGTGTTTGGTTAAATCGCTCCACTAAGCCATTCGTTTGTGGGTGATAGACACTGGTGTGGATAGACTTAATCCGCAGTAACCCATACAGCTCGTGCAGTGTGCGTGACATAAACGAAGTGCCTTGGTCTGTCAGGATTTCTTTCGGAATTCCGAACCTGGAGATAAAGCGGAAGAGCGCTTCCGCAATACTGCGTGCTGAGAAATTGCGGAGAGGAACTGCTTCCAGATATCGCGTTGCATAGTCCACCAGAACTAAAATAAAGTGATATCCCCATACTGACCGATCTAATGGCCTGACAAGATCCATCCCAATTCTTTCAAAAGGGGTCTCGATTAGAGGGAGAGGACGCAAAGGCGCTTTTGGAGTGGCTGCGGGATTTACTAACTGGCATTCACAGCATGCCGCACACCACCGATGGACATCCCCGCGAATCCCTGGCCAATAGAACCGGGCCATTATTCGGGCTAGTGTTTTATCTTGCCCTAAGTGTCCAGCCATGAGATTAAAGTGAGCCGCATGGAATACGAGTTCCCTGCGGCTCTTTGGGATCAACAATTCAGTTGTCTGTTCTCCAGTTTGAGTGTCCTGTGTCACTCGGTACAACCTATCCTTAATAATAGCAAAATAAGGGAAGGCCGGTGTTACATTTGGCTGGAGAGTTTGACCATCGATTACTCTCACTTGGTCAAACGCATGCTGCAGAGTCTTGTCTCGCGACTGCTCTAATGGGAAATCCCCAAGGGAATCCCTGAGAGAGGGAGGAGGGGCAGGGTGCTCCTCACTCCTCGCATCACTCTGACACGGTGCTGACGTAGACGGCTCTGTGACAGCTTCCCTGGTCAATGCCACACCAGGAGCTTCCCGTGATGTATTTATGCAGGACCCACCTCTCATTATGTGTTCCATCAATTCTTTAAACCCTGTACAATCGGTTCCGAAAATGAACGAGTGGGTGAGACAAGGGTTAACCACTGCCTTAATTCTATGTGTTTGGCCCTGGAATAGAATATGGATGGACACTAGAGGGTAATTGTGAACATCCCCATGCACACATAACACCTTCACTGCTTGTGCTCTCCCAAATGCCTCACCTTGCACCAGGTGTTGGTGAATTGAGGGGCCTTTCTGTGTGGAATTTGCATGTTCTCCCTGTGTCTGCGTGGGTTTCCTCCTGATGCTCTGGTTTCCCCCACAGTCTAAAGACATGTGGTTAGGTTAATATGGGATGGCCTTGGGCTGAGGTGCCCTTCAGCAAGGCACCTAACTCCCAAATGCTCCCCGGGCGCTGTTAGCATGGCTGCCCACTGCTCTGGGTATGTGTGTGTGCTCATTGCTTACGTGTGTGCATGTGTGTGTTCACTGCTTCAGATGGGTTAAATGCAGAGAGAAAATTTCACAAGTGTGTGATGAATAAAGTTGTTCTTTCTTTCTTTCTTTCTTTCTTTCTTTCTTTCTTTCTTTCTTTCTTTCTTTCTTTCTTTCTTTCTTTCTTTCTTTCTTTCTCTCTCTCTCTCTCTCTCTCTCTCTCTCTCTCTCTCTCGTTACAACCGGAATCCACCAATGCATGATATGTATCCCCTTGAACACTTACTGGTATCCGATACGTTCTGGCCCGATCAGGGGCGGTCTCTGGTGCGTCGGGGCTCCAGATCACAGCTCCCACCTCCCTGGCAGAGCTCCGACTCTGGGGATGCTCCGACTCCCTGCCACACCAGCACCACGGCCCAGGCTTTCCCTCTGCACCAGCGTTATGGGAGTCACTCACCTGGGGAGGAGGAGACAACACAGACATGGAAGAGGGAGATGGGAGGACACCATGGGTGTGATGGGCAGGCTGGGGAGGAGCCGGCCGCCGCCTCCATGGTAGGGGAACGGGGAGGGGAGGGGAAAGAGAGACGGGGGCAGAAGAGAGAGTGAGAGGAGAAGCGAGGAGAGACACCTCGTCTGACTGCCATCGGAGCCACCTCCAGATGGTCCTCTGCCAGCTCGATGGCTTGTTCTAGCGACGCCAGGTGATGACACTGGACCCATTCCGCTGTTCCTTCCGGAAGTCGAGAGATGAACTGTTCCAGTGCCACCAGATCGATGATCTTGTCGGTGTTGTGATCTTCTGCCCTCAGCCACCACCGGCAGGCATCCTGGAGTTGCTGGCCGAATGCAAATGGCCGGCCGACCTCCTCCAATGCCAGTGTCCGGAAGTGCTGGCGATGTTGTTCTGGGGAGCGGCCGACCCACTGCAGGATGGCTTTCTTCAGGTCAGCATACACCAGTCGGCTGTCATCAGGGAGCTGCTGCACTGCTAGCTGCGCCTCGCCAGTCAGGAGCGGGAGGAGGCGTGCCGCGCGCTGCTCCACCAGCCACCCACACGCCTCGGCTGCTTGTTCAAAGAGGGTGAGGAACACTTCCTGATCGTCCTGCGGACCCATCTACATGAGGGCGCCGGCTGCGGTGACGGTCGACGCCCCTGCTGATGCGAGCAGATGCCAGAACGCCTGGCAATCTTTCTGCTTGGCCAGGCTTGGCTTCGAAGCGTTGCTCTTGTTCCTTTCAGAGGGTGATCAGCGCTTGATACTGGTTCTGCTGGGCGGTAGTGAGGGTAAGGATGAGCTCTTCGAATGGGGAGGACTCCATGGGGTGGTTCCCTTCTGTGCGTCCCGGGTTTCGGCACCACTGTAACAGTTCCTGATGTGGGTGGAGCACAGAAGCACAGCAGGCGAGAGTTGATGTTCACATACACGCTCTTTATTTTCCCTTATTTCGGCTTTTCAGCTTGCTGCATGTATTCATTCATTCATTCATTCATTCATTCATTCAGTCACACACATGCGTTGGGGTCGGGGAGCTCCTCTTCTCTGCTCTCCCCCTCCTTTTATGCTCGATCCCTGCGACAAACAAAAACACACCTACACACATTAATGGACACCAGGTGTAATGACTTAGCCACTTACCTTCCCCGACCCCGTCCTCCATTCACAAACTGCCGCTTGGCCATGCCCCCGTTGCCACAGAGGTCATTATGTCTTTTATCACATCTCTCAGTGGATCTCAATGATTTAAGCTCCTTCAACCTCTATTAAAAATAAGCTGAATTAAATGACTGCTAATATTGCCTGGCAAGTATGTCATGCTGATTGTTCATTCTTGTTTTAATTCATTATTAATTTAATTATCTTAACCCACATCTTACATGTAGGTTTTGTGTCAAAATGAAATGGCCATTAAGTCATCATAGGGAAACTTTAAAATCATGACATTATACGAGTTCTGAGTTGTACATTTATGTCTCTTGACAGACACTAGAGTCAATAATAATAGATATCACAAAGGGAAAAGATCTGAATCACTTCACTGATAATTCACTGGACAGCTGGAGGAAATGAAGGCTGCATTTCAAAACATATACTAATTGTGCACTCATTCATATAAATAATTTAGCCCCATTAGTATTCTATCTGTTAAAGCACTACAGAAGTTCTAAGAAATCCATGTTGCATTGTAGGAATCGCAGATCATGCCGAGATGCTGATGTTTGAGGGTACGGAGTTAAGGCTCAACCCATCCTGTGCTGTCTTCATCACTATGAACCCGGGATACGCTGGTCGCTCTGAACTGCCTGATAACCTGAAGGTACCTCATGCATATCAAGGACACTGACTGAGAAAACTCCATCTGGGGCTAATGCAGTACAAACATGTTACACAAGTGTGTTACACAAGTGTGTTACACAAGCCAATCACATCCATTAAGAGCTATTTTTAGATATGAAACATCCCAGACCTGGTTTTTGCCTCAATCATTCACATTTCGAAGGCTGATGATTCTGGAGTTAAAGGCGTGGTGATATCATGGGTATTCAGAGACATCTGCAGGGATGGGGACAAAATCCAACTCATGTGGCACACTGTACAGTTGGTGGTCGCTCAAATAATTTTCCTGCCAGAGTTCCTTTGTGTGAATGGCAAATGAATGAGAGCGTATTATAATATAATGACAAATATTATTTTAAAATTTGTCACCGTAATGTGAAACAGATCACTTTACATATTGGTGCATGTTTTATAAAATTAATTTAAAGAATGAGACATGAGAGTGAGACAAGTAACACTCTGTTAACTCCTTTAACTTTTTTGACTGTTCAAATATATTTAGATATGATATAAAATCCAGTTTTATCGGTCCAAAAATATTGTATCGAGCCAAAATGGGTCCTCTTCACAGATTTGCTTCCTTCTTTTTCAGTCACATATTATATTGATAGTTTTGCTTGGAAGGAAAAGATGAGGGCAGACAAATTTATGGTTACTAATTTATCATTGGAAGCATGTTTATCCATAATGCAAATGACGCATTCATGATATACACATCTTTCAAATCTTTGCCTCAGGCCCTGTTCCGCACCGTGGCCATGATGGTTCCCGATTACGCCCTGATCGCTGAGATCGTGCTCTACTCTTTTGGTTTTGTCACGGCTCGTCCACTCTCAGTGAAGATTGTGGCCACGTATCGCCTCTGTTCCGAGCAGCTGTCCTCTCAGAGCCACTACGATTATGGTATGAGGGCTGTCAAATCCGTCCTGACAGCCGCTGGAAACTTAAAGGTAAGTCAACTTCAAGACGTTCAAGAGGTCACTTGGTTAATACTTGCATGTGAAAGAAATACACAATTTTTTTTTTCTTCACTAGGAGAAATTTTCATGTGAAATTGAACTATGAACATAATCTGTTCCTACACCCCAAACCCTGGTTTTTATTGTGTCTCCATACACTTCTCGAGTGACCACTTATGATCCGATCTCACTTCCATGCTCTAGATACAAATAAACAAGTACATCGCTTATGTTTGCAAAAGGCCAACTGCGTTGCTGTTTTTAGCCAGCAGGAGGAAGCAGTGCACGCCCCGTGACTAGCAGGGTTTATGTTAGCTGGCATGTGCCAGCTTTTAGTCCGTATTAGTGTTTTAGTCAAGACCACTGTATGTAACACTCAGTCAGGAGAGGTGGGACACTGAAGCACTGGGATAGGCAGGTAGTTACTTTGACGTAGCTTTTACTTGAGCTTTTCAGCTTGAAAATTTAAACTATACTCAGGCACACACCCACACTCTCTTCCTCTCCCTCTCTGCTTCCTCTCTACATACACTACCGTTCAAAAGTTTGGGGTCACTTTGAAATTTCCTTATTTTTGAAAGAAAAGCACTGTTATTTTCAATGAAGATCACTTTAAACTAATCAGAAATACACTCTATACATTGCTAATGTGGTAAATGACTATTCTAGCTGCAAATGTCTGGTTTTTGGTGCAATATCTCCATAGGTGTATAGAGGCCCATTTCCAGCAACTCTCAGTCCAGTGTTCTAATGGTACAATGTGTTTGCTCATTGCCTCAGAAGGCTAATGGATGATTAGAAAACCCTTGTACAATGATGTTAGCACAGCTGAAAACAGTTTAGCTCTTTAGAGAAGCTATAAAACTGACCTTCCTTTGAGCAGATTGAGTTTCTGGAGCATCACATTTGTGGGGTCGATTAAATGCTCAAAATGGCCAGAAAAATGTCTTGACTATATTTTCTATTCATTTTACAACTTATGGTGGTAAATAAAAGTGTGACTTTTCATGGAAAACACAAAATTGTCTGGGTGACCCCAAACTTCTGAACGGTAGTGTATAAGCCCCCAGCTGTCACTGCAAGACACACACACATCATTAATTTGACACAGGTGTGATCATTTTGCCACTCACCTTCCCCGGCCTCGCCCTCCATTTGCAAACTGGTGCTCGACCACACCCCTGCTGCTACAACCACCTAAACTGAGACCACGTCATGACGGAGACCAGAGTGTATCGAGACTGGGACAAGACCAAGACTTTTTGAGGGGTTGAGAACAAGTCAAGACCAGGACCAGACCAGGGTGTGTGAAGAGGACCGGGGGGGAGGGGTGACGGCCGTTAACAGGAAGAAAATTTCTAAATTAGAAATGAGCCACATTACTGGTTGCATTTGAAGCAGGAAATTTTACATCCAATCACAGTAATGACGTTAACAAATAAATCAGACAATGCGTACAGTAAGCCATTCAGTGAAATCCCTACAGTTGTGGTCTTGACCAGTCTTGAAATAACACTGAGACAAGACCAAGTAAAAATGTGGTCTATTCCAAGACGAGACCAAGACCTTCAAAAAGTGGTCTTGAGACTGGTCTCAAGTCCTACAACACTAGCTGGTATCACGTGTAGTCGTCCAGCAGATGAAATTATCAATGGCCAACATGTCTGTTGAGAAATATGCCAAGAATAAAATAATGTTGCCAAGACAACTTAAATATAAACTTCTATGATGTAAAAGTTTGGTTTCACCCCCACTGTTACGACAGTGAGATATTCACTCAGTGTTTAGTCATATGACTAAGCATTGTGCAAGATGAAAAGCCTACAGTGCATCACACACACTCCATAGCAACTGCTATAACTCCTAAAGAAATCGAAGATGTGACAGAGCAAAAAAAAAAGATATACATGTAATGTAGGCTAATGTCTTTATTTAATTAACAATAGCAAGGGTTTTTTGTTTTATTTCATTCTTGTAGGCTATTATACGGCTATTTAAAACATATATCTGGTAATTGTTCTGTATGGCTGGAATTCTGGAATATTAATAGTCATATTGGCCGTCAAAAATGTTGGGTATAATTGCTGGTGCTGAGAAACGAAAGCATTTAGCATGTTGTTGTTGTTGTTGTTGGTGTCTGTTGTCACACTTGTTAGTTCCTCTTCCATTCCTTAAAGTCATCTTTTAATATGACATTAGAGAAGGCCAAAGGAGCAGAGGATTTCTGCTTCATCTAAAATTCCCGTTCCCATTTTAATGCCAATTTATTTTCTGCACCATCACACTCAAGACTATATCCTTTTGTCATGTCATGGAATGACTCATGGAGTAAAGAAGTATTAAAATTAGCATTATATCATTATAAAAATATGCACAAGAGGAGTGTGTGAATGAGATTTGTTGTGCGTTGTATGTGTGATGCGTCTGTCACTTCAGGGCTAACCTTGAGAGTTGCCCTTTCCTTTCCATTTAGTTCTTTATTTCTTCCTCTTGCCTTCTCACACATCTTCACCATGTTTGAAATGTCACAGCTGAAGTTTCCGGAGGACAACGAGGACATTCTTCTGCTGAGGTCCATCATCGACGTTAACCTTCCCAAATTTTTGGCCCATGATCTGCCACTGTTTGCGGTAAGAAAGTGTATGCTTCTTTTATATTTTAGGTAAAGTTTGAGTATGCAGATGAAAATTTTTAAAATGAGATGCTTAGTGACAATTGATTTAGTTCACATTTTTGTCTGAACACTATAATTCAGATTTTAAATTTCTGACCCTGAACCCTCCCCCTTTTATTTTTTATGGGGTTAATCCCCTCTAGGGAATCACTTCAGATCTTTTCCCTGGAGTAACACTCCCAAAACCAGACTATACCATCCTGCTAGGTGCCATTAAAGAGAGTTGTGAGACGATGAACTTGCAGATGACAGATTTCTTTGCAGAGAAGATCCTGCAGGTTTATGAGATGATGCTTGTGCGTCACGGCTTCATGTTGGTGGGAGAGCCATTCGGAGGGAAGACGTGCGCCTGCCGAGTCCTTGCCAGTGCCTTGGACGATATCTGTGAGAAGGTAACATGCTTCTCTTCTTAATTGTGCCCAGAGATACAAGGCTACGTGATGTCATGCTCCTTTTTCCTCACAGCCATCTTTGACATAAAGAGATGTTCATACAGTGGTGCTTGAAAGTTTGTGAACCCTTTAGAATTTTCTATATTTTTGCATAAATGAGACCTAAAACATCATCAGATTTTCACACAAGTCCTAAAAGTAGATAAAGAGAACCCAGTTAAACAAATGAGACAAAAATATTATTCTTGGTCATTTATTTATTTATTGAGGAAAATGATCCAATATTCCATATCTATGAGTGGCAAAAGTATGTGAACCTCTAGGATTAGCAATTAATTTGAAGGTGAAAATGGAGTCAGGTGTTTTCAATCAATGGGATGACAATCAGGTGTGAGTGGGCACTCTGTTTTATTTAAAGAACAAGGATCTATCAAAGTCTGATCTTCACAACACGTTTGTGGAAGTGGATCATGGCACGAACAAAGGAGATTCCTGAGGACCTCAGAAAAGGCGTTGTTGATGCTCATCAGGCTGGAAAAGGTTACAAAACCATCTCTAAAGAGTTTGGACTCCACCAATCCACAGTCAGACAGATTGTGTACAAATGGAAGAAATTCAAGATCATTGTTACCCTCCCCAGGAGTGGTCGACCAACAAAGATCACTCCAAGAGCAAGGCGTGTAATAGTCGGCGAGGTCAGAAAGGACCCCAGGGTAACTTCTAAGCAACTGAAGGCCTCTCTCACATTGGCTAATGTTAATATTCATGAGTCCACCATCAGGAGAACACTGAACAACAATGGTGTGCATGGCAGGGTTGCAAGGAGAAAGCCACTGCTCTCCAAAAAGAATATTGCTGCTCGTCTGCAGTTTGCTAAAGATCACATGGACAAGCCAGAAGGCTATTGGAAAAATGTTTTGTGGACAGATGAGACCGAAATAGAACTTTTTGGTTTAAATGAGAAGTGTTATGTTTGGAGAAAGGAAAACACTGCAGTCCAGCATAAGAACCTTATTCCATCTGTGAAACATGGCGGTGGTCATATCATGGTTTGGGCCTGTTTTGCTGCATCTGGGCCAGGATGGTTTGCCATCATTGATGGAACAATGAATTCTGAATTATACCAGCGAATTCTAAAGGAAAATGTCAGGACATCTGTCAATGAACTGAATCTCAAGACAAGGTGGGTCATGCAGCAAGACAACGACCCTAAGCACACAAGTCGTTCTACCAAAGAATGGTTAAAGAAGAATAAAGTTAATGTTTTGGAATGGCCAAGTCAAAGTCCTGACCTTAATCCAATCGAAATGTTGTGGAAGGACCTGAAGCGAGCAGTTCATGTGAGAAAACCCACCAACATCCCAGAGCTGAAGCTGTTCTGTACGGAGGAATGGGCTAAAATTCCTCCAAGCCGGTGTGCAGGACTGATCAACAGTTACCGGAAATGTTTAGTTGCAGTTACTGCTGCACAAGGGGGTCACACCAGATACTGAAAGCAAAGGTTCACATACTTTTGTCACTCACAGATGTGTAATATTGGATCATTTTCCTCAATAAATAAATGACCAAGGATAATATTTTTGTCTCATTTGTTTAACTGGGTTCTCTTTATCTACATTTAGGACTTGTGTGAAAATCTGCTGATGTTTTAGGTCATATTTATGCAGAAATATTGAAAATTCTAAAGGGTTCACAAACTTTCAAGCACAACTGTATTGGTCACGGTTGGTCTGATTGTAGTAGGGAAACTCCTGTGTATGTGTATGCCAAGACAAAGCTGTTTTCAGATGCTTTCACTTGATTAATTTTACCTAAGTAATTAATTTCCTTTAATATAATTTCTTTTAATTTTGATTTTAATGATTTTACTTTCTTTATTTTAATTTCTTTTTAATCTTGGATTTTAATGATTTTACTTTTACTTTAATTCTTTGTTACTGTGATCCTCGTAGATTTTGTCTGCGGGACGATTTTTGGTGATCCTCGTAGATTTTGTCTGCGGGACGATTTTATTTGGTGATCCTCGTAGATTGTGTCTGCGGGACGATTTTTGGTGATCCTCGTAGATTTTGTCTGCGGGACGATTTTATTTGGTGATCCTTGTAGATTTTGTCTGCGGGACGATTTTTGGTGATCCTCGTGGAAGAGCCACTGTAAGAGCGCACTTTATGAGTTAAACTCATAATAATTAATCTCGAGGCTGATTCCTTTTTTGAACTTTATTTCATTTTATTATTTTATTTCTACTATTGTTTAATTCTTATTATTTTTCTTCCCCAATTATTTTATGTAATTTTATTTTCTATTGTTTACTGTTCTGCTTTTACTTCTGTAAAGCACATTGAACTGCCACTGTGTATGAAATGTGCTATATAAATAAACTTGCCTTGCCTTACCAATTGGCTGAAAAGTCAGATTCCCCAGGATTTCTTATGACATAATTTAGATAAGCACAATGCTATTTTATGTTAATTAGGATTGCATATTGTTCTTTCAGTAAATATTAATGGATACACCAATTTACCTGTGTTAAGTTTGTCATGAAAGTTACATATCCTCAAACATAATTCCTCTAATTTATAACAATACCAAATGTATCACTATGGCACACTCTAGTTCACTATATTTTCTTTTTAAAATTGTGTCCTGGTTTATTTTGAATGAATGAATTTATTTGAATGAATGAATGAATGAATGAATGAATTTATTTATTTCGAACATGTATAAAAATGTATGTAACTATTTATACATACAAAAGAAAGAAAATGAAAAAAGTGACAAAAAAAGAATAAATAAAATAATATAAAGAGCTAATACATTACAATACACCGCACATTGTTCGAAAAAGGAGTGGGAAGAAGTACAATACTTTTTTTAATTTCCCACCCCTTTTTAACTACCCCGAAATCCAAACTACATTAATACACTTATAAAAATATATACCACATATACACTTCATGATTATCCATATAAATATATAATTACAAAAATAAATATATACTACATACCATATCCATATACATATATATATATACATATACACATAACTATCTATATAAATATATAATTACAAAAAAATATATATATATATATCTACTACATACTTATCCCTGTAAATATGAAGATATCTATCCCCATAAATAAATATATACCATATACTAAGCTAGATAAATTTTGAATTTATCACAAAATTACTGAATGTTAATGATATTTCTTATATAAAGTGATAACATGGATGTAGCAGTCTGGATATGAAGTTATGCAGTGGTGAAAGAGTTAAGTGGAAAATATAAATTGTGTTTACAAAGTTCAAATGCTAAATTAAATGCACATGATTTTTTTTTCTCCTATGCAGGGCCTGATGGATGAGAACAAGGTTCAGATCACTGTAATCAACCCCAAGTCAATCACTATGGGTCAGCTGTATGGTCAGTTCGACCCTGTCTCTCATGAGTGGTCAGATGGCATACTTGCTGTGAGCTACAGAACTTTTGCCACCTCTCAGGTATGCTGTTATAGTGGTTTAAGCGATTGAAACGTGCACTTAAATTTCCTTTCAATAAGAAGGTCTTAAAAAAGCTCAGAACTACCGTATAAACACTGGATATATGTTATTATTCTATCCACATTCCCTGGATATGAACAATCCCACACTCTGATTGGCTACTCTGCTACTAGGCTATCAGCTCATATACCATGAGCAGAGAAAAACAAAATGGCGGAGCGTCTTGCTGTATCAGCCGAGGACGAAATAAAAATTCTACTCGAAAACAAAACCCCAAAAATGATCAAGTATTTAAAAGAAACAAATAGCTAAAAGGTTATTGCCCCCCCGCCATGTTGCCTGTTTCACACTCCAGCCCAGTCAGTGGCAGTAATGCACCTTTAGGTTGGTTTGCCAACTGCCAAAAAACCCTAAAGAAGAAGAAGAAACCCCGCCCCCATACAAAAAAGCAACAAAATATGGAATGAAAGTATTTGATGGTAAGAACATATCTTTTTTTTATTTTTCAAGAATTATTATTATAGCATTTTTCACAAATCGTGACTGTCATTTCGCCGGTTTGTTTACATTCTAAGTGGAAATTATTTTGTCAGACATTTTGTACAAAGTTTTTATTTATCAAATTTGCAAAAAATAAAAATGCTCTGTTTCTCAAAATCCAGTGAATGTGGATAGAATAAAACAGTTATTCCATTCAATCTCGTCATACATGGCTTATAGCCAACTCAGTGTTATGCACCTCGTCGGCTATCAGGTCATGTACGACTTGATTTCGTGGAATAACTGTTAATTATTTTCTCCTTCTAAAAATACTAGACATTTTAATGAGATATCTTCAATCCTGTGTTGTAAATCATCTTGTATGGTACTTTTCAAATACACAGAGATATTGTTAGGTTCTTCCTTTAAAATATACTTTACATTTAATATTCTGGATCATTTAGTAAATAATGATTTCTCCCCACCCCCAACATCTAATTAGTATTGTGAAGATGCATATAAACAAGGAAACTAGGCATTCCTAAGTTTTGCCGGATTGCCATCGGCTGCATAGCAAGTGTTGCATGTATATCACAGAATGTCCCTGGTATTGTTCACTGCTTGCTAGCTAAGGGTAGTAAGATAGATAGAAATTTGTCTAGCTGGACTCTTCACACATGCATGTTTCAGTCAGTCAGTCAGTCAATGAGCAAAAATGCCTCTTCTACACCAGCTAGGTGGTCTGGCAAAAAAAAGCTCATTGAGTTTACTTAATTCAGTTCCACAGATCCGTTCCATGTAAATTAATTGTGTTGTATTAACCAGCAAGATTTTGATCGCGTATTTTCAAAGCCCTGAATAAAATCTCTCACCCGAGGGCAGGATCGAACCAAGGTTGGTGGGGTAGTAAGGCAACAACATTTACCACTGCACATGCTTTTAGTGTTGGCATATAAGGTTACTGTTATAATTATTTCTTCTCATAAGCACTAATGTCCTCACAAGATGTATACATACAGTGGTGTTTTAAAGTTTGTGAACCCTTTAGAATTTTCAATATTTCTGCATAAATATGACCTAAAACATCAGCAGATTTTCACACAAGTCCTAAAAGTAGATAAAGAGAACCAAGTTAAACAAATGAGACAAAATTATTATCCTTGGTCATTTATTTATTGAGGAAAATGATCCAATATTACATATCTGTCAGTGGCAAAAGTATGTGAACCTTTGCTTTCAGTATCTGGTGTGACCCCCTTGTGCAGCAATAACTGCAACTAAACATTTCTGGTAACTGTTGATCAGTCCTACACACCAGCTTGGAGGAATTTTAGCCCATTCCTCTGTACAGAACAGCTTCAACTTTGGGATGTTGGTGGGTTTCCTCACATGAACTGCTCGCTTCAGGGCCTTCCACAACATTTCGATTGGATTAAGGTCAGGACTTTGACTTGGCCATTCCAAAACATTAACTTTATTCTTCTTTAACCATTCTTTGGTAGAATGACTTGTGTGCTTAGGGTTGTTTCTTGCTGCATGACCCACCTTCTCTTGAGATTCAGTTTCCTTTAGAATTTGCTGGTATAATTCAGAATTCATTGTTCCATCAATGATGGCAAGCCGTCCTGGGCCAGATGCAGCAAAACAGGCCCAAACCATGATACTACCACCACCATGTTTCACAGATGGGATAAGGTTCTTATACTGGAATACAGTGTTTTACTTTCTCCAAACATAACGCTTCTCATTTAAACCAAAAAGTTCTATTTCGGTCTCATCCGTCCACAAAACATTTTTCCAATAGCCTTCTGGCTTGTCCACGTGATCTTTAGCAAACTGCAGACGAGCAGCAATGTTCTTTTTGGAGAGCAGTGGCTTTCTCCTTGCAACCCTGCCATGTACACCATTGTTGTTCAGTGTTCTCCTGATGGTGGACTCATGAACATTAACATTAGCCAATGTGAGAGAGGCCTTCAGTTGCTTAGAAGTTACCCTGGGGTCCTTTCTGACCTCGCCGACTATTACACGCCTTGCTCTTGGAGTGATCTTTGTTGGTCGACCACTCCTGGGGAGGGTAACAGTGGTCTTGAATTTCCTCCATTTGTACACAATCTGTCTGTCTGTGGATTGGTGGAGTCCAAACTCTTTAGAGATGGTTTTGTAACCTTTTCCAGCCTGATGAGCATCAACAACGCTTTTTCTGAGGTCCTCAGAAATCTCCTTTGTTCATGCCATGATACACTTCTACAAACGTGTTGTGAAGATCAGACTTTGATAGATCCGTGTTCTTTAAATAAAACAGGGTGCCCACTCACACCTGATTGTCATCCCATTGATTGAAAACACCTGACTCCATTTTCACCTTCAAATTAACTGCTAATCCTAGAGTTTCACATACTTTTGCCACTCACAGATATGTAATATTGGATCATTTTCCTCAATAAATAAATAAATGACCAAGTATAATATTTTTGTCTCATTTGTTTAACTGGGTTCTCTTTATCTACTTTTAGGACTTGTGTGAAACTCTGATGATGTTTTATGTCATATTTATGCAGAAATATAGAAAATTCTGAAGGGTTCACAAGCTTTCAAGCACCACTGTATAACATATTTGGATTATGTTAATACCACAAGAATCGATCACATACCACATAATTTAAACTAGCAATTAGAAACTTGGTTAGTACCTACCAAAGTGGTTCAAGGAAGGACAACCGGTGTACTGGTGACAGGGTCATGGGTGTTGAAGGCTCACTGATTCGCATGGGGCATGTAGCCTAGCCCATGTGATCCAATCCCACAGAAGAGCTCAAACTGCTGAAAAAGTTAATGCTGGCGAAAACAGAAAGGCGTCAGTGTTAACTTTTTCAGCAGTTTGTGCTACAGTAGCTCTTCTGAGGGATTGGACCATATGGGCGAGCCTTTGTGCCCCATACAAATTACTGAGCCTTCAACACCCATGACCCTGTTGCCAGCTCACCAGTTGTCCTTTCTTGGACGATTTTGGTAGGTATTAACCACTGCATACTAGGAACACCCCATAAGATGTGCCATTTTGGAGATGCTCAGACCCAGTCATCTAGCCATCACGATTTGGCCCTTGTCAAAGTCATTCAGATCCTTATGCTTGCCCATTTTTCCTGCTTCCAACACAACTTCAATAACTGACTGTTTTCTTGCTTTGATGAGATAATCAATATTATTCACTTCACCTGTCAGTGTTTTTATGGCTGATCGGTGTATATTCCCTTTATTTTAGTGTAGGTAGATTCCTCAAGCATCCATCCGTTATCTGTAACCGCTTATCCTGTGCAGGGTCACAGGCTGGAACCTATCCCAGCTGACTAATATGGGCGAGAGGCAGGGTACACCCTGGACATGTCACCAGGTCATTGCAGGGCTGACACATAAAGACAAACAACCATTCACATCTACAGTCAATTTAGAGCCACCAATTAGCCTAACCTGCATGTCTTTGGACTGTGGGGGAAACCGGAGCACTCGGGGGAAACCCATACAGACACGGGGAGAACCTGCAAACTCCACATAGAAAGGCCCCTGTCAGCCACTGGGCTCGAACCCAGAACCTTCTTGCTGTGAGGTGACAGTGCTAACCACTACACCACTGTGCTGCCCTTCCTCAAGCACGCATGTTTCGACAATGGGACTCACTCAGTCAGTCAGTCAGTCTGTGAGCAAAATTGCCCCTTCTAAACTGTCCTGCCAGGTGGTGCAGCAAAAAACACTTTCTCATTTCTTTAGATTCCAGACAGGAAGTGGTTGATCTTTGATGGCCCCGTGGATGCAGTGTGGATCGAGAACATGAACACAGTGCTTGATGACAATAAGAAACTGTGCCTGATGAGTGGCGAGATCATCCAAATGTCTCCTGAAATGAGCCTCATCTTTGAACCCATGGACCTGGAGGTGGCTTCACCCGCCACGGTGAGAGAC
This sequence comes from Neoarius graeffei, assembly GCF_027579695.1. Taxonomy (NCBI): domain Eukaryota; kingdom Metazoa; phylum Chordata; class Actinopteri; order Siluriformes; family Ariidae; genus Neoarius; species Neoarius graeffei. Next base: position 21,031,294 of record NC_083577.1, on the reverse strand, counting down.
ACTAAGACTACCATGTTTTCCCATGTTTATTAAAAATAACTAATAACCTGTTCTCTCAGTATGCTAAGCTGCAAAATGTTTCTTCACTGCTTAGCAAATGATGTTACATTTGTCAATTTATTTATAGTTTTATATTTGAGGACCAAACTCAAACCAGACTCACAAGGGAGCTTCACGGGGTGACACCAGATTGTGGGATTTTAATAATTACAGTAAACAGTCATATATAAAAAGGACAAAAATGTACTGAAGGGATATGGAATGTACATACCAGATCTGCTCCTATTTGGAAGAGCATGAGACAGGTTTTATAATCACAAAAGGACTTCTTAGGAAGCATCACAACATCACAGTTTCCCATAAATTCCATGCCCATAAACCCCACACATCTGCATCCTAATTACTTAAGAAAGTTAACCAGACCTAAAATCTGAGATTGTATCTGAACTTTGAACAGTAATTGGAAGATTGTTCCACACCTGGGGGGCTTTGTAGGAAAAACTGTAGCCATTATTATTCTAGGTACCATTTGATCAAACCAGGTGTGGTGGAACATAATCGACCAAAATTCACTGAGGTACTATTGAGTAAGACCATTCAGTGCTTTATAGTTCATTAGTCATATTTTAATAATCAGTAGCAAATTTGAAATGCAAATTCTGTGGATTTGTGTTGAGCATTAACCGAACACCTATAATCGATTTGCTGTAAAAGTAACAGTCCATTGTTATTGCCAGCTGAGGCCTGCTGAAAGAAAGAAAGACCTAAATCAGCAGCATATAATATCATAGCACTATGGACCGGTTGGGATTGAAAAGAGAGAGAGAGAGAACTAGACACTAAAAAAAGTACTACAAAGGAAATCCATGTACTTTTATATGTGACAATTTGAGAATAGATGGTGTTTGTGTGTGTGCAGGTGTCTCGCTGTGGTATGATCTACATGGAGCCTCATATGCTGGGCTGGAGGCCACTAATGATCTCCTGGCTCAGCACCCTGCCGTCCGAACTCAGCTCCGAGCAGAAAGACCTCATCACCGGCCTCTTTGATCGCATGCTGCCCGCCAGCCTGGAGCTTATCCGCAAAGGGACCAAGGTGCTCATGCAGATTAGAACATAAATCACTGCTGATGTTAGTTCTCTAGAAAAAAAAAGGCATTTGTTTAACCTTTTTGAGGTAGTAGAACAAGTGCACAAATATATATTTATACACACACACACACACACACACACACACACAGTGGATATAAAAAGCGTAAACACCCCGTTAAAATGATCGGTTTTTCTGATGTAAAAAAAAATGAGACCACGATAAATAATTTCAAAATTTTCCCACATTTAATGTGACCTATAACCTGTACAATTCAATTGAAAAACAAACAAATCCGTTCAGGGGAAAACAAAAAATTAAAAATGTACAATAAGCTGATTGCATAAGTGTGCACACCTTTAAACTAATACTTTATTGAAGCACCTTTTGATTTAATTACAGCATTCAGTTTTTTTGGGTCAGATTCTATCAGCCTGCCACATCTAGACTTGGCAATATTTGCCCACTCTTCCTTGTAAAAGCACTCCAAATCTGTCAGATCGCGAGGGCATCTCTTGTGCACAGCCCTCTTCAGGTCACCCCACAGATTTTTAATTGGATTTAGGTCTGGGCTCCGACTGGGCCGTTCCAAAACTTTTTTGGGGTCATTGTCGTGCTGAAAGATGAAATTCCTCTTCATCTTCATCTTTCTAGCAGACACCTGAAGGTTTTGGCCCAAAATTGACTGGTATTTAGAATTGTTCATAATTCCCTCCACCTTGACTAAAGTCCCTGTTCCAGCTGAAGACAAACAACCCCAAAACATGATGCTGCCACCACCATGCTTCACCGTGGGTGTGGTATTCTTTTGGTGATGTGCAGTGTTGTTTTTGCGTCAAACATACCTTTTGGAATTGTGGCCAAAAAGTTCAACCTTGGTTTCATCAGACCATAACACATTCTCCCACATGCTTTTGAGAGAGTTGATGTAATTTTTTGCAAAATTTAGCCAGGCCTGGATGTTTGTCTTTGACCCTATCCCATAGTCCAGACAAATGGAGAATACAGGAGATTGTGTACATCTGGAGATTCTCTCTTTTCTGATTGTGTACATGTAGTACACAACCACTTGCCAGAAATTCCTGCAGCTCCTTCAGTGTTGCTGTAGGCCTCTCGGCAGCCTCCCTGACCAGTTTTCATCTTGTCTTTTCATCAATTTTAGAGGGACGTCCAGTTCTCGGTAATGTCACTGTTGTCCCATATTTTCTCCACTTCTTGATGACGATCTTCACTGTGCTCCATGGTATATCTAATGCCGTGGAAATTTTTTTGTACACTTCTCCTAACTGATACCTTTCAACAATGAGATCCCTTTGATGCTTTGTAAGCTCTCTGTGAACCCTGGCTTTTGCTGGAGGATGCAACGGAGTAAATATCTGAACTTTATTTGGAGTTAATCAGAGTCATTTTAATTGATGGCAGGTGTGAACCCAAAAAGAATGAATACTGTAATTCAATCAAAAGGTGCTTCAATAATGCAACCAGCTTATTGTACTTTGTTTTTCCCCTGAACAGATTTGTTTGTTTTTCAATTGAATTGTGCAGGTTATAGGTCACATTAAAGGTGGGAAAATTTTTGAAATTATTTATCATGGTCTAATTTTTTTACAGCAGAAAAACCTTTTATTTTAACTGGGTGTGTACACTTTTTTTATCCACTGTGTGTGTGTGTGTGTGTGTCATTTTATATCCATCCATTATCTGTAGCCGCTTATTGCGTCCTACAGGATCACAGGCAAGCTGGAGCCTATCCCAGCTGACTATGGGCAAGAGGCGGGGTACACCCTGGACAAGTCGCCAGGTTATCGCAGGGCAACACATAGACACAGACAACCATTCACACCTACGGTCAATTTAGAGCCACCAATTAGCCTAACCTGCATGCCTTTGGACTGTGGGGGGGAAACTGGAGCACCCAGCGAAACCCACGCGGACACGGGGAGAGCATGCAAACTCCACACAGAAAGGCCCTCGCCGGCCGCTGGGCTCGAACCTAGGACCTTCTTGCTGTGAGGCGACAGTGCTAACCACTACACCACCATGCCGCCCCTCATTTTTTATATATATATATATATATATATATATATATATATATATATATATATATATATATACACACACACACACACACACACACACACACAGTGGGGCAAAAAAGTATTTAGTCAGCCACCAATTGTGCAAGTTCTCCCACTTAAAAAGATGAGAGAGGCCTGTAATTTTCATCATAGGCATACCTCAACTATGAGAGACAGAATGGGGGGAAAGAATCCAGGAAATCACATTGTAGGATTTTTAATGAATTAATTGGTAAATTCCTCGGTAAAATAAGTATTTGGTCACCTACAAACAAGCAAGATTTCTAGCTCTCATAGACCAGTAACTTATTCTTTAAGAGGCTCCTCTGTCCTCCACTCGTTACCTGTATTAATGGCACCTGTTTGAACTCGTTATCAGTATAAAAGACACCTGTCCACAACCTCAAACAGTCACACTCCAAACTCCACTATGGCCAAGACCAAAGAGCTGTCAAAGGACACCAGAAACAAAATTGTAGACCTGCAACAGGCTGGGAAGACTGAATCTGCAATAGGTAAGCAGCTTGGTGTGAAGAAATCAACTGTGGGAGCAATTATTAGAAAATGGAAGACATACAAGACCACTGATAATCTCCCTCGATCTGGGGCTCCACGCAAGATCTCACCCTGTGGGGTCAAAATGATCACAAGAACGGTGAGCAAAAATCCCAGAACCACATGGGGGGACCTAGTGAATGACCTGCAGAGAGCTGGGACCAAAGTAACAAAGGCTACCATCAGTAACACACTACGCCGCCAGGGACTCAAATCCTGCAGTACCAGACGTGTCCCCCTGCTTAAGCCAGTACATGTCCAGGCCCGTCTGAAGTTTGCTAGAGAGCATTTGGATGATCCAGAAGAGGATTGGGAGAATGTCATATCGTCAGATGAAACCAAAATAGAACTTTTTGGTAAAAACTCAACTTGTCATGTTTGGAGGAGAAAGAATGCTGAGTTGCATCCAAAGAACACCATACCTACTGTGAAGCATGGGGGTGGAAACATCATGCTTTGGGGCTGTTTTTCTGCAAAGGGACCAGGGCGACTGATCCGTGTAAAGGAAAGAATGAATGGGGCCATGTATTGTGAGATTTTGAGTGAAAACCTCTTTCCATCAGCAAGGGCATTGAAGATGAAACATGGCTGGGTCTTTCAGCATGACAATGATCCCAAACACACTGCCCGGGCAATGAAGGAGTGGCTTCATAAGAAGCATTTCAAGGTCCTGGAGTGGCCTAGCCAGTCTCCAGATCTCAACCCCATAGAAAATCTTTGCAGGGAGTTGAAAGTCCGTGTTGCCCAGCGACAGCCCCAAAACATCACTGCTCTAGAGGAGATCTGCATGGAGGAATGGGCCAAAATACCAGCAACAGTGTGTGAAAACCTTGTGAAGACTTACAGAAACGTTTGACCAACAAAGGGTATATAACAAAGTATTGAGATGAACTTTTGTTATTGACCAAATACTTATTTTCCACCATAATTTGCAAATAAATTCTTTAAAAATCAGACAATGTGATTTTCTGGATTTTTTTTTTCTCATTTTGTCTCTCATAGTTGAGGTATACCTATGATGAAAATTACAGGCCTCTCTCATCTTTTTAAGTGGGAGAACTTGCACAATTGGTGACTAAATACTTTTTTGCCCCACTGTATATATATTATTGTGTGTGTGTGTGTGTGTGTGTGTGTGTGTGTTCTGATAATTGCACAAAAAGAGACAAACTGGCTTGATATCTTCTCAGCATAGCATTAGCATGTTTTGCCCTGATATTCACAAAACATGACAATCTTTAATGATTTATTTTAGCTTAAGACTTCCCAGACGTTCCAGCTTTTCTGAAATAAATATTTCGTCTATGTTTTTCTGTGTCAGTGCTCCCTCCAAGCATAGTTGTACCACTTCTTTATAAAACAGAGGTCTGACCTGTTGCTCTTTCTCTTTTCTGACTTTCATAAGGAGTTGTCTCCGACAACGGACACCAACTTGGTGCGCTCCCTGATGAACCTGATGGATTGCATGATGGACGAGTTTAGAGATGAGAGCCACATAAAGGGCATGAGCGAGAATGATGTGTGCTCCTGGATTGAGGTGAGAGAGTACACAATCCTTAACCTCACATGCACTGCTTAGTGTGTTATACATAGAATGTCACTTGTTCTCCCCGTGTACTTAGGTTGTGTCCCACCTCCCTAAAGCATCTACTAGCTACTATATTTTACCCTTAGTGTGAATGAGTGTTTGTCAGGGTGTGTAATTGATGCCGTGTGATAGACTGATATTCCAACCTGAGCAAAATGAAGTGCTTTTAGAAGATTGAAGATGTTCCTCAGCCAAAATACAAGTCACTTGTCATTTGATTCGTTTACTTGGTCACATTTTATTTTTCTTTAATAACTGCATCAATCCTGTAAAGTAAGGATCCTACCACTGTCTTCAGGCAGATACTGTCATACATTTTCACTAAGAGCAAATTCAGTTAGAGTTTCTGGTCAGTTTTGGTCCATGTTCACCAGCTTTTCCAAAAATCCCAAATTCCAAAAATTGAGAACCAGTGATTTTACAGTGTCCTAGGGTTCTATACAGTCATCATCCTGGAACTTGGGAGTGTCAGTGTTGTGTTCTGTTTGAACAAGAACAACAAAACACAACTTCAGAATCTGACCAACACTTGAACATCTGCTTTTATCCTAAATGGCATCCATCCAGGTGTACAACGTATTGATGTTGTATAGTAAGACACTGCTTACTATACTGCTTACAACAAAAATGAACAAGGTGCAGTAATGCAAATAAGAAGAGTCACAATTTGGCAACTACTTTGGCAAGTGGGGTGTTTGTTTGTATGATGGAAGCATTTTTCTGTGCTTTTTGTTTTAAGTATTCGTTCCTACTCACCCCCAAGCCAGACAGTGAGACTTGCACTGTAGTTACCCCACTGTATGTGTGTGTTTAAATTTATACATTCACTCCAAAGTTGCAAAAAAAATTTTCTGAACAAAGTCTTTGACCTGAAGATAATTATTGGTTGAAATATAATGAACTCTATAGCAGCACCTGAAGCTTCAATTATGGAGCGCCAATGTCAGCTAAAATGCCGTCTTCTGTAGCCTCTTTTTTGGATACTGTAGATTGCAGCATTGTGTAGATTGTGTCATTTAAAAGTTACTGGTTAGAATGTGGTTGTATAATCAAGCACATTGGGTTTTGTGATCCTTAGTCACTGGTCATTATCCCCCCCCCCGCAAACAAAGTTGGGGGGGGGGGGTAATATAGGAATCACCCTGTCCATCCATCCGTCTGTCTATGTGTCTTGTAAGCGCAACTGCTCATAAATGTTTTGATGGACTTTGATGAAACTTTACACAGTTGAAGTATTCCACCTGAAGATGTGCATGAAGGAAAATAATCCCAGTCCAATGTTTCATAGGGGAGATAATTTAACTTATTCCCTTACATATGGCAATATATGATGACAGGCTTGTAAGAGTGGGGTATTTTATAGTGAGTTTTTTTCACTTGCAGATGATTCGCAGTAATTGTGCAGGCTATCCACGAAAGAATGAGATCATGTGACCAGTGTGCACTCTATATGTATTTTAACTCCATGGGTTGCTCAGATTAGGGACTTCTAGTGTCCAAATAGTGTAATTGCATTAGATGAATAATTAATAGAAAGCTGATTTTCCATGATCTGAATCGCACCTTTCCACAATGCACATCACCACTTTTTTTTTTTTTTTTGTACCCCTAGTATTTTCATAACCTGTTTTTGGTAGTGGAACAAGACTCCACTGTAACTAACCCTTAGGTAACTGACATTGTTCTCTCTCTCTCTCGGCTAGGGTATATTTGTGTTCTCTTTGGTGTGGTCTGTGGGTGCCAGCTGCACAGAGCTTGGGAGAGTAAAGTTTGATGGTCTGGTGAGAGAGCTGCTAACGGGTGCGCTGACTGAGGAGACACGGGAAAAACATGGCATCCTGGAGCACGTAGAGGCACCAAGCAAGCAGCTCACAGTTCCCTTACCTGCCGAGGGCATTCTCTATGAGTACCGCTTCATCAAAGAGGTCAGCACTGACATACAAGGAGAAGCAAGTCGAGTAGTGTCTTTCTTCCCAGTTTGACTCATTTTTATTTCTCTAAATGTTATCGTAATTAACCCCTGGGAAGTTGGGTCTTTAGAAGTTAAATGGTCAATTTGTACATGCAGTAACATTATGAAGAGTTGTTCTCTGTCAAGATAAGGTGGCAAGCTGCTGTTGAAAAACCCTGGATATTTAACAGTTATTCCATGAAATTGAGTCATACATGAGCTGATAGCCAATGAGGTGTGTAGCACCTTAACTCAAATTCTAACTCAGTGGGCCCACACTCAAACAGGCGCGCGCGCACACACACGCATACACAGCCAGCAAAACAAAAGAAACCCCTCGTTTCAGGCCTGATGCTACAATGCTTGAGCATGAGGAAATCCACAGTATTTATCCGCTCGATGGACAGAGCAGTGTAAAAAAAAAAAGAATTAAAGATATAACCTCCCAGTGAAAATCAAGTCTAAACAGCAACAGTCTACCCAGTCCGAGTATCTGGTGAAGGGTGATGCTGTAGGCAGGTGTAGTCTCTCCCAGGCCGCAAGCGACGTCTGAATGATGACTTGTTGCACACACTAGCAGTGTTTCAGATAAATCCTCAGGGTTCCACATTGAAATGATGAGTCACAGCCGATAGTGTTAGCTGGATTAGCTATACAGTGGCTGAGGGCCCGTTTACACAAGGACGCTGTCGGGTAAAAATGACTAAATATTTTATCAGAAGTGCCTTTTGTCTACACGGGGACGGCATTTCCGAGGCTGAAAAACGGATAAAATTGAAAACGCCTTCCAGAGTGGATAAGTTAAAAACAGCCCCCGTTGCATATCCGTCTAAACTACCCAATACGCGAAACTCTGCTCGGATCTGCTCACGTCGGGTATGCGTTTACGTCATACATATGTCATATACTGTACATGCCAGCCCGGGAAGTAAGAAAGTAAGTAAAAAAGTAAGAGCATGTCTGATTACATCGATCCAACGGACCTTCAAGCTGCCCTGTGTTTTAATGCAGTAGATGTGTTTTCCTGCTCACCCGCTCGGCTGGAGCTCCTCAGTTTGGTGTCGCCAAGTTGCACACGCGTGTGCGTGCACGTGCGCCGCCTATTCAAGCCGCTCGTGAAACCATAAACCCGAGACTGAAAACAAAACTAGCAGCCGAACGGGTTTATTTTGCTGAGATGGACACTGCCTTTTCTCTTCTTCACCGAAACAAGAGTGAGTGTTACTTAATAAAGGTAGGTTAAAAGAGTTTCGGTTTGCTCCTGCTCCTCCCTCGAGCACTACAGTACCTCAGCCGGACCGGTGTTCTGTAAAGTTATCCTAGCAAGTTCGCATACAGACCGTTTTATTATTCAAAACAAGTCATTACAAATTATTTGACTCGGCCAAAGACTCGACCAATATGCACAAAACATAAAAATCGGCAAATGCGTGAAATTCTCACCGATTTTCTATCAGCCCAGCTGATCGGTGGGACAAAACTACTGTTGAATTTTCCTACCCTCCTGGATTTCGCGCATGCACAGTAGGCTTGGTAGGACAAATCCAAGAGGTAGGATAACTTTACAGAACAGCGGCGCAGATGTGCAGATCAGACAAGACGGAAGACGTTGCGCATGCGTGCAGACATAGCGGAGACATTTATGCGTCACCGTATAGACGCAGATTTCCTCCTTGAAAACGGTCGTGTAGACGCGGAAAAAAGTGAGAACGAAAACGGACTTTTGCGTTTTTGTTTCAGACCGTCCCCGTGTAAAGTGGGCCTAAGAGTCCATCCGCTTTTATGAACAATTGCTAATAACACACTCCGAACTAGCTTACAAGCTAGCTAAACACGTGCGCAACTTACAAAAGAAACTTCAAGTAGAAATGTCTCTAGTTGCTCACAAACCAGGTGTAGATCAAGTATTCAGTTTCAGAATGTTGAGCAGACAGTCTTTTAGATACTGAAAACTACACACTCAATGTAATTTACACACTTGCTGTGATGTGACTCCGCCATCTCATCCGTGCTGTCTGTCTTGCTCCCCAAAATTAACACACACGCTCATTCTCTCTTCCTGTCTGTGCCTTAAATCACACACCTTCAACCAATGAATGACCAGTATTATCCTTATTCTCAATCAATACTTCCTCCTTTCACCATGAACTTTTCAAAATAAAAGGAAATATTTAACAATGTACATTTGTATCTTTTAAACCTTTTGAAACTTATTACATTTTTAAGCCTTATCAAATTTTAACCTTTATGAAGTACCCTTTTAAACCATTTTCGTAACAGTTTTAACTAAAGAAAGTAATATATTTACAAATATGCTTTCTATTTTAACATCTATTTATTTTAATGTGTGGGGATTTTAACAGGGTTAGACTTCATTTGAAAGTTATATCTGTTTTATATCTGGAACAGTCTCCTTTTTTGAACAGTCAGAGTGCAGGCACATACGGATACAGGTGCAAGGGAGAGCGGGAGAAGCAAACTCTCCCGACGAAGCCAAATCAGAAGACGAGAATCAGTGTTGGGGAAACGGGTGGAGGTCGGTCGATCGGCAAACAGAGTATCAGAGGAGAGACTAGGAAACGAGGTCAAGAAAAATGCAAACTATAGTCAAAGATGGAAAGGCAGCCAGAAAGCAAACAGCTTGGTAATGACAAGAGAGAAACACTGAATGATACTCCGTGGTGAATGAGTGTGAGAGTGGTGTTTTTAAGTAGGGGAGCTGATTACTGAGATGATGAGTGACGGGTGTAATTAGTAAGCTGGAGACAGAGGGCACTGTGGTTCTTGGGAGATGTAGCTCGTGTTGGCCATGTTTGAAGGCTGTTTCAAGCTTGTGCTCTCAACACCGTTACTGACAGAACACCCCCAAGGAGCTCCCTCTGGGGGCCATGTTCTTTCTTGGGTGCCCTCTCCCTCTTGGTGCAGGCTTGTTGGGGTGCTGGCTGTGAAAGTCCTGTAACAGAAGAGGGTCTAGAATGTCATTCGAGCATACTCAACTTCGCTCCTCGGGTCCGTATCCCTTCCAATCTACCAGGTACTCCACTCTTCCTTGTCTACGTCATGAGTTCAGGATCTTGTTTACCTGGTAGATGGGTTCCCCTTCTATGTCAGGGGGGCTCCTGGGTGGGAGTGTTCTCAGACAATAGCCCTTGGATAGCTGGCTTCAAACATGAGACATAGAATATTGGTGCCACACGACTGTGAAGTGGGATCTCAAGTTTGTAGGAGACCTTGTTTATGTGCTGGAGGACCTTGTATGGGCCAATGTAGCATGCCTGAAGTTTTATGCATGTGTTGGGTTCCTTCAGTTCTTTTGTGGAAACCCATACTCCATCTCCTGGGGAGTATTCCAGGTTCTTGCTCCTGTGTTTATCAGCGTATTGCTTATACTTTGTGTTGACTACTTCAGTTCTTTGGTGGACGACCTCCCATACCTGTTGGCTTCATTTGAACCAGTTGTCCACCGCTAGGTACTTGGACCAGTACATCATTGCATGGGAACGGGGGGGGGTGTAGCCGAGTATGCACTGGAATGATGTTAGTTGGGTTGCAGAGTGCTTGAGCGAGTTTTATGCATGGCAGAAATTGTGCCCAGTCCCCCTGGTTCTGGATGCAGAAGATGCGTAGGAAGCTTCCTACCTTCTGGTCGGCCCATTTGACCTGGCCATTGGATTGCCTGATGTGAGACTCACTGAGACTCCCAACTTCTCCATGAAGTAAGACCAGAGTCAGGAGATGAACTGAGGCCCTTAGTCACTGACAACGTCCTCAGGGAAGCCAAAATATATGAAGATGTGGTGAAAGATTAATTCGGTGGTTTGAAAAGCTGTAGGTAGACCAGGTAACGTGATGAGTCTGAGGGCCTTCGAAAACCTGTCTATGATGACCAGTGTTGCCCTGGGAAGGAGGTAGGTCTATGATGAAGTCGATGGCCAGGTGCAACCAGGGTCTTTGGGGTACAGGGAGGGGGCATAATTTTCTGGCAGGTGGGGTTCATGGTACCTTGGCTTTAGCAGACTCTGAGCATAAGGAAAAAAAAGTTATTTATTTCTATGACCGTATTCTCCCACCAATATTTATTCTACACCAGCTGGTGTGTATGATGGCTACTGGGATTGCCCGTGGCAGGTGATGCATGCACCCAAGTAATGATCCTGCCTCTGAGATGGTGTGGGACATACAGAAGATCAGGAGGGCAGTTTTTTGGGAGTGTTTGAGGTTGTGAATTCTTAATCTCCTTGTCCAAATCCCAGGTGATGGCCTGAACAAAGCATTCGGGTGTAAGGATGGGATGAGGTTCTGAGTTATGTGGAGAGGAGCTGTGAATTCTGGATAGCGCATCTGCCTTAGTGTTCCTGGAGCCAGGACGGAAAGATATCGTGAACCTGAAACATGTGAAGAACAGAACCTGTCTGGCTTGATGTGGGTTGAGACGTCTTGCCTTCTTGAGATATTCCAGGTTCTTGTGGTCAGTTAGGATAATGAAGGGGTATGTGGCTTCCTCAAGCCAATGTCTCCATTCTTCCAGGGCTAGCTTGATAGCTAGTAGTTATCTGTTGCCTATGTCATAGTTCCTCTCTGTGGGTGTGAGCTTCTTAGAGAAAAAGGACCTCTGGGTGTAGTTTGAGTTTCTCCCCATATCATTGGGAGAAAACACCTCCTGCTCCCGTCTCAGATGTGTCTACCTCTACCACAAATGGCTTAGCGGGGTCAAGATGTTGAAGTATGGGAGTGGTGGTGAAAGCAACCTTGAGTTTCTCGAAGGCTTCCTCAGCTGCTGGATTCCACTGGAGGCGCCGAGGATTGTTCCTTAGGAGAGAGGTCAGAGGCGCAGCAATGGTACTGAAGCCCCTAATGAAATGATGGTAGAAATTAGCAAAGCCCAGAAAATGCTGTAGCTCCTTGATTGAGGTAGGGACTGGCCAAGACTTTCGCCTGGTCTATGCTAACTCCTTCAGCGCTAATGATGTACCCCAAGAAAGAAATCTGGCGTACATGAAATTCACATTTTTCTGCTTTAATGATCTTTTATATGATTTTTATAAAGTCTTGAAACAGAAACTTATTACAAAACTACAAAATAAATGTCACTCAGAAAACCATTATTCTTAGAGGCAATCACATATCACAACAAGCACTGGATTTACCTTGAGACTGGTACTGCTGTTCGAGAGATGCTGTAACTTCATAATCAACACTTTCAGTTCAATCTGATTCCAGAATTCAAAAGCCTAACTGAGCTACAATAAAGAGCAAAATGCATCAGCATTGTCTAAGACCATCAGACACACAGCACTCGTTTGTTTACCCTTTTCTAGGTTCACTAACTGCAGAAGTAAATACCCTTCGATTAAAGTAAACCTTTTCATCATTATTTTTAACCCAATGTACAGAAGCCATATAACTGCATTTCTGTTCAATCTCATAAAGACTGCACTCTAACAAAAGTTCAGCAAAGATGTGAATGCCTGTTAATAAATAAATAAATAAATAAATAAACAGTGTTGGGAGTAACACGTTACAAAAGTAACGAATTACTGTAATGCATTGCTTTTTGCAGTAACGCGGTAATGTAAGGCATTACAGAAAAAAAAATTGGTAATATTTTACTCGGTACAAATGTCAGTAGCGCGCGTTACAATGCATTTTTAACCTGGAATGAAGTGATGGGCTTTTTTTCCTTCATACAAATTCGCTAAAATCACACGAGATCAGCAGAGGTGAAACGTCCACGCAAAATGTTTCACTTCCTTTTCCTTTAAGCTAGTCACACAGAAGAGAGAGATGAGTGAACCTGCAGCTGATCTAACGTCGGGTAGCACATTCTCCAGATGGGCACACGCCCATTACTTTAAGTTTGTGAAAAATAAGGATGTGAAGAACATCGTAGTCAAATGCACTTTGTGTGCTAAACCTAAAGAACTGTCCACTTCCCGAAATAGCACCAGTAATTTAACTAAACATTTCCAGAGGTGCCATAGTAACATGAAGTTAGCAAGGAAGCAAGCGGAGGATGAGAGTGGCGATAAAATCACAAAGCAGCCAAAATTAACCTTCTCCCGCTCTGAGATGCTCCTTTAGCCTCAGGAGGTTAGGAGACTTGTGGCGGAGTACGTTGTTGAAGATATGCTCACAGTTGGTTTACATTTTTGTCCTGTATAACTGAGTTTTTTTTTTTTTTTTCTGGTCAGAAGTCAGACTAAAGTGATTGAGCTGCCTTTCCTTCGAGGGCTAAGCACTTCAATATCATTAAAAGCACTTTGATTTTGTTATTTCTAATTCTGTTTTTCGAAATGTGACTGGGTAGCCTCATATAGCTAATAGTCATTGTCTAGCCGTGATTTAAAAGGCCTGTGGGGTTTTTTCAGGCCAGTTTTATTGTAGGCTACGATTTGCCATAATATGTTCATTTTTGTTAAATTTCTGAAATGATGGAGTCATATCCCTTAGGGCTAATCTTTTTTTTTTTTTATGAAGCATAAACTATGCTTAATGCTGTAAACTTGAAAACAATAAAGGCATAGAAATGCTAATTTTGTATCCTGTCATATCTTTAGACATTACAATACAATACAGTTCAATTAATGTTAATATGAATAGGCCTAAAGTTACAGTATTTCTATCACAATTTGCCAGACTTTCACCTTTTGTCTGTTCTTGCGATGATTGTTCCTTGTATTGTGCCATGAGCCATCACTGTGGCTATTATATTCTACTGTTTTTAACGATAAGCCTACTGTAGCTCAGTCAGATACCACATCACCTTCCACTGGATGTGTGATGAGCTAATTGAGCATCTTGAGCTACATTTAGATTGCCAAATCCATACTTCCAGTTATTTTGGTGAGAGTAACTTAAAAGTAATGCAATAGTAGTGTAATGCCTTACATTTTAAATACAGTAATATTGTAATGTAACTAATTACTTTAAAATGACAGTAACAAGTAATAAATAATGCAAAACAGTTTTGAAGTAACTTGCCCAACACTGTAAATAAATGCTTATTCAACTCTGTGATTTAACTCAGGGTCCAGGCAGATGGGAGCTGTGGACTGAGGAGCTGAAGCAGGCTCCACCAATCCCTAAAGGCATGCAGTTCAATGAGATCATCGTGCCCACGGAGGATACAGTGCGCTACACGGCTCTGATGGAGCTGCTCGTCACGCACCAGAAGCCCACCATCTTCGTGGGGCCCACAGGAACTGGCAAGAGTGTATACATCATAGTGAGTGTGTTTGGAGAAATATATTATATTCATGGGTCATAATAAATATTTTTTTTGCTTATAATGAGTTATAATGTGAATAAGATTTTTCAGTTAATTAGTTGAGCTTCTGAAGTGTGCAATTGCATGATGTGTACAGTGGTACTTGAAAGTTTGTGAACCCTTTAGAATTTTCTATATTTCTGCATAAATATGACATAAAACATCATCAGAGTTTCACACAAGTCCTAAAAGTAGATAAAGAGAACCCAGTTAAACAAATGAGACAAAAATATTATACTTGGTCATTTATTTATTGAGGAAAATGATCCAATATTACATATCTGTGAGTGGCAAAAGTATGTGAACCTCCAGGATTAGCAGTTAATTTGAAGGTGAAATTAGAGTCAGGTGTTTTCAATCAATGGGAAGACAATCAGGTGTGAGTGGGCACCCTGTTTTATTTAAAGAACAGGGATCTATCAAAGTCTGATCTTCCCAACACATGTTTGTGGAAGTGTATCATGGCACGAACAAAGGAGATTTCTGAGGACCTCAGAAAAAGCGTTGTTGATGCTCATCAGGCTGGAAAAGGTTACAAAACCATCTCTAAAGAGTTTGGACTCCACCAATCCACAGTCAGATGGATTGTGTACAAATGGAGGAAATTCAAGACCATTGTTACCCTCCCCAGGAGTGGTCGACCAAAAAAGATCACTCCAAGAGCAAGGCGTGTAATAGTCGGCGAGGTCACAAAGGACCCCAGGGTAACTTCTAACCAACTGAAGGCTTCTCTCACATTGGCTAATGTTAATGTTCATGAGTCCACCATCAGGATAACACTGAACAACAATGGTGTGCATGGCAGGGTTGCAAGGAGAAAGCCACTGCTCTCCAAAAAGAACATTGCTGCTCGTCTGCAGTTTGCTAAAGATCACATGGACAAGCCAGAAGGCTATTGGAAAAATGTTTTGTGGACGGATGAGACCGAAATAGAACTTTTTATTTAAATGAGAAGCGTTATGTTTGGAGAAAGGAAAACACTGTATTCCAGCATAAGAACCATATCCCATCTGTGCAACATGATGGTGGTAGTATGATGGTTTGGGCCTGTTTTGCTGCATCTGGGCCAGGACGGCTTGCCATCAATGATGGAACAATGAATTCTGAATTATACCAGTGAATTCTAAAGGAAAATGTCAGGACATCTGTCCATGAACTGAATCTCAAGAGAAGGTGGATCATGTAGCAAGACAACGACCCTAGGCACACAAGTCATTCTACCAAAGAATGGTTAAAGAAGAATAAAGTTAATGTTGTAGAATGGCCAAGTCAAAGTCCTGACCTTAATCCAATCGAAATGTTGTGGAAGGACCTGAAGCGAGCAGTTCATGTGAGGAAACCCACCAACATCCCAGAGTTGAAGCTGTTCTGTACAGAGGAATGGGCTAAAATTCCTCCAAGCCGGTGTGCTAGACTGATCAACAGTTACTGGAAATGTTTAGTTGCAGTTATTGCTGCACAAGGGGGTTACACCAGATACTGAAAGCAAAAGTTCACATACTTTTGCCACTCACAGATATGTAATATTGGATCATTTTCCTCAATAAATAAATGACCAAGTATGATATTTTTGTCTCATTTGTTTAACTGGGTTGTCTTTATCTACTTTTAGGACTTGTGTGAAAATCTGATGTTTTAGATCATATTTATGCAGAAATATAGAAAATTCTAAAGGGTTCACAAACTTTCAAGCACCACTGTATGTGGCACACTCATCATACTCATTCACACCTGATTCCACTCACAACTTCATTCTGAAACCCTTCATTAGCTGAACAAGGTGTACTGCACGTGATGAAACAGAACGTGTTTTATGGTGTGGTTGAGAAGGCAGCGATAAATCCTCATTTAGTGAGGACTGAGAATTTTCATAGTCATAACACTTTTAGCAGCCATTTTGCTACGATTATGTTTCCATTCTTCAGAATCAGTAGACACTAAGCTGATTCTGACACTCATTCGATCTCACACTCTTGTTTGCATCTCCCTTTTTTACTTTCCTCATCCATTCATTCGCAGAACCTAGGGCTTTTCGATAATATATTTGTACCAAAGGGGGGAACCCTCCAAGATGACATTTAAAATTTAGGGTGATTTTTATTATTATTTTTTTTTTTAATCCTGTAAATGACTAACAGCCACATTGAGAAAGTGGATGTGAAAATATTGTCACTTGTCAAATGAGAGTGCTTGGTGTTTTCAGGAACCATTAAGTGATTTCACTACATGGCGTTTGAGGCTCTGGTAAATGTAGGAGTTTATCATTCTGAAGTAGACATGCACAGATTTGCACTTGTTAGGTTGTAATTATCTGACCTACACAAAATGGAGGCATTTGGTAACTGTGAAGTGTCATTATTACTCCTGTGATTGTTCATATAAAAGCATTCCAGATGCAAGAACTTGTATAAATACTATACCAGCTGTAAACATTCATGGTATTTAAAGCAGTAATTGTTTCATATTACGGTACTTTAAACATCTATAAAGTATTTTAAATTATATTTAAAAATAGGCTTTTAATGTCAAATATCCCCCATAATGATGCCACGTACTATTTGTCTACCTCTCCTAATCTACAATATAAGATTTCTCTATATATCTGCAGAATCTGATCCAAACCCCTCCCATGAGATTAATTGAAACTCTGTTGATCCACAGGACTTCCTGTTGAAGCGGCTCAACAAGAATAAGTACAGTCCTCTGCTAATGAACTTTTCAGCCCAAACCACAGCTGCTCAGACTCAGAACATCATTATGTCCAAGCTGGACAAGAGACGCAAAGAAGTGTTTGGCCCCCCGCTGGGAAAGAAGATGGTGTGATATTATAACGCAATTTATTTTTCCTATTTTAATTTGAATAGCCGGTATCTTCTATCATAAGCTTTCCCAATTCCTTGAATCTTTTCTCTGGCAGGTTTCTTTACAAATTTGTATAAAAGACATAGTGATCTCTTTTTGAGCATGAATATGTGTGTTTCTGCTGTAACAGCATGTGATTTAATCATATTATTCATATATACAAATCAATTTGGATAAACAAATCAATTTGGATCTTGATTAAAAAAAAAAAAACTGTGAAACTGTTCAGGATTGTATAAATCTTGTAGTATGGTCCAGGCATTGGTATAAGATACTAAAGCACATTATTTTATTTGTAAGCTTTAAATTTTGCTTGGAAAGCTTAAAGGTGTTTTCTGTGTAGGTGGTGTTTGTGGATGATGTGAATATGCCTGCGAGAGAGACATACGGTGCTCAGCCTCCTGTGGAGCTTCTGCGGCAGTGGCTGGACCACTGGAACTGGTACGAATTAAAGGACTGCTCCATGATCAACCTGGTGGATATGCAGCTGATGTGTGCCATGGGGCCTCCTGGTAGGTCTGGTTAGTTCATACAGAATGTGAATAAACATTTTTTTTTAAATGGGATTCAAAGCACTGCATGCCAATCTGTTGTCCCTGAAAGAGTTTTCTTTCTCATGGGCACTGAATAATTTTATATTCTCATGGGCACTGAATGAATATAATGGAATGCCTGTCTGATGTACCTCCCCTTGTCTTTTTGTCATTTTTGTAATTTCCAGGTGGAGGAAGAAACCCAGTGACACCTCGTTTCCTCCGTCATTTTAACACAGTAACGATTAATGATTTTGATGACAAGACCATGTCTACTATTTTCTCCAGAATCCTAAACTGGCACTTGACTATACGGTAATTTTTTTTTTTTTTCTTTTTTAATCCTTTAGACCTTAACCTGCAGCTGTAATTTTCTTGTTCAGGTGTTTTAAGTGTATAATGTGAGGTCTGGTAAGGGATTATATGATGAATAAAATTGTGTGCCAGGTTAAATGAGTATTTTGTCCATAATTCTTGATTTTCTAATAATAAATAAGTATTTGGAGAATGGGAGCAGTAAATAAATAAGAATGTTGTAATTGGTCCTTAACTAATGTCGAGTTGTAGTCTTCCTTTAATCCTGACATTTACTTGATATCCCAAAATAAATATGTATTCTTGTGCTTTTTTTTTTAGATATACATTTCCTTCAGCATTTGCAAGCCTCACCTCTCAGATAGTGGATGGCACCCTGGCAGTGTATAAGGAGGCCACTAAGAACTTGCTGCCTACCCCAACCAAGTCTCATTATCTTTTCAACCTGCGGGATTTCTCCCGTGTCATCCAGGGCATTTGCTTATCTTGTCCAGAGACTGCAGATGACCCCAAAGCTATTAAACGCTTGTGGGTGCATGAGGTAAGAGTGATGTAGTTTAAGAACAACCTATTTGTTGGCTTATACTAGAGGCTTGTTCTTAGATATTGATAGAACTCAGAAAGTTCTACATGATGCCTCTGTATTGTCTCAGGTGCAGAGAGTTTATTACGACCGATTGGTTCACCCATCAGACTGCACCTGGATGGTGAACTTCTTGCAGGAGGCCTGCAAGTCCTACCTAAAGGAGGACTTCCATCAGCTCTTTAAGCACCTGGACTCTGACTCTGATGGATGTGTAACTGAAGATGACTTGCGCAGCCTCATGTTCTGCGATTTCCATGACCCCAAGGGTAAAGACCGTAACTATCGTGAGGTTGGTGACCTTGATCAGCTACGCCAAGTGGTAGAATCCTACCTAGAGGAGTATAACAACATCAGCAAGGCACCCATGAACCTTGTGCTCTTCCGATTCGCCATCGAGCATGTCTGTAGGATCTCTCGTATCCTGAAACAGCCGCGGGGTCATGCTCTCCTGGTTGGTGTTGGAGGGAGTGGTCGGCAGTCCCTGACTCACCTGGCTGCTCACATGGCTGGAGCCGAGCTCTTCCAGGTGGAAATCTCCAGGACTTACGGGATGACAGAGTGGCGCGATGACTTAAAACTCATTATGCGCAAAGCAACAGCCGGTGATACCCATGGTGCCTTCCTCTTCACTGACACCCAGATAAAGATGGAGTCATTCCTTGAAGATATTAGCAATTTGCTCAACACAGGTGAAATTCCTAATGTCTTTGCTGTGGATGAGAAGCAGGATATCTGTGAACGCATGCGGGTCCTGGATCGCCAGAGGGAGCGGGAGAAGCAGACAGACGGAAGTACTCTGGCACTGTTCAACATGTTTGTAGAGCGCTGTCGTAGTCAGTTGCATGTGGTGCTGGCCATGAGTCCGATTGGTGATGCCTTCCGAAGCCGACTGCGACGTTTCCCTGCACTTATCAACTGCTGCACCATAGACTGGTTCCAGGTCAGCACTGCATTTGTTTTATAAGGGTGCAGTAGCCTTAGTATTGTTAGCTGAATTTAAAGGGGTTTTTTTTGTTTTGTTTTTTTATCTATGGTGCAAAATGTTGCTAAATCATGTCAATATTGCAAAATTATATATACTATATAGCCAAAAGTGTGTGGATGTCTGACCATGACACACACGTGATTCTTTCACAAACAAAGGGGGAGGACAAAATCTAGAATGGGATGTTCAACAAGCACATATGCATGTGATGGTCATTTGTCCACAAACTTTTGGCCATATAGTGCATGTGACCACCTGTTGCCAACATTCAACCCATTTCTTTAATTTTTCCCTCAAGTGCTGGCCTGATGATGCTCTACAGGCTGTGGCATCTCGGTTCTTGGAGGATGTCGAGATGACAGATGATGTTCGTGCTGGCTGCATAGACATGTGCCAGAGCTTCCATACTTCCACCATCAGTCTCTCGGCACACTTCCTGGCTGAGCTGCAGCGTCACAACTATGTCACCCCGACATCCTACCTGGAGCTCATCTCTACCTTCAAAGTCCTGCTGAAGCGCAAGAGAGCGTAAGGGCCTTTTTATCCATGACCTTGAGAGTTTGTTTTTAAGTATGGTGTGCACCTTTATATTTTTAATTTGATAAAATGTCATCATCTCCTCCGCAGTGAGGTTATGCAGCTAAAACAGCGCTATGAAGTCGGCCTGGAGAAACTGGACTCTGCTGCCGCTCAAGTGGCCACCATGCAAGTGGAGCTGGAGGCGCTTCAGCCTCAGCTCCGAGTGGCTAGCAAAGAGGTAGACGAGATGATGGTGATTATTGAGCATGAATCTGAGGAGGTGGCCAAGACAGAGAAGGTGGTTCGTGTGGATGAGGCACTGGCAAATGAACAAGCCACTGCTGCCAAGGCCATCAAAGATGAGTGTGACGCTGAATTGGCTGTTGCTCTGCCCATCCTGGAGTCAGCCCTGGCTGCACTTAATACACTTACTCAACAGGTAAGAGAAAAAACACACACACACACACACACACACTTATTTGTCTCACTATCCTTATGAGGACCTTCCATTGACATAATTATTATTGCAATTAATTAATGCTGGGCCTGCACCTCAACCTAACCTTAACCTCAGTAATGAAAAGGAAACATTTTGCCACTTTTTTTTTTATTTTGTTTTTAAAAAAAAACAACAGTAATTTCCTTTTGGGGACCATCCAAACGTCCCCACAAGGTCAAAATTGTCAGATTTTACTATCCTTGTGGGGACATTTGGACCTCAATAGTACACACACACACACACACACACACACACACACACACAGAAATATAATATATTTACCTTCAGCATCAAAAGTACTTTGCTTACACAGCCTAAAACTTTGTTGCCCTTTTTGTAGGACATTACAGTGGTCAAGTCCATGAAGAGCCCTCCAGCTGGAGTCAAACTCGTGATGGAGGCCATTTGTATCCTGAAAGGCATAAAACCTGAACGCGTCCCTGATCCTTCTGGCTCAGGCAAAAAGGTTGAGGACTTCTGGGGTCCAGCCAAAAAGCTTCTTGGTGACATGAAATTTCTGCAGAGTCTGCATGACTATGACAAAGACAACATTCCAGCCTCTTACATGACTATCATCCGCAACAAATACATCACCAACCCAGACTTTGTCCCTGAGAAGATCCGGACAGCCTCCACCGCAGCCGAGGGCCTCTGCAAGTGGGTCTGTGCTATGGACTCTTATGACAAGTGAGTCTGGATAACATGAGTAGATGGGTAACCATCCTAAATCATACCACTAAATGGATGATTCGCATACACTCAGCATTGTTCAATTATTTCTGCAAGCCAAAGGTGTTTGAAAATCATCTTTGTAACGTCCTCTCTCTCAGGGTTGCAAAAATTGTCGCCCCGAAAAAAGAGAATTTGGCTCAATCAGAGGCTGAGCTGAAGATAGCCACAGAAAGTCTCCAAAAGAAGCAGGCAGCTCTAAAGGAGGTCCAGGACAAATTGACCAAACTTCAAGACACGCTGGAGGCCAACAAGCAAAAGAAAGTCGACCTGGAAAATCAGGTTAGTCAATAATAATAATAATAATAATAATAATGTGTCTGTCAGTAATAGCATTCTAAAATCAATAATCCACTGCTGTAAAGAAATTTAAGATTAAATAAAGTCATTTATATAGTATAGTAATCTAACCTTTAAGTATGAGCTACAGTTGTGGTCAGAAGTTTACATACAGTGACATGAATGTCATCTTGGATATGAATGTCATGGCAATATTTGGGCTTTCAGTAATTTCTTTGAACTGTTCTTTTTCTGTGGCAGAATGATTTGTACAGCATACAGCTTTAATTAAAAAAAACAATAGAATTGGGTGCACAAGTTTTAATTTTCTTTGGGTTTTCTGAAATCAACACAGGGTCAAAATTATACATACAGCTTCAAAAATGTACATATGCTCACTTAGATTATTAATTCAGAGGTGCTGAAACTTCCAAAATGTCTCTTATCTTGCCAAGGCTGAGGTCTCTTAACTTCCTGTTAGTGATCATAATTGACTACAGCTGGCAGCTTCTCTGTGCCTTCATAAAAAGGGTTTGTTTACAGCACTCATTGGATTGACCAACACAGAGTAAAATGGGAAAGTCCAAGGAGCTCAGTGCAGATCTGAGGAGGAGGATCACAGATATACATAACTCTGGAATGTCTTAGAGGCATTTCTAAACAACTGCAAATTCCAAAATCAGTTTAAACAATTGTATGCAAGTTCTTGTGAGGTGTAGTCACTTTGCCAAGCCACTTTGCTTTAAGAAAACCCAACCTGTCACCCTCAGCTGAAAGGAAATTGATTTGGATGGTCAGGAACAACCAGGGAACCACCATGCCACAGCCCTGCCATGAACTGGAAGCTGATGGATCACTGTCTACAGTTCAGATCACCATGGCTGCTATCCAAGAAATAACCCCCTGCTCCAAAATTGACACCTTCAAGCTTAACTAAAGTTTGAAGCTGACCACACGGACAAAGAAAAAGCCTTCTGAAAGAAAGAAAGCACAACTTTATTCATCACACACTTGTGAAATTTCCTCTCTGCATTTAACCCATCTGAAGCAGTGAACACACACATGCACACACACGTGAGCAATGAGCGCACACACGTACCCAGAGCAGTGGGCAGCCATGCTAACAGGGCCCGGGGAGCAGTTGGGAGTTAGGTGCCTTGCTCAAGGGCACCTCAGCCCAAGGCTGTCCCATATTAACCTAACCTACATGTCTTTGGATTGTGGGGGAAACCGGAGCACCTGGAGGAAACCCACGCAGACACGGGGAGAACATGCAAACTCCACACAGAAAGGCCCTTGTCGGCCGCTGGGTTCGAACCCAGAACCTTCTTACTGTGAGGCAACCGTGCTAACCACTACACCACCGTGCCGCCCGATATGGTCAGATGAGACAAAGATTGAGTTGTTTGGCCACAATGACCACCATATACAGAGGGACACTGTACCAACTGGTGGTGATGGTGGTAGGATCATCATGCTCTAGGGCTGTTTTGCTGCCAGTGGAGCTGGTTCATTGCACAAAGTGGATGGAATAATGAAGAAGGAGGACTATCTCAGAATTCTTCAGCATAAACCATCAGTAACTTGGACACGACTTGGGAGTTACAACAGGACAATGAACCCAAACACGCATCAGAGCTGGCAGTGGAGGATAAAGCAGGCTAATATTAAGCTTAAAACAAGTCCTGACTTCAACCCTATTGAAAATATATGGACCGTGCTTGTAAGTTGAATCCATGCCAAGAAAAAAAAAATTAATTGAACTCTACCATGAAGAGTTGTGAAATATCCAATCAGAATTCTGCCAGAAGCTTGTTCATGGTAAACAAAAAATGTTTGGTCAAGGTGAATCTTGCGAAGAGACATTTTACCCAAATATTAGGTGTGCTGTATGTAAAATTTTGACCAGGTATGTATACTTTTGACCCTGTGTTAATTTCAGAAAACCCCCAAAAAATTAAAACTTGCACACCAAATTCTAGTGTTTTTTTTTTTTTTTTTTTTAATTACAGATGTATGCTGTACATTCTGCCACAGAAAAAGAACAGTTCAAAGAAATTACTGAAAGCTCAAATATTGCCATGACATTCAAGTTCACGTACTTTGTCATTGTTAAGGTACAATGAAATTTCTTTTGTGCTGGTCCCTAAGGTGCAAAAATAATAAGGAAAAAAAAAAACCTCTTACCTAGCAAGTCCCCGAGAGCTAAAAAAAAAAAAAGTGATAAGTAATATGTACAGGTTGTGGATTGAATAGAAAAACAATGTATTGCACATGTCAGATCTCAGATTGTGAAGCTATCAGAGTTCAGTAAGTTTATTGCAGTTGGAAGGAAACTGTTTTTAAGTCTGTTGGTACGTGTACGTATAGATCTGAAGCACCTGCCTGATGGGAGGAGCTTGAACAAGTGATGTGCAGGGTGAGTGGCGTCCTTTGTAATGTTTTTGGCCCTCCTGACACAGTGAGTGTTGTGTAGCAGATCCAGAGATGGCAACTCAGTGCCAACGATGTCCTGTGCTGTTTTCACAACATGCTGTAGGGCTTTTCTGGCAGCTTTGGTGCAGCTGCTGTACCAGGCGGTCATACAGTTTGTTAGTGTGCTTTCTATGGTGCACCTATAGAAATTGACCAGCAGCTTCTGGGGGAGGTTGACTCCCCTTAAACTCCTCAGAAAGTAGAGTCGTTGTTGTGCTTTGCCTACTACCACTGAGGTGTGATATCAGTCCAGGAGAGGTCCTCCATGATGATTACTCCCATTCTTATCCAAGATGACATTCATGTCACTGTATGTAAACTTCTGACCACAACTGGATAAATGTACAGACTAGTTTTTAGAAACCACTTATTGTGAAGTGCAGGGGCCTGACCACTGGATTTTTCATTCATTCATTCATCTTCAGGTAGCATGATATCCTGGTCAGAGTTACAGCGGATCCAGATCCAACCCCAAGAACACCTATATTTTTAAACATTACAAATTTTGTCTTGGTTATTGGCACTGATCAATATTTCTTCTCTTCTCTGATGTTTCTCTTTGTTTGCTGCCTAAGTCTATTAAATGTGGGTTTACAGAACTTCTCCATTTTTTGCCTCTTGGAACAAACATTCCAAGAGACAAAACAGACTTTAACTGATTACAAATTCTGGCCTTTTTGATGGTCTTTTTGTGTGGGCTTTGTTTACGTGTTTCATTTTTTAAAACTTTACTTAGTAGTTTTATCTTCAAGTGTCATGAAAAGCCCTATGGCTTTGCCTTTGTGTGCACTTTTCTTCAGTGCATCATGCTGTTCCTGCTTTGAAGAAGCTCTAGTTTCTAAAACCACCCTCTGTGTAAACACAGGAGCCTAAAGAAGAAAAAAGAATGTCTTTGGATTGTGGGGGAAACCGGAGCACCCGGAGGAAACCCACACAGACACGGGGAGAACATGCAAACTCCACACAGAAAGGCCCTCGCCGGTCGCTGGGTTCGAACCCGGAACCTTCTTGCTGTGAGGCGACCGTGCTAACCACTACACCCAGGGGCGCCACCAGAAATTTTGGGCCCCATGAAAGATTAGAATTTTGGGCCCCCCAACTTTGCCCACCCTCGTCACAATTGCACTATTGTCATTATTTGACTTTTGTATATGGCGCTCGCTCATTAAAAACTTCAATCCTAAAGCATTTATGGGTTGTATTGCTGCTTACCTCCTTCTCCAAAGGGGGGTTCAGTGGTTTGGTAGGGCGGAGGTCCCCCTGAGGCTGAATCTGTGCATATTTAGGGCACCCCATTAGTTATGAAACTGGTTATTAGCACTAGTTATTAGCACCAGCATAATGTAATATTTCATCTTGTTTATCACACAAGTCAGTTCAGTTATTAAAATGGAAAAAATGTCACTGTACAAACTGTAAAAGTGTTCTCTTGATAGGCTAATCCAACCACGTTCATACTGTTCATTTACCATTCGCTAATATTTTGAACACACATGTGAGCGATAGCTACCTTTCTTTGGGAAAAACTGAGTGACCAGTTGCCTGCCTCTCCGGTCCCTCTCAGCTTTCAGCTGCCTTTCTTTACGTTTTTGACAGCCACTCTTCATATTTAGCGATCATAGACTGTACGCACTCCACTGCTGGCTGGCTGCTGCACCGCGACACAGCAGCAAGTAGTGTTGCACTGATCAGCACACAGATTTAACGCATCGCGCTTCTACCTGAACCATTTTGCAAAAGGGGGAGGGTTAAGTGACAATATGTTGAAGAACTCAAGAAATAGACAACCTTGTTCAATTAGCTCATTTTACCAGATGGAATATTGCATTGTTGTTATTTCAAAAGTCTTATTAAAATCATTAAAAACATATTATCAGCCCCTTAAAGGGCCCCATGGCAGTGCTGGGCCCCTAGAATTGTTCTAACCTTCCCCCCCTGGCGGCACCCATGACTACACCACCGTGCCACCTAAAACCTCCCCACACACCGCTCTGATTTGTTTATGGGAGCTGGCTGTCTTTTTTTTTGGTCAAACACACCACCAGGGCCCTTCTGTCTTTTTCTGCCTCATTTCACTCCTCTACTATTCATGTTTTGTCTTCTTCTCTTTCCCTTGTCTTGTCTGTCTGTTTTCCCTGTTCAATGAAGAAAATAGTTTATGTCATGCCCCCCCAAGCATATCGAACATCACATGCACAGGGGCAGCATCTAACTCTTGCCCAAATGCCACCATTGAGAAACATTTCATAGCACAAATGACTGAGTTGCCATCTTAGCAATAACAACAGACAATTAAAAAAAAGTACATCTAATACGGGATATAATTTAATGAAGTAGAGTCTCTGTGCCAGGAATAATTAAGAGCTCCAAGTCTGATGCTTCTGTAAAAGAATACAGTGTAATATATAAAAGTTTAGGGCAAATAACGTGAGCTAGCTATTTGTGATAGGTGGTGTTGTGCAGTAAGAAGCTGGAGAGAGCAGAACAGCTGATTGGTGGTTTGGGAGGGGAGAAGACACGTTGGAGTGAGACGGCATTGAACCTGGGGAAGCTCTACACCAATCTCACCGGGGATATTCTCATCTCAGCTGCTATAGTAGCCTACCTGGGGGCTTTCACATCAAGTTATAGACAGGTGTGTACACACACACACACACACACACACACACACACAGAGGATGTCGCAGAGATGTGACAGTTATTCCACAAAATCGAGTTGTACGTGAGCTGATAGCTGATGAGGTGTGTAGCACTGAGTTGGCTATAAGCCATATATGACAAGATTGAGTGGAATAACTGTTTTATTCTATCCACATTCACTGGATTTTGAGAAACGGAGCATTTTTTTTTTTTTTTTTTAATCCAAAACGTCTGACAAAATAATTTCCGCTTAGGCAGACCTCTTAAAAACCTATCAATGGCTCCACAAATTGACTTTAGTGTTGTTGTTGTTTTTTGTAGAAAGTGCCATCTTGCTGTCGTGCTGAGGTACAGAATAGCTCTAGACATTTATTTAATTCTTCCTTGGACATTTTAGTTATGTAATTTTCAAACAACTTTGAGCTTTTGAACCAGTCTAAAAATGTTCAACAAATTTTAATGCTTAAAGATAATTAATTTAAACAAACCAGTGAAATGACAGTACCAATTTGTGAAAAATGATAATAATAGTAATAATAATAATAATAATTATTATTATTGACAAAAAAAGATACATTTCTTAACATCAAATATTTTCATTCCATATGTTGTTGCTTTTTTTTGTATTTTGGGGGGTTTTGTTTTCAAGTAGAGTTTTTATTTCGTTCTCGGTTGGTTCAGCAAAACGCTCTGCCATTTTGTTTTTCTCTACTCACAGTATATAAGCTGTTATCCTAGTCATGGAGTAGCCAATCAGAGTATGAGATTGCTCATATCCAGCGAATGTGGAGACAATAAATTCGGATATACAGAGATATTCAGTCCTCTTCAGTAAGCACTTTATCCTGGTGGACCTGAAGTCTATCTCAGGAACACTGAGCATGAGACAGGAGAATACACCCTGAATGAGACACCAGTCTATCACAGGGCACCTTTCTGCAACACGTAATAACCCAGAAGGGGAGTTTATTGTAGCTGATCCATCTGTCATCATGTTTTTGGGAAGTATGGGGAAACCAGAGAACACAGAGGAAATCCATGTAGCAGGAGGAGAACATGCAAGACATGACACCAACAGTAACCTTAACTCTTCAGTAACATTTTGTAACTTATTAATTTGTTATTTAAAAAAAAATAAATCAAGGGCCTAAACTGTCTAAGGGCGCTGCTAAATTGATTATAAAATTATACCTCGTAGTTCCGACTAATGCCCTTTCGCCATTCATGATTAGAGTCCTGATTGACAAGTTTTTCTTTTAAATACTGGATTTAACATTGTTCCAAACTATTCAAGGTTTAATAGTTCATACATTTTTTTAAAAAGACCAGGCAATTTTACACAGTGAGGTTTCATTTAGAGAACTGTAACTACTGTATAGTTGAACTGTCCATGTTTGTGCATTTGTAGAGGGCTACAGAAGAGTGGATCGAGCTGTGTAAGGCCAAAGGGATCCCCGGCTCTCCGAGCACTTCTCTGATGCTGTCTCTGGGAGAGCCAGTGAAAATCAGAAGCTGGACCATTGCTGGCCTTCCATCAGATAGTTTCTCCATTGATAATGGCATCATCATCTCGTATGTACTTCCTCAAAATCCAGACATCATGGAAACATTGTCATGTTGATCATGTGTTTGTGCAGTATTGCACTTTGAGGAGTCCTGTATTCAGCATCCATGAGGTCCTGAAGATTTGATATTTACTCTCCCACTGTGTGACAGCTGAAACTAGACATGAGCTTGGCCATCTCAGAGCATGTCTTGTGCGAAATATAGATCAGTGAAAATAATGCTTTATTCAAGAACATTGTTGAATATGATTGGTCAGAAGGTGCTCATTAATTATAAAAGCAGCCATGACAGGAGTGGCAGCTGCAAAGCAGATCACATTTATATTAATACACTTATTTTTTATTATGTTATCCTTTCTATAGTCACAGCATATTGTTACATTGCCACATGAGGCCAGGATCTAGGGGAGTACAAGAACAATAACAAATTCAGGTTGTGAGATGGATGGATGGTAGTGGTGATGGTGGTGGCAATGAGATGGACAGGAGGTTGAAAGTATAGCTGAAGATTTTAAACAAACAGCAAGACTTTCATTGACAGACAACAGGGGATATTCAGGAATCTAGTCTCATCTGGGAGGGAGAACATTATATATACAGTACATACACTGATCAGCCATAACATTAAAACCAATGACAGGTAAAGTGAATGGCATTGATTATGTTGTTACCGTGGCACCTGTTAAGGGGTGGGATATATTAGCCAGCAAGAGAACAGTCAGTTTGTGAAGTTGATGTGATGGAAGCAGGAAAAAATGGGCAAGTGTAAGGACCTGAGTGACTTTGACAAGGGCCAAACTGACCCAGTCATCTAGCCATCATAATTTGGCCCTTGTCAGAGTCACTCAGATCTTTACACTTACCCATTTTTCCTGCTTCCAACACATCAACTTCAAGAACTGACTGTCCTCTTGCTGCCTAATATAGCCCACCCCTTGACAGATGCCATTGTAATGAGATAATCAATGTTATTCATGTCACCTGTCAGTGGTTTTAATGTTATGGCTGATCAGAGAGAGAGAGAGAGAGAGAGAGAGCAATCATACCTTGGAGACAATATGTTCTCAAAATCGAAAATATTTGCACTGTAAGAGTGAGACAGTGTTCTTGATGTTCTTTGATCGTAATTAACCAAAAATAATTTTGATGAATTTCAAAACATAAAACTGCTCTCTTGTTCTCTGTCCTAATCTCAATCATTTATAATCAGGGCTTTGAACCGGTTCAAGGAACGAAAACGAAAACCGGGAACTTTTTCTATTTCACATGGAACAGAAACGAAACCAGAAACTTTATTATTTTTTATGTTCCGGAACAGAAACGCTTATTAAAAATAATGGTAACCGGTTAATACCGGTTTTTATTTCGTTCCTCAAAGTTTCCGTAGCCTAAAAATAAAAAAGTCATTCTTCTCCTGCGCAAGTTTCTATGACCCGCTGGGGTTCACTTCCTGTGTGACGTTCGCTGACTGAATGGAGAGAGCGGGAGGGTGGACTACTATCACGTCTCCACATCTTAAATAAGAGGTAAATATTGCAGTCTATCGTTATTCAAAAACGTCAATTTCAAACACGATATCAATATATTTGTCCACGTTAATGAGAGGCTCGCGAACATTAAATGACGTTAACCTCTGTTAGCCTATCAATGCATAGGGCCTGACTAGCCTTTGGTAACACACTAAACGAATTATCTTTCATTTTTGGCACTTTTTCTGTTTGTGTAGATGGGAAGACATACTGAGAATCCAAGTGGCCAACATTTGAAATAATAATTGTTTTGAATTATTTCTTGTCTTATTTAATGAAGGTTGTAATAGAATTAGCCTACATCTGGCTTAAGCTGGATGAGACAGAGACATAATTTTATAGCCATTTGTTAAACAGCTGACAGGGAACGTAATTAACCGTTCCGGGAACGAAATTTTTATTCTAACCGGTTCGGGAACGTCTATTTAATGGAACCCAAAACCGGAAACGTTAAAATTCCGTTTCTGTTCGGAACGAACCAATAGGAAAAAAATTCTGGTTCAAAGCCCTGTTTATAACATACCTAATATTTATCTCACATTCCTCAAACATTTCTTCTTAAATATTAACTTATTAAATTCAAAGGAAGTGCTAGTCATTCTCACTCTCATAATTTTTACATTTCACAAGACACGCACAAGGTGAAAACAAATTTAAAAAAAAAAATCAAACCCTATCCTGGAAACCTATCTCCCCCCACCCCCCCATTCTCATGATTAACTCGCAGTCATAAATGTTGGGGCCCATGTTGAGGATTCCTTACTTGTGAGTGTTCTTTATTGGTCCCATGCAGGTTCCTTAAAGTCCCTAATCTTTATCTCATAAGAAAAACTAACACTATCCTTTGTGAGCTGCTCAAATTTTCTTATTTTCTTCTGAATATTCCCTGCATGTTCCACTAATTCTGCTCGCATGTTTCATGTAAATGGGAAAAGACACTACTGCTAATTCACCCTAACCTTGACCATTCATGTTTCAAAATGAGTTGGCTTATGCAAATACTGTTTCTCAGAATGTTCTTTACAAAGTCCTGAAATGTTCCTTATTTGCTTTTCAAACATCCCTGCTCTGCAGGAATGCAAGGCGATGGCCTCTGATGATCGACCCACAGGGACAAGCAAACAAATGGGTAAAGAATATGGAGAAGGCCAACAGTCTGCATGTTATCAAGCTGAGTGATGGCAACTTTGTGAGAACGCTGGAGAACTGCATTCAGTTCGGCACGCCAGGTGAGTTCTCTCAACTTTTTGTGTGTGTTTTTTACTTACATACAACTTTTCTAAAAATGGATAAATGTGACCTAATATGAGGGGAAAAACTTTCATAATAGATGTGATTCACATGCTTTTGCATGTTTTCTGGAGTCATTGTGGGGGAAGAAAAAAACTTTTCAGCTTTTTTTTTTTTTTCATGTAATCAAATTTGAGGTCAAATTTATTTAATTACTTAACAATAATAACTTATGATTTTTAACAAGATTCTATATTATGTTTTAACTGCTGTTACACGTCCTGCTTTTTTTGTACCCATTTTGAAAACAAACTATGAAAGATGGATTTACTGCTTTACTGTTTATAACAAGATCATTACAGTTGATGGGGGGGGAGCGTTTGAATAAAACAAATGTCACGCACTAATGAGGACATTCATAGTGTAAAGCATAGTTTTATTCGAGTTGTGTTTACAGCAGGACTATCACATGGTGACATCCTCTTTGAAAATGTGAAGTTGTAGCCTACATGGCAGCCTGTACTACACACAATGTTGATTTGTCTTGCAGTGCTGCTGGAAAATGTGGGCGAAGAGCTAGACCCCATTCTGGAGCCTCTGCTGCTGAAGCAGACATTTAAGCAGGGTGGGAGCGTGTGTATCCGCTTGGGAGACGCCACCATAGAGTACTCCCCGAACTTCCGCTTCTATATCACAACCAAGCTACGCAACCCACACTATCTGCCCGAGACTTCAGTCAAGGTGGGGCTTACACACACACACACACACACACACACACACACACCAATTTCAAAACCTCAGTCAAGGTGAAAACTTAGCTAATACTGAAATAATATTAGCTACAGGTTACACATTTGACCCATACAATGCACATATATTTACAGGCATTTAACGTACACTACATGGCCAAAAATATTTGGACACCTGACCAGTCCACCCATATGTGGTTCTTCCCCTAAACTGTTGCCACAATGTCAGAAGCATATAATTGTACAGAATGTCTTTTTATGCTGGAGCATTATAATTTCCCTTCACTGGGGAACATGGTTTGCCAAGGTTGGAGTGGAAGAACTCAAGTGTCCTGACCTGCACAGAGCCCTGACTGAACTCAACCCCACTGAACACCTTTGTGTAAGGGTTTTGCTGGGATTCGAACCTGGGTCGCTGGTGTGATAATCCAGCAAACCCCCACTAGGCCACCAGGGGAATGACTCAAGTGCAGAGGCGTGAGGTGAAAGTAGAGTATCAAAAAAAAACAGTTTATTTACACTATTTACAATCCAAGGCAAAAACAAAAGTATAATCCAAACGCTCAGAAGATAACCAGGAAAAAAAACAAAAGTTCAAAGAAACAAAGAGCCAAAAAAACAGAAAAGAAGAAGAGACAAAAATACAAACGTTCAAAGGATCCAAAATGGTAAACACAAAGTCCAAAAAGTCCAAAAGAAAGTAAAGTACAAAAACCACAAAGACATGGGCGAGGAAATCGGAACAGAGGTTACTGGAGCTAAACATAACAGCACAAAGACTCCGTGACAAGAGGACTGAACTCAGGGGTATAAATACACAAACTAATTAAGGACAGGGCGGGGCAGGAAACAGGCAATAAGACAAAAACAGAACACAGTGGTGACCTCTAGAGGCCCAAAACAAACATGGCCAGAAAAGGAAATAACAGTGGTCTCTAGAGGCCAAAACAGTCCCAGTCCTAACAGGACACCCCCCCCCCCCCAGGAGCGTCTCCTGACGTTCCCAGGATGATCAGGATGGGCCGAATGGAAGTCCCGACAAAGTTCTTTATCGAGTATGTCCCGAGCTGGGACCTAGCAGCGCTCCTCAGGGCCATAGCCCTCCCAGTCCACAAGATATTGGAGGCCCCCGCGAACCCGGCGGGAGTCCAGCAGGCGGTGCACGGTGAACACAGTCTGACCCTGGAAGATGCGGGGGGCGGGGGGTTCCTGGGGGCAGGGGCATACGTGGACATCAGTACGGGCCACAACAGGGAAACATGGAATGTGGGGTTGATCCTTAGCATACATGGTAACTGGAGCCGGTAGGAGACAGGGTTAACTCTGCGTACAACCTTGAAGGGGCCAATGTAGCAAGGAGCAAGCTTGCAGTTCTCCACCCGCAGCGGAAGGTCCTTGGTGGACAGCCAAACCCGCTGCCCAGGGCGGAAAGTGTGGGCAAGTCTCCTATGGCGGTTGGCCTGAGTCTGGTTGGTACTGGAGGTCTGGATGAGTGTCCTTCTGACCTTGCTCCAGGTCTTGCGACACCGTCTCACGTAATGGTTGACCGAGGGCACCCCAGCATCCTCCTCCTGGTCCAGGAACAGAGGTGGCTGGAACCCGAATTGGCACTGGAACGGCGACAGCTTGGTGGCCGATGACTGCAGGGTGTTGTGGGCGTACTCTGCCCATGGCAGCCAGGTGCTCCACGATGTCGGGTTATCCATAGCCAGGCCTCGCAGGGTGGTTTCCAGGTCCTGGATGAGCCTCTCCGTCTGGCCGTTGGACTGGGGGTGGAACCCAGAGGAGAGGCTGGCAGTGGCCCCGATGCTCTTGCAGAAGCCGTGCCATACTCGGGAGGAGAACTGGGGCCCCCGGTCAGAGACGATGTCCTGAGGGAGACCAAAAACTCGGAAGACATGAGTGAACAACAATTTAGCAGTGTCAAGGGCAGAGGGGAGTTTGCACAGTGGAATAAAGTGGCAGGCCTTGGAGAATCTGTCCACTATGACCAATATGACAGTGTTACCTTGAGACTCAGGGAGACCCGTGATGAAGTCGACCGCCACGTGTGACCAGGGATGCCGGGGAATAGGCAGAGGATGCAGGAGACCCTGGGGATGCTGTCGCGGGTTCTTGGTTCTGGTGCAGACCTCACAGGACAGGACGAATGACCTCACTTCCTTCTCCATGTTAGGCCACCAGAAGCGTCTTTTCAGGAAGTCCAGGGTCCTCCGAGCTCCTGGGTGGGCGGTGAGAGGGGAAGAGTGACCCCACTGGAGAACCTTGGCCCGGGCTTGACGAGGGACGTACAGGAGGCCTGGTGGCCCCGTCCCAGGATCAGGGTCCCAGCGTTGAGCTTGTCGAATGGTCTCCTCAATACCCCAGCGGACAGGAGCCACAATCCGGGATATAGGGATGATAGGCCCAACTTCACTCTCCCTGTTGTTGGGCGAGAACAGCCTGGAGAGCGCCTCTGGTTTGGTGTTCTTAGAGCCCGGGCAGTATGATAGGGTGAAGCTGAAACGGCTGAAAAACAAAGCCCACCTAGCCTGTCGTGGGTTCAGCCTCTTGGCTTGCTGGAGGTACTCCAGGTTCTTATGGTCCGTCCACACCAGGAATGGATGTTGCGCTCCTTCCAGCCAGTGCCTCCACTCCTCAAGGGCTCGTTTGACCGCTAGCAGTTCCCGATCCCCCACATTATAGCGGGACTCCGCAGGCCTCAGGCGGTGGGAGAAGTAAGCGCAGGGGTGCAGCTTCCCTTCTGAGCGTTGAGAGAGCACCGCGCCGACACCACTGTCCGAGGCGTCCACCTCCACGATGAATGGTTGGGAGGTGTCCAGGAGAACCAGAATGGGTGCCGTGCAAAAACAGTGTTTTAGGTCATTAAACGCCTCTTCCGCCTGAGGGGACCAGACAAAGGAGCCACCAGTCCTTTTGGTGAGGTCTGACATGGGTGCAGCTACGGAACTGAAGTTCCTGATGAACTTGCAGTAGAAGTTAGCGAATCCTAAGAACCGCTGAACCTCCTTAACGGACTTGGGAGTAGGCCAGTGCGCAGGTCTTGGCTGGGTCCATTTGGAGTTGTCCCGTTCGTACAATAAATCCCAGGAAGGAGACCTCGGGGACATGAAACTCGCATTTCTGGGCTTTAGCAAACAGATTATTCTGCAAGAGTCTCTGGAGGACTTGGCGGACATGGTGGCGGTGTTCCTGTAAGGTCTTGGAGAATATAAGAATGTCGTCGAGGTAGACGAAAACGTATAGATTAATCATATCCCTCAAGACGTCGTTGATAAGGGCCTGAAAAACAGCTGGTGCATTGGTGAGTCCGAAGGGCATCACCTGGTACTCGTAGTGCCCTGACGGGGTGTTAAAGGCGGTCTTCCATTCATCGCCCTGTCAGATACGGACGAGGTGGTATGCGTTCCGTAAGTCCAACTTGGTGAAGATGGTGGCGCCTTGGAGCAGGTCGAATGCTGTGGACATCAGCGGAAGGGGATAGCGGTTGCGCACGGTGATCTTGTTCAGGCCCCTATAATCAATACATGGCCGGAGACCCCCATCCTTCTTGCCGACAAAGAAGAAGCCGGCACCAGCGGGTGAGGTGGAGTGTCGAATGAACCCAGAGGCCAAGGCTTCCTTGATGTACTCCTCCATGGCCTTGCGTTCTGGCTGAGAGAGGGAGAACAGACGGCCCCAAGGAGGAGTAGTCCCAGGGAGCAAGTCGATGGCACAGTCGTAGGCGTGGTGCAGAGGAAGAACGGTGGCCCTGCTCTTGCTGAAGACCTCCTTGAGATCCCAGTACTCTGTGGGAACTTGAGATAACTCGGTGAGATCAGGGGGCTCAGCAGGAGACACAGGAGAGCTACAGAGCAGACAAGAGGCATGGCATGCAGGGCCCCATTCCACAACCTGGCTTGTAACCCAGTCTATACGAGGGTTGTGGCGGGTAAGCCAAGGAAGACCTAAAATAACTGGGAACTCAGGTGAAGGAATCAGGTGCAGGGATATTTTTTCCTTGTGACCTTGAGACTGGAGGAAGACTGGAGAAGTAACTTGGGTGACTCTTCCATCACCTAATGCTTGGCCATCGAGGGCAGACACAGACAGTGGGACTTCAAGAGGCGCAGTCGGGATATTTGATGCTTTGGGCGAAGTGGGTATCCATAAAGTTTCCAGCTGCCCCTGAGTCTAACAAGGCTTGACGAGTGGACGGACTCACCCCAGGAGATGGAGACCGGGATGTAGATTCCTTGGCCAGGGAGTCCGGGAGAGAGGGTAGGCCCCGTCACAACCCTCCCTCGGCTGGATGGGGCGGTCCTTTTCCCCAGAGTTCGGGACATGATGCTCAGAAGTGACCAGGCTTGCCACAGTAGATGCAGCACTTGTCCCTCCTTCTGCGCTCCCTCTCAGATGCGGAGAGGCGAGTACGACCCACTTGCATGGGTTCTGGACAGTCACTGGAGGAGGTAGACGGGCTCCAGGTAGAGGCAGGGAGGCCGGGGAGGCTCAGTACTTGGCAGCGTTCTCTCATCCTGTTGTCCAGACGAGTAGAATGTGAGATCAGTGTTTCGAGGTCACTTGGGCATCCGATAGAAGCCAGACCGTCTTTGACGGAGTCTTTCTGTTAGGGTTTTGCTGGGATTCGAACCCGGGTCACTGGTGTGATAATCCAGCAAACCCCCACTAGGCCACCAGGGGAATGACTCAAGTGCAGAGGCGTGAGGCGAAAGTAGAGTATCAAAAAAACAGTTTATTTACACTATTTACAATCCAAGGCAAAAACAAAAGTATAATCCAAACGTTCAGAAGATAACCAGGAAAAAAAAACAAAAGTTCAAAGAAACAAAGAGCCAAAAAAACAGAAAAGAAGAGGCAAAAATACAAACGCTCAGAGGATCCAAAATAGTAAACACAAAGTCCAAAAAGTCCAAAAGAAAGCAAAGTACAAAAACCACAAAGACACGGGCGAGGAAATCGGAACAGAGGTTACTGGAGCTAAACATAACAGCACAAAGACTCCGTGACAAGAGGACTGAACTCAGGGGTATAAATACACAAACTATAAGGACAGGGCGGGGCAGGAAACAGGCAATAAGACAAAAACAAAACACAGAACACAGTGGTGACCTCTAGAGGCCCAAAACAAACATGGCCAGAAAAGGAAATAACAGTGGCCTCTAGAGGCCAAAACAGTCCCAGTCCTAACACTGGGATGAACTGGAACACTGACTGGACCCCAACAGCAGTACCTGATCTCACTAATGCTCTTGTGACTGAATGAGCACAAAGCCCCACAGCCAAGCCCCAAAATCTTGCAGAATGACTATGCAGAAGAGTGGAGGATATTATAACATCAAAAGGGGAATAAATCTAGAATGAGATGTTCAACAAGAACATACGGGTGTGATGGTCAGGTGTCCACAAATTTTTGGCCATGTAACATGGCTTTGCCCAGAGAATCCAATGCTTTCATGATCTGATATGATATAAATATAATGTACAAATCCAGTGCTTTTATGATATTATACAACCCCGATTCCAAAAAAGTTGGAACAAAGTACAGATTGTAAATAAAAACAGAATGCAATAATTTACAAATCTCAAAAACTGATATTGTATTCACAATAGAACATAGACAACATATCAAATGTCGAAAGTGAGACATTTTGAAATTTCATGCCAAATATTGGCTCATTTGAAATTTCATGACAGCAACACATCTCAAAAAAGTTGGGACAGGGGCAATAAGAGGCTGGAAAAGTTAAAGGTACAAAAAAGAACAGCTGGAGGACCAAATTGCAACTCATTAGGTCAATTGGCAATAGGTCATTAACATGACTGGGTATAAAAAGAGCATCTTGGAGTGGCAGCGGCTCTCAGAAGTAAAGATGGGAAGAGGATCACCAATCCCCCTAATTCTGCGCCGACAAATAGTGGAGCAATATCAGAAAGGAGTTCAACAGTGTAAAATTGCAAAGAGTTTGAACATATCATCTACAGTGCATAATATCAAAAGATTCAGAGAATCTGGAAGAATCTCTGTGTGCAAGGGTCAAGGCCGGAAAATCATACTGGGTGCCCGTGATCTTCGGGCCCTTAGATGGCACTGCATCACATACAGGCATGCTTCTGTATTGGAAATCACAAAATGGGCTCAGGAATATTTCCAGAGAACATTATCTGTGAACACAATTCACCGTGCCATCCGCTAAAACTCT
This sequence comes from Neoarius graeffei, assembly GCF_027579695.1. NCBI lineage: Eukaryota > Metazoa > Chordata > Actinopteri > Siluriformes > Ariidae > Neoarius > Neoarius graeffei. Next base: position 20,993,067 of record NC_083577.1, on the reverse strand, counting down.
ATAGTTCAAAGAAGCCGTATCTAAACATGATCCAGAAGTGCAGACGTCTTCTCTGGGCCAAGGCTCATTTAAAATGGACTGTGGCAAAGTGGAAAACTGTTTTGTGGTCAGACGAATCAAAATTTGAAGTTCTTTATGGAAATCAGGGATGCCGTGTCATTCAGACTAAAGAGGAGAAGGACGACCCAAGTTGTTATCGGCGCTCAGTTCAGAAGCCTGCATCTCTGATGGTATGGGGTTGCATTAGTGCGTGTGGCATGGGCAGCTTACACATCTGGAAAGACACCATCAATGCTGAAAGGTATATCCAGGTTCTAGAGCAACATATGCTCCCATCCAGACGACGTCTCTTTCAGGGAAGACCTTGCATTTTCCAACATGACAATGCCAAACCACATACTGCATCAATTACGGCATCATGACTGCGTAAAAGAAGGGTCCGGGTACTGAACTGGCCAGCCTGCAGTCCAGATCTTTCACCCATAGAAAACATTTGGCGCATCATAAAATGGAAGATACGACAAAAAAGACCTAAGACAGTTGAGCAACTAGAAGCCTACATTAGACAAGAATGGGTTAACATTCCTATCCCTAAACTTGAGCAACTTGTCTCCTCAGTCCCCAGACATTTACAGACTGTTGTAAAGAGAAAAGGGGATGTCTCACAGTGGTAAACATGGCCTTGTCCCAACTTTTTTGAGATGTGGTGTTGTCATGAAATTTAAAATCACCTAATTTTTCTCTTTAAATGATACATTTTCTCAGTTTAAACATTTGATATGTCATCTATGTTCTATTCTGAATAAAATATGGAATTTTGAAACTTCCACATCATTGCATTCCGTTTTTATTTACAGTACAATTTCTTTTTTGGAATCGGGGGTGTACAATATAAGCTGTCCGATGCCTTTGATGTTGTACACAGCAATGGAAATACGTATTGAAAGACACCAAACATGAGCATGGAGTCTGATAAGGAATTGTCCCGTGCCTCTGATTTGTCCAAATTCACTTTGGATATTTAGGTAACACTTCTGAACTTCATGATCACGCCTGAGGGAATGCAAGACCAGCTGCTTGGTATAGTGGTGGCTAGAGAGAGGCCAGACCTAGAAGAGGAGAAACAAGCCCTCATCCTTCAGGGAGCAGAAAACAAGAGGTATCCCTGGAGATAACCTTTATTTCCCAATATTGCTTTTATTTCTGTAGAATTCGGTACCAGTTGTTATGTGGCTGTTTCTTTGAGTTACTTTGAGACTGATTGAGCTCACTTGAACTGTGAGCAGTTTAGGACAGTGGATGTAGATAATCTAGATCAGGGGTTCCCAAACTTTTCCATGCCAAGGCCCCCCAAACAGCATTAGCTTCTGGCCGGGGACCCCCTTTGCAAACCCACAGACAATGCTACAAAATATGTAAAGAAACATCAACTTTTAGAATGTTTTCTCTTACTTTTTTATTCAATATTCAATAATTGTTACATTTGTTTAGCATAAGAATATTATTAACTAACATGTTTTCAACACAAATATTTTTGCACTGAACAATAAACTGTATAACCTCCTGTAGTACCTGATTCAACTCATTATCCATCCTTTTTGAGACCAGTGCCTCGCGATGGAGCATGCAGTGTGTGGCCACTACATGCGGGGCCTTCTGCTTAATGAGAGCGGTCACTCCACTGATCTTCCCGGTCATTGCTGCGGCTCCGTCCGAACACACCTCCACACAATGGGTCCAGTCCAATCCGTTAGACTCGATGTAATTGTCCAAAACTTGAAAAATGTCTTTCCCAGTAGTTCTTCTTTCAAGTGCTTTACAAAATAGTATTTCCTCCACAAATCTTTCCTGTGAAATAAATCTGATGTACACAAGCAGTTGGGCCTCATTGGATAAATCTGTGCTCTCATCCAGCTGAAGTGCGAAGTATTTGCTGGCTCTCACCTGCTCCAACAGCTGAGCAGATACGTCTTGAGCCATGTCACCAATCCGTTGGCTCACGGTGTTAGAGAGTGGGACAGCATTGATTTTTTTTGGCAGCATCCTCACCAAGCAATTCTCGGACAATGTCTTTGGTGGCTGGTAAAATCAAATCTTCTCCAATTGAGTGAGGTTTTTTAGCATGAGCAATGTGGTACGAGGCTAAAAATGATGCCTTCAGGGCCCGCTCGGGGACATTAGCTTGCTGGGTGAATGCAGCAGATTGCCTGACCAAATGCTCTTCTTTGCATCTGAAGAAATCTGCTGTTTTTTCGGCATCTGTCGGATGTTTTTGTACCAAGTGACGCTGAAGTTTCGAAGGTTTTAAGCACTCGTTTGACAGGGTCTCCAGACAGAGGATGCATTTCGGGCAATCATGGCCATTTTTCTGTAAGGCTGTAAAGCCATACTGTCATATTTTCGGATTTTAGTTGGCCAGGACTTCTTAGTTTTTTTTTGCAGCAGTGTCCTCCACAGCAGGGCTGTTGGTTTGTTCCTTCGGTCTCTTCTTCAAAAACCTGTCCATTTTGCGCTAGCAATACGCTAGCTTGAGGAGCAAAGCAGCTTGATAAATGGCACAAACCTCAACGTCACAGGCAATCGGCGAGATGAGCATGGCAAACAACGTTTCAATATGATGTATTAGTATTAATAATTGTTTTTTAATAATGATTAAAAAACTAATTACAATATATTTAATAATAATTATTTTAAAAAGTATATATTTTTTTTCGCAATTTTTTTGTTATCGTCCCTCCAACTTTCTGAGGCCCCCCTAGCGCCCCCTGGCAGCCCCCACTTTGAAAACCACTGATCTAGATGTTCTGCTGCTTGTGTTTAACTCACGAAGTCACTTAAGATAACATCAGTACTAATTAACCAGCTTCGTGAGGTGATTAGATTAATCAGATGCATTAGTTTAGAGAACCCCCCCCCCCCCCCCCCCCCAATTTTCTCAAAGCAGGAACCAACTCTATCCAAGGTCTTACATCTAAAAGTCGAGTTGATTGGAATTGTGGTATAATCTTTGTTTTGTGACTTGTTGGTCTTGCCTACTGTACTAAACATCTCTGATAATTCCTTCCTCATTCTGCAGACAACTTCAGGAGATCGAAGACAAGATCCTGGAAGTTCTCTCAGCATCTGAAGGGAACATCCTGGAGGATGAGACAGCTGTTGAGATTCTCTCCTCCTCCAAAGTGCTGGCCAATGAAATCTCAGAGAAGCAGGCTGTGGCTGAGGTGACGGAGAAAATGATTGATGAAACCCGTATGGGCTACACGCCCATTGCAGTCCATTCTGCCATCTTGTTCTTCTCCATTGCGGACCTGGCCAACATTGAACCCATGTACCAGTACTCACTCGGCTGGTTCATCAATCTCTTTATCTTATCCATTGACAACTCGGACAAGAGCGAGGTTGTGGAGCAGAGGTGTGAAGCTATGGACATTTTGTGTATTTTATGAATGTTTGTGTAATTAGGCATTGTATCTTTTTTTATATACTGCAAATGATCATACATACAGTATAATTCCAGTCTGCACTGTAGCAGGATCTGAAATGTCTTAAGGCCCCGTCACACTTATTCGGAATTAGCAGGAATCAAGCAGAACCAGCTGGAATGAAAAATTTTTCAAAATTCATGCCACATTCGGGCGGGAATTTCAAACTGACCAACATTCTTACAGCTTTGTAAGAATGCTGTTCGAAACTTAGAACGTGCTTCGAACCCGCCTCGAATGATTCTTGCACATTCTGGGTGTATTAGCTTTCGAATGCAGTTCAAATGTAGTTGGAACACAGTAGGGATACTTAGAATGCAGTAAGAATATTAAGAATGCACTTTGAATGCCGTACAAGTGCGGTTCGACTGCTGCTCGAATACCATCCGAAGTCTGGTCGGAAGGTGCCTCGAATGCTGTACGAATTCACCTCAAATGCAATCAGAATGCTCCCGGAATAGCCACCAAATATGTTTCGAATGTCTAAGAATTCAAAGAGAATGTAGCTCGAATACTTAGAATGTACTTAGAATATCCCGGAATATACGAAGAATTTTCATTCCGGCTCATTCGAGGCACATTCGGGACATTCTGGCAGGATTTGAAGTGGCTTGCCATTTCGAGTTTTCCCTCGAACATGATCAGAATTTTTCGAATGCTGTTGGAATGCCGTAAGAATATTTGGAATGCAGTTAGAATACACTTCGAATGCCGTTCGATATTTCTCCTCTTCGAATGCACCTTGAATGTTTTGAGCATGAGCAAAACATTCGGGCCGGCCACAAGAATAGGCCCGAATGTTTGGAATGCAGTCAGAATTTTTAGAATGCACTTCGAATATCCCGGAATATACGAAGAATTTTCATTCTGACGGCATTCCGGCTCATTCCGCCTCTAGTGTGACTACCCTATTGGTTTTTACCACCTCAATATTTCTGCCCTGTGTTTATCACCACTTAGCTGTCTCAATCCACTTTAAAGTTTTACTCAAGTACTTACCAGCTCAGTCACTGATCTCACTAACATCAGAGCTAAAGAAAAAACGAGCTTGTGTAACTAGCATAATTAACTGTTGCATCAAATCATAATGCACAAAGGCACATGCAAAAATTCTTATACATGTCCAATTTGTTGCTTACAATCATTTTTTAAATTATGCTCATTACTATAGCCATTTTTTAATCTGCTTACCTTGGTGCAAGTTTCAAATCATTGCTTAAGAAAAACCTAAGGAAAATCTTTGTGTCAGGGAGAAAAGAAAAGTTTCCATGCACCAGAACTGATCAAGTGTCATATTAACTCCACTTATTTGCCTTTCTGATGCCATTTAGCTTCTTGTCTTCTTACACTACATCCACACGACAACGGCAATGAGATGTTATTTAAAAATATATCGCGTCCAAATGGGCAACGATCAATAAAATATCAGGTCCATATGGCAACGCAACGCTTGCTGAAAACAATGCAATACACATGCCACACCTCTAGGGGCGCTGTAAGACGGTCCCTTCGGAGACACCAGAACAATAGAAGAAGTAAGGACGCATGCGCATAAACTATTATGCGCGAGACTTCATATTAGCCACAAAGTCAGGAAAATCTGTTTGTAAAATTACATTATAATGACCAAATACAATGAAAAGTATTTTTCCAGTCTCACCTGTGAAAGGTAATCCCATGTGATCTCGTTTGGATGGCAAACCTGTTGGTACAGTTAAACGCAGCTAATCTTTATTCTCCGCTTTGACCTATCCAATATGGCGGCGAGGATGACGTATGATTCTACGTGGAAGGCGGCATCTTTAATGGTCTGGAATAAATTGAATGCTACACGTTGATGGATTAATTTGCTCTTCTACGCCCTTTTTGAGGAATGTATTGTAGGACTTAAACCAACATCTGAAGAGGTGAGATCGCTCCTTTTTTTCCCTATTTTTGCTGGCGGGATTGACTCTGCCATAAGGGCAGAGTCTCTCTCTCTCTCTCTCTCTCTCTCTCTCTCACTTTGCACCATTACACAATAAATATTCACAGTGAAAATATTTTGTAAGCGCGTTTCATGAACCAAGTTATAGGATTTGTTGACAACTCGCATCGAGTTCGTTACACTTCTACCCGGCGTGAAGCACTCACAGTCATGTGGTTGTGACGTCATCGTAAACAAATCCGTTCTACTCATCCAGACGACTTCACAACGGCAACGTTGCCAGATCTTTCCACTCTGGAACCCGTTCTCAAAAAGATTGTGTTTTGGGCACCCAAAACGCCGGTGCCGTGTGGACGCCAGGCCTAAACGATAAGCAATTGTATCGGAGTCACCTGAATCCGTTGCCGTGTGGACAGGGCCTTAGCCAACCAGGGGTGGGTTTCCCAAAAGCCTCAACGCTAAGAGCATCTTAACTAGGAGAGAGCGCATTCATTGTGCTGCTCACGCTACCATTTAACGATGATCTTTGTGCTACGATGCTTTTGGGAAACTCAGGCCAGAATGTTTAACATACTACACTGTCAGTACTTGATGGTTTTATTTCCTTTTGTTAATACACTCAACAATGGAAAAAAATTAGAATCGACATACTGTAAAGCATAGCACAAATTAGGTGCAAGTTTAAGTCAAGTCTTACTGTTACTAGTATTTTAACTAGTAACAGAGTGCAATGTAGATTTGCTGCATGTTTAGAGCTTTAGAAGAACTTTTGAAGAGTTTAAAAAGTATTTGTTGTCCACATTTTATTAAAATAATTAATCATTTCACTTGTATTTTTAAAGCCATTTTACCAAGTGATCATTTTCATTATTCATTCTTTCTTCCTTCCTATTTGTGTGTCCAGATTGCAGATCCTAAAAGACTACTTCACCTACTCACTGTACGTCAACGTGTGCCGATCGCTCTTTGCGAAGGACAAGCTACTCTTCTCCTTCTGCCTCAATATCAACCTGCTTAAACATGAAAAGCTTGTGAGTGTTGTCTTTCCACAGCCATGCTGAATACCTGCAGTGTTCACAGAATGCTATTAGAGAAGCCAAGTAGCTGGGTTCAGAGATAAAATGAACATGAAAGTTAATATTACATGCACAATTTAAAATATATAATTAACTGAATCCATTAATAATCACATACTCTTATGGCACTCAGCACATTTAGTCACCTACATATTGTAACATATTGTAGTGCATGCGCCTAATAAATCAAATGCTGCATTTGTACAGCTGAATTTACTTCCTAAGGACCAAATCCCTGATTTAATGATTAAATTATTTGTTTCTGTTGAGGCAGAATGAGGCAGAGGGCCTCAGGCAAACAACTTCCGAGCATGTTTTCAACAAGGGAATATATTGTTAACCTAATAAAACTTTGGGGAACAGAAAATGTTGGGCGTGACGTGCCAGAGTGTGATGAGTTACAACGCCTCTTCTAGTTAGTGAGCCACACAATTCCAGTTTGTTGCTGGAGTTTTGGAACCTAATCTGAGCAGACAAAAGTGCTGCGCCATTGCTCTCTTTAGGTCGAAATGAAAGGCTAAATTCCACTGGGACGGCTATTAGCAGGTAGATGAACAGCATTTTGGGTAACCTAGGGAACTAATTAATCAACATAACGAGACCATAATGTCAAAGAATGAAGTTTAAACTATGAAAGTCAACTCGAAATAACACAGGAACCATATTGTAGATCATAACATAATCTGGATCAGGAATAGTATGTTTTTTTTTTTTTTAATAATATGATCTTGGGTTTTTCTGACCCTTCGTCCTGTAGATCGATGAGAACGAGTGGCGCTTTTTGCTGACGGGTGGCGTGGGTTTGGATAACCCTCACCCCAATCCCTGCACGTGGCTGCCCAAGAAATCCTGGGATGAGATCTGCCGCCTGAATGACCTGGAGAGCTTCAAGGGTCTGCGCAAGGACCTGGCACTCCTCAAAGATGGCTGGAAAAACGTGTACGACAGCACGGTGTGTTTGATAACTCATGTCATGCCACAGTAACATTCAAATGGATGAAAAATGCTCTTGAGATAATAGAGGAGATGCTGAGCTCAGCTCCTAGTTTTGCAGACATGCCAACCATTACGGTTTGCCCGTAATCATTACGGTTTCGGTGGTCCAATTACGCTATTACAACTTTGAAGTCAATTATTACGGTTTTTGCTCATAATTGATATTTTCAAATTTGCCGCCAGAATTCCCACACTTGCGATTTCCCAGTCTCCTGGCAGAGGGCACTATTACTAGAATGTCAGCCAATGCTTTAGAAACACGGTCTCTGATTGGTTAACCTCAGCAATTTTATCAAATTTCGACCAATAAGAGCCCCGCACACATTTTGTACTTTAGAAGAAGCAAAAAATGGCTGACAGTTCAGCCGATCCGTCTGACCCGCCGCCGAAAAAAGCAAGAAAAACGATCGGCAAAACTAAGACCGTGTACCAAAAATTTAAAGAGGAATACAGTACCTTGTATCCAGTTATCACAAAATCAGGAAAATCCGCGAGTCATGCGTTGTGCACCGTATGTAATGTCCATTTCTCTGTAGCACATTCTGGTGTTTACGATGTCAGACAACACGTGAGTTCTGTCTCACATCAAACTTTGGCCAAATCTGGAAGTGCTAACCGGACAATCACCTCGATGTTCATTGATGGATCCTCAATTGACAGCGTGACAAAAGCTTAAGTTTTATTCACAAATTTTCTCGTGGAACACAACCTGCCAATCGCCACAGCTGATCACAGTGGGCCTCTCTTTAAAGCCATGTTTCCCGACTCCAAAATCGCTTCGAAGGTAAGTCTGTAGATCTCTAGTCTATTATGTGATCAAGTTATGGAATAGTAAATCAGTTGTTAGCGACTCGTATTTTCGTTGCTTTAGCAAAATTCTTAGTATTTGCCTACAACTTACAAGATGTATGAATATTAAAGAAACATTGATAAAATCACGTTTTTAATTTTTTTTCTTTTGTGTAAATTGTTGAAAATTAATCAAAACTCTCTCCACACACATAGATAGATAGATAGATAGATAGATAGATAGATAGATAGATAGATAGATAGATAGATAGAGCTGATGCGATTACATTTTGATTAATTTTAAACAGTTAACGAAAAGAGAAAAAAATGCACTTATAATTATCAAAGCTAAGTAAAATAACATGAATAATGCATTAATATAGAATCAGTAAAATTAAAAATAAATAAATTACCTACTACTATGTGTGTGCGTGTGTGTGTGTATGCATGACTTTCAGTAGGTAATTTATTTATTTTTAATTTTACTGATTCTATATTAATGTATTATTCATGTTATTTTACTTAGCTTTGATAATTCAATCATTTTTCCATTTTCAATTTACTCATATATATGAATGTGGAAAGTTTTACAGTAGGTTTGCATGCTTTTTAGCTAATCAAGGTCTGAAGAATGTTATGATAGGGATCCTGTCTATCAAATTCACGTAGAACTGGAATAGATGTACTGTGTTTGAACCAATGTTTTGTTAATTGCTGATATTTTTATATTGTAATTTGTCATTTTTGAGAGAAAACACTTCTTGTTGCTTGAAGTTATATAATAAAGTTTTCTCAGTTATTTGATAATCATTTGATTTCTTTTCAGAATATATATTCTAAAAAAACAGTATTTTTATGTTCATTTGCAAATATTTTTGAAGTTTGACAGAATAACTGAAGTTGTATGATTTTAATATTATAAGTATTCAAATGGTACTGACTGCCCTTTATTTTCGCTGTAAAAAGCCACCAGAGGTCACCATTTCTGAATGCATTTTATAAAATTTTCCGAGCCCAAAGCGGGGGCGCACCCCCCTTTGGAACCCCTCCATGCACACTCTGCGTGCATTATGTCTGCCGTTGGCAGACATGGACAGATATCTCAAAACAACCATTACAGTTTGCTATCATACAGGGTTGGCATGTCTGGTTTTGCTTATTGGACCTGAAGGAACAGGTGCAAGATGGCTGTGTTAGGTTGTTAAAGCATGGTAGTGGAAATTATGGTTAAAGTAAGAGCTGTGTGTGTTACACAGGATCCCCATCACACACCTTTTCCTGGAGAGTGGAAGGAGAAACTGGGACAATTTCAGAGAATGTTGCTCATACGCTGCCTGAGACCGGACAAGGTGAAAAAATCATGCACATCTGTCAACACTGAGTTTCATAGTGCAATTCAGTTTGTTATGAGTGCTAAAAACTGAAACTGCTTAAGGCCCAGTCCCACAATACCGATAACTATAATTATAACCACAACTATTACGATAACTATAAATAAATCGGTCCCCTGTAGTTTGTGGCTGGTGGTCACACTGGACCGATAACGATACCTATAGCCCAGGCCTGGATTTATCGGTATCGGTGAGATTGCTTCTGGAGCCATTTTTCCAGGCCTGAACCTGATCCGATAAAACATCTGACCAATCAGGTAATTGTTTGCATGTGACGTTGTCTAAGCACGTTCTATTTTTCCCCGGGCATTTTTGTACATCCTTGCTGCATCATGAAGTCACAGAATATAGATTCACGGAAAATAGAAAAATAATACAAAGCATGGATCTTTTATTCACGGATATGTGATTTTCCATAAAATATCAATAGTAAATTAATAAAGTAAACATATACATGCAAGCAAGATATTCTAATTATGAGCTTTGGCAGTCCAAACATTTAACTGTTTTAGACTTCTTAATTTTTTTATCTGTGATGCATCATCCATATGAAATCGGTAACCAAACTGTAATCTACTGAAACGTCCATGACTAATCTGTAAATTATTAGCATCCATGATGCATCAGTATTAAAATCTGTAACTACTCCGTATTTTGTATCCTTTTTTTATTGTATTTCTGTAATCCATGACCTATCCATATTTTATCAACCACCGGAGTATGTGCATGGGTTGTTTTGAAGTCCAAGCTGTACAGTATGACCCAAAATAATGTGCTACTCATCTCATCTCATTATCTCTAGCCGCTTTATCCTTCTACAGGGTCGCAGGCAAGCTGGAGCCTATCCCAGCTGACTACGGGCGAAAGGCGGGGTACACCCTGGACAAGTCGCCAGGTCTAATGTGCTACTGCTTGGAAAAATCTTTCATGACTATTCCTAAGTTGCATGCATTTATTTACCTGAGTGGCAGGACCAAGCAATATTATAGTTGGGATTATAGTTGTGGTGTGACTGCTCCAAACTGGAACTACAACCCTGATTCCAAAAAAGTTGGGACAAAGAACAAATTGTAAATAAAAATGGAATGCAATGATGTGGAAGTTTCAAAATTCCATATTTTATTCAGAATAGAACATAGATGACATATCAAATGTTTAAACTGAGAAAATGTATCATTTAAAGAGAAAAATTAGGTGATTTTTAAATTTAATGACAACAACACATCTCAAAAACATTGGGTCAAGGCCATGTTTACCACTGTGAGACATCCCCTTTTCTCTTTACAACAGTCTGTAAACGTCTGGGGACTGAGGAGACAAGTTGCTCGAGTTTAGGGATAGAAATGTTAACCCATTCTTGTCTAATGTAGGCTTCTACACTGTGTGCACAATTATTAGGCAAGTTGTATTCCTGATGATTAATTTTATCATTGAACAAATACAGTGCTCTCAGTCAATCCAAATTGTTAATAAACCTAAACCCAGAATGATTAACAAAGGAAAGGGGAGTTTAGGCCTTCTCAGGGGAATATACAAGTGTGCAGAATTATTAGGCAACTAAATGAAAAGCTTAAAGTTTCCCATCTCACTTGTTTATTTTAATTTTCAGTGTAACAAATAAACAACTCAGAATTAACAAATAAACACTTCTAGCATTTCAAAAATATTCAGTGACAAATATAGCCACCCTTCTTTTCAATAACTGCCATGAGCCTTCCATCCAGTCTGTTAGTTTTTTTATTTGTTGACGATCAACTTTTTGTGCAGGAGCAACCACGGCCTCCCAAATGCTATTCAGAGTGGTGTATTGTCTTCCCTCGCTGTAAATCTCATGCTTAAGAAGGGGCCACAAGTACTCAATAGGGTTTAAGTCAGGTGAGGAAGGGGGCCATGTCATTACTTTGTCATCTTTAAGGCCTTTGTGGGCTCACCAAGCAGTGGAGTACTTGGGTGCATGTGATGGTGCATTGTTCTGCATAACAATCATGGCCTTCTTGAATGATGCAGACTTCTTCCCATACCACTGCTTGAAGAATGTATCTTTTAGAAACTGGCAGTAGGTTTGGGAGTTGATGTTAAGTCCATCTTCAACCTGAAATGGTCAAACTAGCTCATCCTTAATAATAGCAGCCCATGCCATTACCCCTCCACCACCTTGCTGGTGTCTGAGTCAAAGTGCCCTGTGCCCATTAGTTATCCAGCTATGGGCCCATCCATCTGGTCTATCCAGAGTCACTCTCATTTCATCCGTCCATAAAACCTTTGGAAAATCTGTCTTCAGATATTTCTTGGCCCAATCTTGACATTTCAACTTGTGAGTCTTGTTTAGTGGTGGTCGTGTTTCAGCCTTCCTTACCTTGGCCATGTCTCTGAGCACCGAACACCTTGTCTTTCTGGACACTCCAGGTCGGTTGCAGTTCTAGAATATTGTGGCACTGGAGGATAATGGGTTCCTGGTAGCTTCATGTTTAATCCTTCTCAAGTATTTTGCGGTTAATTTGTGTCTTTTCTTCTCCACACATTTTTTGCGACCCTGTTGACTATTTGCAACAAAACGTTTGATTGTTTTGTGCTCACATTTCTATAGCTTAGCTATTTCAAGAGTGCTGCATCCCTCTGATAGGCATTTTACAATTTTTGTCTTTTCAGTGTCTGTTAAATCTCTTTTTTTTGGCCCATTTTGCCTGAGATAAAGAAGCTGTCTAATAATTATGCACACCTTAATATAGGGTATTAATGACTTTAGGTCACACCCTCCTTCATTACACAAATAAATACCACCTGAGAATGCTTAAATCCAATTAGCATTCAAGTGTATCTAGCTTGCGGTTGGAAAACATGCATAGAAATAATGGTAGGGTCAGAGTACTCACTTGCCTAATAATTGTGCACACAGTGTAGTTGCTCAACTGTCTTAGGTCTTTTTTGTCGTATCTTCCATTTTATGATGCGCCAAATGTTTTCTATGGGTGAAAGATCTGGATTGCAGGCTGGCCAGTTCAGTACCTGGACCCTTCTTCTACGCAGCCATGATGCTGTAACTGATGCAGTATGTGGTTTGGCATTGTCATGTTGGAAAATGCAAGGTCTTCCCTGAAAGAGACGTCGTCTGGATGGGAGCATATGTTGCTCTAGAACCTGGATATACCTTTCAGCATTGATTGGTGTCTTTCCTGCCCATGCTGCACGCACTAATGCAACCCCATACCATCAGAGATGCAGGCTTCTGAACTGAGCGCTGATAACAACTTGGGTTGTCCTACTCCTCTTTAGTCCGAATGACACGGTGTCCCTGATTTCCATAAAAAACTTCAAATTTTGATTCGTCTGACCACAGAACAGTTTTCCACTTTGCCACAGTCCATTTTAAATGAGTCTTGGCCCAGAGAAGACGTCTGCGCTTCTGGATCATGTTTAGATATGGCTTCTTCTTTGAACTATAGAGTTTTAGCTGGCGACGGCGGATGGCACAGTGAATTGTGTTCACAGATAATGTTCTCTGGAAATATTCCTGAGCCCATTTTGTGATTTCCAATACAGAAGCATGCCTGTATGTGATGCAGTGCCGTCTAAGGGCCCAAAGATCACGGGCACCCAGTATGGTTTTCCGGCCTTGACCCTTACACACAGAGATTCTTCCAGATTCTCTGAATCTTTTGATGATATGCACTGTAGATGATATGTTCAAACTCTTTGCAATTTTACACTGTTGAACTCCTTTCTGATATTGCTCCACTATTTGTCGGCGCAGAATTAGGGGAATTGGTGATCCTCTTCCCATCTTTACTTCTGAGAGCCGCTGCCACTCCAAGATGCTCTTTTTATACCCAGTCATGTTAATGACCTATTGCCAATTGACCTAATGAGTTGCAATTTGGTCCTCCAGCTGTTCCTTTTTTGTACCTTTAACTTTTCCAGCCTCTTATTGCCCCTGTCCCAACTTTTTTGAGATGTGTTGCTGTCATGAAATTTCAAATGAGCCAATATTTGGCATGAAATTTCAAAATGTCTCACTTTCGACGTTTGATATGTTGTCTATGTTCTATTGTGAATACAATATCAGTTTTTGAGATTTGTAAATTATTGCATTCCGTTTTTATTTACAATTTGTAATTTGTCCCAACTTTTTTGGAATCGGGGTTGTAAATTCAGGCATAGGTATCGTCATAGTTGTACAGGGAGTGCAGAATTATTAGGCAAGTTGTATTTTTGAGGATTAGTTTTATTATTGAAAAACAACTATGTTCTTGATGAACCCAAAAGACTCATAAATATCAAAGCTGAGTATTTTTGGAAGTTGGAGTAGGGCTTTCTTAGTTTTATCTATCTTAGGAGGATATCTGTGTGTGCAGGTGACTATAACTGTGCATAATTATTAGGCAACTTAACAAAAAACAAACATATACCCATTTCACTCATTTATTTTTACCAGGGAAACCAATATAACAACTCAACATTCACTAATATACATTGCTGGCATTCAAAAAAAAACAAATCAGTGACTAATATAGCCGCCTTTCTTTACAAGGACACTCAAAAGCCTGCCATCCATGGATTCGGTCAGTGTTTTGATCTGTTTGCGATCAACATTGCGTGCAGCAGCAACCACAGCCTCCCAGACACTGTTCAGAGATGTGTACTGTTTCCCCTCCTTGTAGATCTCACATTTGATGAGGGACCACAGGTTTTCTATGGGGTTCAGATCAGGTGAACAAGGAGGCCACGTCATTAATCTTTCTTCCTTTAGACCCTTTCTGGCCAGCCATGCTGTGGAGTACTTGGATGCGTGTGATGGAGCATTGTCCTGCATGAAAATCATGTTTTTCTTGAAGGATGCTGACTTCTTCCTGTACCACTGCTTGAAGAAGGTGTCTTCCAAAAACTGACAATAGGACTGGGAGTTGAGCTTGACGCCATCCTCAACCCGAAAAGGTCCCACAAGCTCATCTTTGATGATACCAGCCCATACCAGTACCCCACCTCCACCTTGCTGGCGTTTGAGTTGGACTGGAGCTCTCTGCCCTTTGCTGATCCAGCCACGAGCCCATCCATCTGGCCCATTAAGACTCACTCTCATTTCATCTGTCCATAAGACCTTAGAAAAATCAGTCTTGTGATACTTCTTGGCCCAGTCTTGACGTTTCATCTTGTGTGTCTTGTTCAGTGGTGGTCGTTTTTCAGCCTTTGTTACCTTGGCCGTGTCCCTGAGTATTGCACACCTTGTGCTTTTTGACACTCCAGTGATGTTGCAGCTCTGAAATATGGCAAAACTGGTGGCGAGTGGCATCTTGGCAGCTTCACGCTTGACTTTCCTCAGTTCACGGGCAGTTAGTTTGCGCCTTTTTTTTTCAACGCGCTTCTTGCGACCCTGTTGACTATTTTGAATGAAGCGCTTGATTGTTCGATGGTCACGCTTCAAAAGCTGGGCAATTTTAAGAGTGCTCCATCCCTTTGCAATATTATGTCACTATTTTTGACTTTTCTGAGTCCGTCAAATCCCTCTTCTGACCCATTTTGCCAAAGGAAAGGAAGTTGCCTAATAATTTTGCACACCTGATATAGGGTGTTGATGTCATTAGACCACACCCCTTTTCATTACAGAGATGCACATCACCTGGTATGCTTAATTGGTAGGAGGCTTTCAAGCCTATGCAGCTTGGAGTAGGCCAACATGCATAGAGAGGGTAATGTGGTCAACATACTCATTTGCCTAATAATTCTGCACTCCCTGTAGTTGTAGGTATAGTTACAGTTATTGGTGTTGTGGGACCGGGCCCTTAATCTAGACATACTCTTCTTGTTCTCCTTCAGATCATTCCTATGGTGCAGGAGTTTGTGTCAAACAGCTTGGGACAGCAGTTTATCGAGGTGCCTCCCTTCAACCTGGGGAAGGCGTTCGGAGACAGTCACTGCTGCGCTCCCCTCATCTTCATCCTTTCACCAGGCTCCGACCCCATGGCAGCTCTGCTGAAATTTGGAGGCGAACAGGTTAAACATGTTCAAATCTTTATTCGTCAACCACTTCTTAAACGTTATACCACAGCATTATTGAATTCTCAGATCTGGTTGGTTGGAAGGTGTTGAATTTTCTGTAACTGCAGCTCTGACAGTAGTGCAGACTAATTCATACGATATAGTAGGTTTATGCTTGTTCTTGTATGTTACTGCTTCGATAGTGATGACTTGTATAACAGACACTGCACATAATCTAAGCCTACTAATAGCCTAATGGATTAAAAAAGGTGTTGGGTTTTTTCACAACTTATTTGTTGATATGATGAAGTTTTATGTTAGGAGACATTTGTGTAACATTTCTGGAATGAATCTCAGTGATTTTATAACAGTCAAAGTTTGGTAACTTGGACGTTCCACAGCAATAAATGTAACAATAAATGGTTAAAAATTGGCACAAAATGTAATTCATTAATATATTAAAATGTTGTAATTATTGGCAAACCACTGTGGTCTAAGAGGAGTGGAAAAAAATGTAACCTGGTGTTACAAAAGGAAAGTATTCCAGTTCAGGGTGGTAACAGTAACAGGCTGCATCACACAACCCCATCATGGATGGGGTTTTCTTATAACCGCACACCCTGCTGTGTTTTATTCCTTACATATTCATCCTTTTCAATGTTTGTCAACGAAAATTAAGTAAGTTAGACCAAAGTAAAATCTCCTTTTCAGGCTTATCTCATACTCCATAAGGTTTGTCATGTCTCCGTCGTGTCTCTACCATGTTACAGCCCTGCTGTGCTAAACACTGTACCGGTACTTACTATGCTAAACACTGTTTGTGTTGCTCACAGGGCTTCACAGGGAACAAGCTGACCTCTCTGTCACTTGGCCAAGGCCAGGGTCCCATTGCCATGAAAATGATTGAGGAGGGAGTGAAGGAAGGCACTTGGGTGGTGCTGCAGAACTGCCACTTGGCTACATCCTGGATGTCCACACTGGAACGGGTCTGCGAGGTACTGCAGGAAAACATGGTTCATTTGGATAAGAGTAGAAACCGAATGAGATGAAAGTTAGAACTAGAAGTATAGTTTGTTGCAGCATTTTATAGAAAGTAGTCATTGATAGTTTGAACCAGTTGCTCAGAAATTAGTTAAAACTGATGATTACAGTTTGGGGTGTTACTTAGCAAGAAATAGTTTGCAATATTTGAAGGAAAGTAATGTTTACAGTTAGTTATAGTCCTTGAAAGAAAGCATTGTCACCAGTGATTTTAATATTTGTACTGGTATTTGGAGGGAACTTCATATTACAGCCTGTACATACTGTTTGAAAAAATACCTCAGATAATCAAGTGTAGTGTTGTGTGAACACTAGCAACACTTTTGAATTATTTAATTTTCAACATTCTGACTTAATTGTAGTTAATACTTACAATCAATAAATCACAAACCCTTTTTCTGTACCAACTGATGAAAGATTCTTTTGGCCTTATTTTCCTCCAGGAGTTCAACCCAGACACCACTCATCCTGACTTCCGTTTGTGGCTAACCAGTTACCCCTCACCTACCTTTCCCGTGGCCGTCCTTCAAAATGGTGTTAAAATGACAAACGAGGCCCCCAAGGGGTTGCGTTCTAACATCATCGGCTCCCTTCACATGGACCCCATCTCTGATCCGGAGTTCTTCAACAGCAACTCAAAGCCAGTGAGTCAGGAGTTTGGCAAAGACCTACTCTTGGTAGAAAATCTGTTTGAGAGAGTACGTGATAAAATGGTAAATGATATAGCAAATTGTTTTCGCCTCTCCAGTGTACATGGAAACACAGCTACTTTTCAAATTGCAAAGCATTTGAATGGGAACATGGTTGAAGTGAGGAAGAAGGTTGATTCATAGGAAGTCGGGTTTTTTTCCCCACTTGGGTGTTTTATTGTTAATTGTGTGGTCATGGGTTTTGTACATGTAAAAGTTTAATGTGTTTGTGTTTTAGGCTATGTTCAAGAAACTCCTTTATGGCCTGTGCTTCTTTCATGCTCTTATCCAAGAGCGAAGGAAGTTCGGTCCCCTGGGCTGGAACATCCCCTACGAGTTCAACGAAACTGACTTGCGCATCTCTGTCCAACAGCTGCATCTGTTCCTGGACCAATATGAAGTGAGTACACACACACTCTGAGTTAAAAGCTCTGCATTTTATCACTGTAGTTTGCTCGTATAAGTCATCCACAGCATGCAACAAAACAGCCCCCCCCCAAAAAAAAAATCAAAGAAAGCAGATGAGCCAATTAACATTTTTAGTCTGCAGTGACTGACAGCTGTGTAGAAGTTACAAACACTGACCCCCTGCAAACCCACCCTCTTCCCCATCTCACATTAGTCTCTTCTTTTTCCCCTTCTGGTCTTGATTTGGTTTTCCTATTAGAAACACGCTCTGCCCTCCCTTTTAATGATTTCTTTAACCTGTTCTTTTTCTGTGGCAGAACAATTACAAAACATACACCTTTAATAGAAAAAGCAAGAATGTGGTGCACAAGTTTTCATTTGTTTTGGGTTTTCTGAAATCAACACAGGGTTAATATTTGGTTAAATGTCCCTTAGCAAGTTTCATCTTAATCAGATGCTTTTAGTAGCCAGCAACAAGCTTCTGGCAGAATTCTGGTTGGATATTTGACTGCTCTTCTTGCCAGAATTGGGAGAGTTCAATTAAATTTGTGTGTTTCCTGGCACGGACCCAACCTTTAAACACAGTCCACATATTTTTGATAGGGTTGAGGTCAGGACTTGTTTTATGCTTAATGTTAGCCTGCTTTATCCATTTTTCCACAACCACTTTTGATGCATGTTTGTGGTCATTGTTCTA
This sequence comes from Neoarius graeffei, assembly GCF_027579695.1. Taxonomy (NCBI): domain Eukaryota; kingdom Metazoa; phylum Chordata; class Actinopteri; order Siluriformes; family Ariidae; genus Neoarius; species Neoarius graeffei. Next base: position 20,974,598 of record NC_083577.1, on the reverse strand, counting down.
TTGGAACACCCAACTGTGTCCAAGTTTCACCCATCTAGCTGATGGTTTGAGGTCATGCTGAATAATTCTGAGGTAGTCCTCCTTCGTTATTCCATCAACTTTGTGAAATGTACCAGTTCCACTGGCAGCAAAACATCTCCAGATCATTATGCTGCCATGGTCATTGCTTAACAGTTGGTACAGTGTTCCTCTGTACCTCTGGTCATTGTGGCCAAAAATGCATCTTTATCTCATCTGACCATAAAACATTCCTCCAGAAGGCTTTTTCTTTGTCCATGTGGTCAGCTGCAAACTTTATTTGAGCTTGAAGGTGTTAGTTTTGGAGGAAGGGCTTATTTCTTAAACAGCAGCTTCTGGTTCATGGCAGGCCTGTGCCTTGATGGTTCTTGGGTTGTTTCTGACCACCTGAGCCAATTTCCTCTCAGTTGAGGGTGACAGTTTGGATCTTCCAGCAAAGTGGCTACACCTCCTAATAACTTGGGTGGTAAAAGAGAGCAACTGGACTTGCTTGAAGATTCTTGAAGACATTTCACTTCTCATCCGAAAGGCTTCTTCAGTTCTGTCTGACTAATAGGGAGTATCAGGTATTTATTCTCTCATGGATGAAAAGTAATCCTAAGGTGTCGTTAAGTCATCCTGTTGGTGTGGGTCACTGGGGGCTGGGTGTGAACGGCCTAGAGAGTCGGGGTTATCAAAGGATCGTTGGTTCTCTCTGTCCTCCTGTGAGTCACTGAAAACAGCTGGGTTTTGGTGTGCATTCAGTTGTCTGGAAAGTGTGCCAAGGACTGCATTGTAGGTGGCTGATAAATGATGTCTTAGACCACCACCTCTGTTCAGTGATGGCCATTCCAGGTTGACAAAAATGGCTTCTTTAACTCCTCGCTCATGCCAACGATCCTCTCTGGCTAGAATGTGTATGTTGCAATCCTGAAATGAGTGTCCTTTGTTGTTAAGATGAAGATAGACAGCAGAGTTCTGGCCTGAGGAACTAGCTCTCCTGTGTTGAGCCATGTGCCTGTGGAGCGGTTGTTTTGTTTCCCCAATATACGAATCCGTGCATTCCTCACTGCACTGAATTGCATACACTACATTGTCCTGTTTGTGTCTGGCTATTCTGTCCTTAGGGTGGACCAGTTTCTGCTTCAGGGTGTTACTGGGTCTGAAATGTACCGGAATGTTGTGTTTGTAGAAGATCCTCCTGAGTTTCTCAGATAGACCAGAAATGTAGGGAATGACAATGTTCTTGTGTTTGTTCCTGTTATCCTCCTTGTCCATTATGTTCCTTTTTCTGCTCTTGATGAAGGCCCAGTTGGGATACCCGCAGTTCTGAAGTGCTTTCTTGATGTGATTCTGCTCCTTCTCTTTTCCCTCTACCATTGTAGGAATGTTCTGAGCCATGTGTTGCAAGATCCAAATGACCCCCAATTTGTGTTCCAGTGGGTGGTGTGAGTCGAAGAGTAGGTACTGGTCTGTGTGTGTGGGTTTCCGGTAGACCTCGATGCTAAGGCATCTGTCTTGTCTAATGTGTACATCACAATCCAAGAAGGCTAGATTATTCCCACTGACGTCCTCCCGAGTGAAACTAATGTTGATATCCACTGCATTGATGTGCTTAGAGAAGGCTTTCACCTCATAGGTTTTGATTTTAACCCAGGTGTCATCCACATATCTGAACCAGTGGCTGGCATTTTTGTCAACCTGGAATGGCCATCACTGAACAGAGGTAGTGGTCTAATGGCCCTTTTCCACTACCCTTTTTCAGCTCACTTCAGCTCGCTTCAGCTCACTTCAGCCCGACACGGCTCGCGTTTCGACTACCAAAAACCAGCACGACTCAGCTCGTTTCAGCCCTGCTTAGCCCCTAAAACTCGCACCGTTTTGGAGTGGGGCTGAAGCGAGCCAAGCCGTGCCGAGTGAGGTTGGGGGCGTGAGCAGACACTCCCCTGTGCACTGATTGGTGAGGAGGAGTGTCCTCACATGCCCACACACGCCCCGCGAGCGCGCTGGGATCTGTAAACACCGCAAACCCGGAAGAAGAATAATTACGAATTACGAGAATTTCTGAAGCCTTATGCGCCTCGCCTCATCTATACGCTCTTGCCAGTATCTGTCCGCGTTGTCGGTGATAGCAAGCCACAGCACCAAGACCAGCAACACTAACGACTCCATGTCCTCCATGTTTATTGTTTACTATTCGGGTCGTGAGACTACCGCTGAAAAGCTCACTGAATCAGTGACATACAGAGCATCGTGGACGAGTTCGCGGAGCGCAAGGCTCGTCGTATGCCCTTCAAATAATGCGCGCAGTAGGCTATTGATGTTTTATTATGAGCCATATACAGTATGTCGCCTAATGTTTTTTTTGTTTCTGAGTTACATGTTTGTTTGAAGGACTTAATGTACAAAATAACATAGTTGCACCCCGTAGTGTTGAAATTGGTAAACACAGTGCATTCAGTGAGGTTTGCACCGCCCTCCTTTTATTTCTGACTCTTCCTGTCACCACTCTGAGCGCTCATTCGTATGCCCTTCAAATAATGTGCGCAGTATAGGCTATTGATGTTTTATTATGAGCCATGTACAGTATCCTAATGTTTTTTGTTTCTGAGTTACATGTTCGTTTGAAGGACTTGATGTACTAAATAACATAGTTGCACCCGGTAGTGTTGAAATTGGTAAACACCGCAGTTGCGGACATTTTGTAGCCTAAAATGATGTTATGATAAGCTTTAATAAAGGGCCCGGTCATTTGCCCCGCCCCCGGCCCGGCTCTGACTTGTTCCGCCACTGTCACTGATGTCACTGTTTGCGCTGCTTAACGACATCACGTGACGTCCACCCACTTTCGCTAACTCCACCCAATGTGTCCACCCACTTCCAGCCAGCACGGTTCAGCGCGGTTGTAGTCGAAATGCAACTCCAACAGCCCCGCTCAGCTCGACTCAGCTCGACTCGGCACAGCTCAGCCGCGTTTGTAGTGGAAAAGCGGCATAAGACATCATTTATCAGCCACCTACAATGCAGTCCTTGGCACACTTCCCAGACAACTGAATGCACACCAAAACCCAGCTGTTTTCAGTGACTCACAGGAGGACAGAGAGAACCAACGATCCTTTGATCACCCCAAAGACTCTCTAGGCCATTCACACCCAGCCCCAAGTGACCCACACCAACAGGATGACTTAACGACACCTTAGGATTACTTTTCATCCATGAGAGGATAAAAACCTGATACTCCCTATTAGTCAGACAGAACTGAAGAAGCCTTTCGGATGAGAGGTGAAACATCTTCAAGAATCTTCAAGCAAGTCCAGTTGCTCTCTTTTACCACCCACAGTTTACTATGACCTGGATGACTGAGAATCTTCACAGACATGTCTCCTAATAACTTGTAATTACATACAACTGTTTTAATTGATTATGGAATCTGCAGTTGTGTAGAAACAGCTCCAAGAGACTAAGTGTAAATCGATGATCCTTTTTCTCAGATCTGCACTGAGCTGCTTGGACTTTCCCACTGTACAATGTGCTGGTCAATTCAATGACTGCCGTCAAACAAACCCTTATGTTTCCACAGAAAAGCTACCAGTTGTAGTCAATCATTAGCACTGACAGGCAGTTAAGAGACTTTGGCCTTGGCAAATTAAGAGACATTTTGGAACTTCCAGCACTATCCATCCATCCATCCATTATCTGTAGCCGCTTATCCTGTTCTACAGGGTCGCAGGTAAGCTGGAGCCTGTCCCAGCTGACTATGGGCGAGAGGCGGGGTACATCCTGGACAAGTCACAGGGCTGACAACCATTCACATTCACACCTACGGTCAATTTAGAGCCACCAATTAGCCTAACCTGCATGCCTTTGGACCTAGAGGAAACCCACGCAGACATGGGGAGAACATGCAAACTCCACACAGAAAGGCCCTCGTTGGCCCCTGGGCTCGAACCCAGGACCTTCTTGCTGTGAGGCAACAGTGCTAACCACTACACCACCATGCCGCCCTACTTTCAGCACGACTGAGTTAATAATCTAAATGGGTGTATGTCAATTTTTGACCCTGTATGTATAATATTGATCCTGTATTGATTTCAGAAAACACAAAGTAAATTAAAACATGTTCCAAATTCTCAGGGTTTTTGCTGTTGTTGTTTTTTTCTATTAAAAATGTACAGTTGTCAGAAGTTTACATACAGTGACATGAATGTCATCTTGGATATGAATGTCATGGCAATATTTGGGCTTTCAGTAATTTCTTTGAACTGTTCTTTTTCTGTGGCAGAATGATTGTACAGCATAGAGCTTTAATTAAAAAAACACTAGAATTTGGTGCACAATTTTTAATTTTCTTTGGGTTTTCTGAAATCAACACAGGGTCAAAATTATACATACAGGATCAAAAATTTACATACACGCACTTAGATTATTAATTCAGAGGTTCTGAAACTTCTAAAATGTCTCTTATCTTGCCAAGGTTTCTTAACTTCCTGTTAGTGATAATGATTGACTACAGCTGGCAGCTTCTCTGTGCCTTCATAAAAAAGGGCTTGTTTACAGCACTCATTGGATTGACAAAAATGGGAATTGACACAGTAAAATGGGAAAGTCCAAGGAGCTCAGTGCAGATCTGAGAAAGAGGATTGCAGATATACAGTACACAAGTCCAGAATATCTCTTGGAGCCATTTCTAAACAACTGCAAATTCCAAGATCAGTTTAAACAATTGTATCCAAGTTATTGTGAGGTGTAGTCACTTTGCCAAGCCACTTTGCTTCAAGAAAACCCAAACTGTCATCCTCAGCTGAAAGGAAATTGGTTTGGATGGTCAGGAACAACCAGGGAATCACCATGACACAGCCCTGCCATGAACTGGAAGCTGATGGATCACTGTCTACAGTTCAGATTACCATGGACTAAGAGGCTGCTATCCAAGAAATCACCCCCTGCTCCAAAATTGACACCCTCAAGCTTAACTAAAGTTTGACGCTAACCACATGAACAAAGTAAAAGCCTTCTGGAGGAAAGCTGTATGGTCAAATGAGACAAAGATTGAGTTGTTTGGCCAAAATGACCACCATGCACAGAGGGACAATGTACCAGCTGGTGGTGGTAATAGCAGCATCGTGCTCTGGGGCTGTTTTACTGCCAGTGGAACTGGTTAATTGCACAAAGTGGATGAAATGATGAAGGAGGACTACTTCAGAATTCTTCAGCTTAAACCATCAGAAACTTGGACACGACTTGGGAGTTACAACAGGACAATGAACCCAAACACGCATCAGAGCTGGTTGTGGAAGATAAAGCAGGCTAACATTAAGCTTAAAGGTCATAGGCAACGGTTTTCAATTTATGCACATTTGAAACTTTATATGTTAAAAAACCCTCTGTAATTTTCTTCTGGTCCCAAGAAGTATTGTTAATAAGTAATAATTAAAATAAGTTAGCGCGGATCGCAGCGAATTCTGTTCGGCGATTTTCATGACCACTCGGTGCATGACGTCATTCAAGACAAACAAACCGCTTGAGTTGAATCCACTTCCGTTTACTTGCATTGCCGTTCGGCTTGAGTGCAGATGTGGGTTCAGGAATTTCCAAATAAAAACCATGCCTTATTGTTGTAAGGTGAACTATAACAATGGGACTGGTTCAGGAAGAAGTTTTTACCTTTTTCCGAGAGAGGAGAAGAGGCGGAGAGAGTGGATTGGCTTTTTCCGAAAAAGGAGAAGAGGCAGAGCGAATGGGTTGGCTTTTTCCAAAAGAGGAGAAGAGGCGGAGCGAGAGGGTTGGCTTTTTCCGAAAAAGGAGAAGAGGTGGAGCGAGAGGGTTGTTTTTTCCGAGAGGAGACGAGGCGGAGAGAGTGGATTGTGCACGTGAAGCCAGAGGGTTGGTTTTTTTCTGGAAGAGGAGTAGAGGCGGAGAGAGTGGATTGTGCATGTGAAACAAAATCAAGCAGTCAAAGAAGAAACGGACCAGCAACGCTCAAGCAAAAAGGAGAAGATTGGAGGTAAACATTTTTACTTTTGCTTGCAATTGACAAGTCAAGAATCCTGAGGGATCCTGTACAATCATTATGGAATATGAGACAAAAGGATATTTCCTCGCTTAGAGTAGGCTATAAATAGTATAATGCCATGGATGGCAGGCTAATGTGGCCTACCGGCGCACTGTCAAGTAATCGTTACCTATATCCACTAGGGAAGGCGGTTTAATTATTCTTCAAAAGGCCTCTTATTTAGCATTACGACGAAAGTAAGAATTTATCATAATCACCAGGATAAATCGTTTGGGCGCGAGTCTTGCTGAGGTCCGGGGTCACCACGATCAGAGTCGGCCGAGTCGCTGTCCGATTCCGAGGCCGCACGGTCAAACCAGTGAGCCACATTCACCGATTGCTTCACAACAGCCATAGGTTCATACATATATGGTTTCACCTCTCGATATTCAATTTGAAGACTTCCTACTTCAAAATCGCTATTGCTTTCAGACATTTTACACACCCTCTCACAACCATACCTGTCAACCCTCCCGTTTTTCCCGGGAAATCCCTTATTTTGACTTATTTCCCGCTGTCTTCCCGTTTTTTTTATTTTCCCGAAAATATCCCGTATTTTCACATTATATAAAAGTCCCGTATTTTCACAATATAAAAAAGTTGGTAGGTCCAGAATTCATGACGCGCCTCTGACAGGAGTTTACAGCAGGAAGTCGGGCCATGAATTCACGTCCCCGCCCTCTCAGGCATCAGCAATTACATAACTACGTCCGGAGGCGAGGCTGAACAAGTGATTAGGTCCAGTGTTGCCAGATTGAGCGGTTTCCCGCCCAAGTTGGGCGGTTTCAATTGCATTTTGGCGGGTTTTGAACATATTTTGGGCTGGAAAACGTCAGCAGTATCTGGCAACACTGATTAGGTCTGAGGTGAAGATGGCGATGCTAATAGCTAAGAAAAACATTAGCCTCTCTTTCTTTGATGATTTCAACAAGTGCATGGCTGGAATGTTCCCAGACTCTTCCATCGCAAAGAAATTGTCCATGGGGAAAACAAAAGCCTCCCAAATAATCAAAGGTAAGCTACACATGTTTATATTAAGTATGTCCTGGCTAAGACCTCATAAATAGCCTAGTGTAAACTAATTGGTATATTAACTGTTTTATCCACTCATTGTCTATTTTATTTTCTATCTGAAACTTACCCATTTTAAATCACTCTTGGTTTAATATCTTATATTACTCTTTATCTCTCTATCTCTCTATCTAGTGTTCCGAGGCCATGACTATGGTAAAACCATAATAAATTGCAATGGAATTGAATTTATTGACTGGTTATATAATGACCTTTCTTATTTTAATATAAGATACGTATTTTAGCCCTTAATTTGGGAAATAACTGGTACCACTGAAAGCAAATAAAAATAAATGTATAGTTTATTCACAAACCAACATGCACCAGAGTACAGGAAATCACAAATACTAGATAGAAAATTGCCCCCCATTCAACTACACACCCACTTTTGGTGAAGGGTATGACTTTCCGAAATTTTCCCTTATTTTGAGTTAAAAATCTGGGAAATATCCCTTTTTTTCAAACCTCAAAGTTGACAGGTATGCTCACAACCAAAGTCCATACACGTGTGCTCGGTTCGCAAGTAAACACAGAACTGCTCCCAGTCTGTTTGCCTTGAATAACGTCACGACGACTGTCCCTTGGCGGTGAAAGTGTGCATAAGTGAGATGTAAACAAACCTTCGGAAATTGGGCAAAACAGTATATTTTAACCGTTTTATTCAATTTTAGGGTGCAAATTAGACACTAGGAAGATTTAATTTACTTTTTGGGTCGTTCTTCTAGACAATAAAGTTGATATTCTACGTTTCACCTCCAACCATTGCCTATGACCTTTAAAACAAGTCCTGACTTCAACCCTATTGAAAATATCTGGACCTTGCTTGTAAGTCGAGTCCATGCCAAAAAATAAAAATAATTTAATTGAACTCTACCAATTCTACAATCAAGAGTTGTGAAATATCCAACCAGAATTCTGCCAGAAGCTTGTTCATGGTAAACAAAAATGTTTGGTCAAGGTGAATCTTGGGAAGAGACATTTTACCCAAATATTAGGTGTGCTGTATGTGTATTTTTGACCCTGTGTTAATTTCAGAAAACCCAAAGACAATTAAAACTTGTGCACCAAATTCTAGTTTTTTTTTTTAATTAAAGATGCATGTTGTACATTCTGCCACAGAAAAAGAACAGTTCAAAGAAATTACTGAAAGCCCAAATATTTCCATGACATTCATATCCAAGATGACATTCACTGTATGCAAACTTCTGACCACAACTGTATGTTGTATAATCATTCTGCCAGCACTGTCCACCACCATCATCAAAACACCAGTTGAGGGAATATTTTATTTTTTACACTTTAGAACACCTTCTTCAAAGTTTTTTTCCTTCAATTTGCCACCTGTCGGTATATTTATCTCTCGTACTTGAATGATATGAAAGAAGGAAAGAGACAGCATATCTCTCTGTTTTCATACATTTTAATTAAAACATTCCCATGCACTGCAAAATACAAATAGCATAATTTGTGCTGTCTAATTGCAATTATTAGTATAATTGCACATCTTAAAAACATAGATTTTACTGTAGCCAAAACTGTTATTTATGCTTGTTGTCATGGTTACATTCCAATGTAATTGCATAATATGGGGAGCAGTGGTTTAGATTGTGGTTCAGTCTAAATTAGAGGCATACCAAGCTTAGAAATCAACTTGTATTGACAAACCACAAATCTTAAAAAGAATAAAATAATGAATTAATCAATTACAATTCAATTCTTATGTACCGAGGGGCCCCAGTTTGAAAACCACCACTGCATTATCCTTGTCTCTCCCAAATGGAATCTGTAAGTTTCTTTTATTTCTTTTTTAGGATGTGCCATTCGATGCAGTGCACTACATGACAGGAGAGTGTAACTACGGAGGACGTGTTACAGATGACTGGGACCGTCGGACCCTCCGCACCATCCTGTCCATCTTCTACACTAAGAAGATCATTGAAGACCCCGAGTACAAGTTCGACCCAAGCGGGATTTACTACTCACCACCTGAAGGCGATGTAAGATCTCACACACACTCAGAGCTCTGTTTTGAGTACTGCTGTCATGCCATGAAACAAATGGCCTAATTAACAATTAAAATGGCATACAGTCTAAATGAAAACTTAATATTTTGATCAATTGACTGAGATGTAACTCGACCACGCAACACAAAACAAAATGCATTATTTCTGATTCACTTGTCCATTCATTTTTGTTTTCCCCATTCCAGAAAGTTCTGAAAATCATAATGAGCTCCAAGTGCAATAACTGTATGGGTGGACTCCCACCAGTAGCCACTGCCTAATGTATTTGCAAACACGTATAATCTACACTCAGTTTTATTTGTCATTTTCTCCTGGAAACCTTTATTCACAAACCTTGATCTGCATAGTCATTGTTATAAATGTCAGTGAGCTTGTGGGTGGTGTGCTTTAAGTGCGCCATTGTTATTTAGTGTCTCTGCATCCTGGATGTGTGAATCAGGAAGTGTCTTGTTTCTTTTGCAGCATAATAGCTACATAGAGTACACCAAATCACTCCCACTGTACCCGTCGCCAGAGATCTTCGGTATGAATGCCAATGCTGACATCACTAAGGACCAGGTGGAGACGCAGCTCCTGTTTGACAGCATCCTGCTCACACAGGTTTGATGGGAAATTGAATGAAATCACACTGTTCAAACTTGAATCAAAGTGAATGTATAATGTGCAGGGAGGTCAAATGTGAGAGATACAGTGCTATGTTTACCAGTCCAGTTTCCAGCATAATGGCCTTTATTCATCAAAACTGGATGTGCAAATGACGTTCATACACAGAAGACCAGGGTTATGTAGTATGTAAATGACATAAGTAATGGACAAGGCAAATACTTGATGCATGATTTACATTAATTTCTCCAGTTATTGCAACTGTTTCATCAGTCAGATGTGGATGAGTTTACATGCCGTTCCCTTCATTCAGGGCCATCATTGTTTCTGTGTAACTAATGAGAAAGGGCTCCTTTATGCTACTAGCTGATGACTGCAGTTGGCATGCTATCAAATATGGGTTGAGAGACAATTATTTGAAACTCTGTGTATGTTTCGGGGGGACTAGTTATTGCTTGTTAATTTATGTGCATGCATCTTTTACTTCTGGGGAGTTTTAGCAGTAAGTGCAGGCTTAGGTACAGACAGGACCAGTCAGGAATAAGTGAAACCCATTCACATATGTTCAAAGTCAAGGAGGTGATTTTGTGACTTTGTAGAATGAACTGCAAGCACAAAGAAAGCAGTGTCCTAGTGTTAAACTGTGGCAGTGAATTTCACATCCCTGCTAATACAGCTTTTCACCTTTTATCTTTTCTCTCCAGTCTCGCACAACAGGCAGTGATGCTAAATCCACTGACGATATGGTGTATGATGTGTCAGCGGACATTTTGAGCAAACTACCAGAAGACTTTGACATAGAGGCAGCAATGCGCAAGTTCCCCACCAGTTACCAGCAGAGCATGAACACAGTGCTGGTGCAGGAGATGGGCCGCTTCAACAAGCTGCTGCAGACCATCCGTCAGTCATGCATCAACATCCAGAAGGCCATCAAGGTCAGGATCATAGAGGAACCATTGATAAATCTTAGAGGAGATTCAGAGGCTATGAGGAGCCTTAGAGAAACCTTAGATGAGCTTTGGAAGCTCTGAGGAACCTTAGAGGAGCTTTGGGGTTGCTTTGGAACCATAATGAAACCCCAGACAAGCTTTGATGGCTCTGAGGAACCTTGTAGAAGCCTCAGATGAGCTTTGGAAGCTCTAAGGAACCTTAGATAATCCTTAGACAAGCTTTTGAGGCTCTGAAGAACCTTAGGAAAACCTTAGAACATGTAGGAGGCTCTGAGGAACCTTAAGAGAAAGGTTAGATGAACTTTAGAGGCTCTGAGGAATCTTAGAGAAACCTTCAAGGAGCTTTTGTGGCTCTGAAGAACCTTAAAGAAACTTTACAGGAGCTTTAGAGTCTCTGAGAAAATTAAAAGGAGCTTTTGAGTTGCTGAGGAGCCTTAAAGAAATTTTAGGCAAGCTAAATGAAGAACCTTAGTGGAACCTCCAGTTAAGATCTGTATAGGTTATTGGTTTGGCTTTGAAGTTATGGAAAAGATGAAGAGGCGGCCATTCTTTAATCTTGAACCGCTGTTTGTGCAGAGCCTCACAATATGAGCTCTCATTAGATTAAATTTTGGCTGACAGGGAACATAGACAGTTGGCCAAAGGTCAACTTTAAAATGCTGTTACTCCAAGCAAAATGCAAGTTTTATGCAGGTTGCACATGTGACACTTCAGCAAGTGCTTTGAATATAGTGCAGCTTCAGGCACAGTTTTATCTCAAAGTACAAAATTTGTTATTTCTGACAGCTTTTCAAGTGGAAACTCCAATGAGGCAAATGATTTCAAGCTTTGAATAATTGAGTTTGATAATACATTATTCATGGATAAAATAAACAAAAATACATATTCCTGAAACCATAAAAACTGAGAATTACAAAAGCATTTAGACAGATTGTTTACTAAGTCATCATTTATTCAGCCTCTTTACCATCGTTAGAGTTGAGTCATGTTAACGTGACTTAAAAAAAATCATTAAAAGATCTTAGCTTCAAGCAGTTTGTTTTGTTTAGGTGTTTTTACAGTATGTGCCAGACCTTTGCATATTTTCCTGTCTTGGCCACAGGGTTTGGTGGTGATGTCAGCTGAGTTAGAGGAAGTAGTGACAAGCATTCTGAATGGCCGTATTCCAGGAATGTGGATGAAAAAGTCGTACCCGAGCCTCAAACCTCTCGGAGGATACATCAGCGACTTCCTGGAGAGGCTCAGGTTCTTACAGGTGAGCTCGAGGTGTCCCGTATTATGTGTCGGTCCTGCTCCAAACAAACTCCAAGATAGCTGCATATTTATCTGTGTGGAGCTGAACATAATGCGATGACACATTATCTGCACCTCAAGGGGGCAGTAGAACACTTTAGTTCTCAGACAGAAAATGAACTCCACACAACAGAAAAATCTAAGTGTTTGTCCCAGTTCACAATAATATAAATCCACTAGTCAGTGAGTCAGTTTCCATACACGAATAATCCAGTCCGATAGCAGGCCATGAAATAGATCTTGTAAGAGATTTACACAATATATGGCTCCTTATGAGTATATAACCCCACTTCTCAAATTATTTTTAAACTTGTATTTCTATTGTATAGAATTTTTCACGGATAAAAATAAAACAAGATCATTGTGAAATGGTAGTGTGAGCATCACACTGAACACTCTGTACCGGGGAACATGAGCTTAACTTTATAATGGATTAAAAAGGTCTGGTATTAGTGACTGTTCACTTCCATATGTCTCTTATTCGCCCTCTTATGAACATTGCACTGTAGTGGGTTAATCGAGATTGTGGTTCTGTTCAGCTGTAATAGACCTGACCAAGGTAGCAGTAATAATCATACAGAACGTTAATTGTGCTTTCTTTGTTTAGGAATGGTATGATAACAACATGCCGGCCGTGTTCTGGATGTCAGGCTTCTTCTTCACACAGGCTTTCCTGACTGCTGCACTGCAGAACTACGCTCGCAAACATACCACCCCCATCGACCTGCTCGCCTTCGACTTCCAGGTCATGGATAAAATGGAGTACACACAGTCGCCTGAGGATGGTATGACAAAGACAACCATATATATATATATATATATATATATATATATATATATATATATATATATATATATATATATATATGTGTATGTATGTGTGTTATTCCATGAAAATGGAGTCGTACATGAGCATAGCACCGAGTTGGCTATAAGCCATGCACGACGAAATTGAGTGAAATAACTGTGTTATTATATTCACATTCACTGGAGTTTGAGAAACAGAGCATTTTTTTTTTTTTAAATTTAATAAATAAAAACTTTATACAAAACGTCCAACAAAGTCATTTCCACTTAGAATGTAAACAAACTGGTGAAATGACAGTAGAAATTTGTGAAAAATGCTATAATAATATCCATCCATCCATTACCACTTATCCTGTGCAAGGTCGCAGGCAAGCTGGAGCCTATCCCAGTTGACTATGGGCGAGAGGTGGGGTACACCCTGGACAAGCCACCACAGGGCTAACACATAGAGATAAACCACCATTCACACTCATATTCACACCTACGGTCAATTTAGATTCACCAATTAGTCTAACCTGCATGTCTTTAGACTGTGGGGGAAACCGGAGCACCCGGAGGAAACCCACGCAGACATGGGGAGAACATGCAAATTCCACACAGAAAGACCCCCGTCAGCCACTGGACTCGAACCCAGAACCTTCTGGCTGTGAGGCAACAGTGCTAACCACTACACCACTGTGCTGCTGCTATAATAATAATTCTTGAAAAATAAAAACAGATATGTTCTTACCATGGCGGCACGGTGGTGTAGTGGTTAGCGCTGTCACCTCACAGCAAGAAGGTCCTGGGTTCGAGCCCCAGGGCCGGCGAGGGCCTTTCTGTGCGGAGTTTGCATGTTCTCCCCGTGTCCGCGTGGGTTTCCTCTGGGTGCTCCGGTTTCCCCCACAGTCCAAAGACATGCAGGTTAGGTTAACTGGTGACTCTAAATTGACCGTAGGTGTGAATGTGAGTGTGAATGGTTGTCTGTGTCTATGTGTCAGCCCTGTGATGACCTGGCGACTTGTCCAGGGTGTACCCCGCCTTTCGCCCGTAGTCAGCTGGGATAGGCTCCAGCTTGCCTGCGACCCTGTAGAACAGGATAAAGCGGCTAGAGATAATGAGATGAGATGTTCTTACCATCAAATACTTTTATTCCATATTTTGTTTTTTTTAAGTTTTAGGGGTTTGTTTTCAAATAGAGTTTTTAATTTCGTTCTTGGTTGGTACAGCAACATGCTCCGCCATGTTGTTTTTCTCTCCTCATGGTATATGAGCTGATAGCCTAGTAGTAGTAGCCAATCAGAGCACATGGTTGCTCATATCCAGTGAATGTGAATATATATGAGGGTAAGTCAAAAAGTTCTCAGACAAATTGAAAAATAATCTTTTTATTTATGAAAATAACAAAGCTATTTCTCTACATATCCTCCATTTAAATCTAAACACTTCTGCAAGTGGTGTTTCCATCGGAGAATTTCTTCTTTGTAGAATTCTGGGGAATGTCTTTGAAATTATAACATTTGTCTTAGAACTTTTTGACTTACCCTTGTGTGTGTGTGTGTGTGTGTGTGTGTATATATATATATATATATATATATATATATATATATATATATATATATATATATACACACACACACACACACACACACACACACACACACACACACACACACGAGGGTAAGTCAAAAAGAGAGGTGTTTTATTTGGAACACTATACTGGTTAGACCAGGGGTGCCCATGCTTTTTCGGCATGCAAGCTACTTGTAAAATGACTCTGTCAAAATGATCTACCTGTACTAAAAAATGCTAAATATATATTTATTTATATATTTCCGGAGTATACTTTATTTATACAATATATGTTGACGTACATTGCAAAACTGAATGAACCCTTATGGCACAATATAGTTCAACACACTTATAGTCACTACTTTACTCTGATGACTTGCACTGCATGGAGTCAGTCAGGGTTGCATAGTCCGGACAGTAGCAGCTGGTTGCCAGCCTCAAGCAGGCTTCCAAATGATCATCACTCATGGTAGAACGATATTTGGACTTGATAATTTTCATGTGAGAAAAGGCTGATTCGCATAAACAAGTGGAGCCAAATAAAGCAGTCAAGGAGGTAGCACATTTCCTCATGTTTGGGTACTTTTCCTCTAAGTTCCAAAACTCTCCATGAGCCCTGGACTTCAGCTGAATGTCAGCCTGTAGTGTCAAAATCTCATCCTCCACTGTAGACGAGTTCAGGTGAAAGCGTTGCAATATTTGATGTAAGTGCATCAACCTCAAAATCTTCCCTAAATGGGTAGCACATAAATGTAACTACTGGCTCAACTAAAGCAAAGTCTTGAAATTGTATGTCAAAGTCTGACAGACATTTTTCAATCTGCTGTGTGTAGCACACACTGTCAAGTTGCGCACATGTCTTCCGTTGCGTCTCAAGCTCTGACGCAAGATTTTGGAAGTTCCCCAAATCATGGCGCTGCAGCTTTGAAGACAGATGCTGCATTTTTTGTTTGAAAGCATTAACTGAGCTGATCATACTGACAACGGTTTAGTTTTTTCCTTGCAGCTCTAAATTAAGGTCATTCAACATGTTGGTCAGATCAGTTAAAAATGCCAGGTCTAATAGCCACTGTTCGTCATTAAGTTGCTTGTATTCTGCACGTTTAATGTCAAGGAGAAACTCTTTTATCTTCGGACAGAGCTCTCAAAATTTCTGGAGGAATTTTCCTCTGCTAAGCTATCTCACATCAGTGTGTAGCAAGATCTCAGTGTTCTCGCAGTCAGCCTTCTCCAGATGTGCATGGAAAAGCCCTCTTTGAAGAGATCTCGCACGAATAGAACATGCGATTTTTGTTGCCACATCCATTATCTCTTTCATGTTTAGCATTTTTGCACATAATGCTTGTTGGTGTATTATGCAGTGGTAATTAAGGAAGTCGGGGAAATCAGCGTCTTCCCTGCACTTGGCAATAAATCCATTTGAGCAGCCCACCATTGCAGGCGTACCATCCGTGGTGATATCAATTTGCAAATTGGGAGCTGGGTTTTCTCCAAAAAGTTTCTGAAAGGCTGAAAAACGTCCTCTCCCTGTGTGTGTCCTTTCATGGGCAGTATTGTTAACAGCTCCTCTTTTGCAGACATATATCTGTAAACACCATCCGAATAAAAATGCACAACTAGGCTGTATCACTTATGTCCATGGATTCGTCTAATTCCAGTGAAAAACACTCGCAGTCCGTGATGTCTCTCCAAAGCTGCTGTGTCACATTATCAGCCATAACTTCACAACACCATGTAACTATACTTCTTGATAGTTGAAGAGATTTTATTGAAGCTAATATTTCTTGTTTGTTTTTAAAGTTTCGAAACAGCGAGCCAGCTGCCTCAATGAAGGCTTCTTTTATCATCTCTTCATCTTGGAATTACTTTTTTTGCTTAATGATAGAGTGACTCACCCGGAACGATGCTTCGGTGGCTGCCTTTGCTTTTGAAGTCGACTGTGTGGAAAATGACTGCTGTCTGAAAAACTGTGATTTTAGTTCCCTCACCTTTCTCTTTTCTTTCTCAGCTCACTTTTCGGAGGAAAGTCAGTGTCATAGTTTTTATGAACAGTCTGAAAATGCCTCTCCACATTTCCGGCACGGTAGTGTAGTGGTTAGCACGGTCGCCTCACAGCAAGAAGGTTCCGGGTTCAAACCCAGCGGCCAGCAAGGGCCTTTCTGTGTGGAGTTTGCATGTTCTCCCCGTGTCTGCGTGGGTTTCCTCTGGGTGCTCCGGTTTCCCCCACAATCCAAAGACATGCAGTTAGGTTAACATGGGGTGGCCTTGGGCTGAGGTGCCCTTGAGCAAGGTACCGAACCCCTGACTGCTCCCCGGGCGCTCTGGTGTGGCTGCCCACTGCTCTGAGCATGTGTTCACTGCTTCAGATGGGTTAAATGCAGAGGATGAATTTCACTGTGCTTGAAGTGTGCAGGTGACGAATAAAGGTTTCTTCTTCTCTTCTTCTTCCTTTCTTTGGAACAGCAATGGTAGATCGATAGATCAGACAAACGCACTTCGAATGTAACATAATGGAAAAAAAATCCTCTCATTCCACATGGAAGTGGTAAGTTTTTGGTTTCTTACTTGGTCCAGCTCCCCCACTCATTATACCCCTTCTATAGTAGATATAAACTGGAAGTCTAACTAGGTCACAAGTTTTGCAGCAGTGCATTTGAACACGCATGCGTGGTGACACGTGTATGATCTCGGACTGGCCGCATGTTAATTTACATAATTTTTTTGTAAATGGCATGCGATCTACCGGAACTACCTCTGCGACTGACCAGTTGATTGTGATCGACGTTTTGGGCGCCCCTGGGTTAGACCCTCTTTTCTCTCAGAACAGCCTCAATTCTTAGTGGCATGGATTCCCCAAGGTCTTCGAAGTATTCCTTTAGGATTCTGGTTCAGGTTGATATTCAGTAAACGCTGCAGATTTATGCTGTAAATATGCTCTAACGAATTCAGGTCTGTAGAGACCACTGAAGTACACTGAACTTGTCATGTTGATGTAAGACTTGTACTTTGTGACATGATGCATTATCATGCTTGAAGATGCTATTATAACATTGTAATTATGGTCACCAGCAGTACTCAGACTGTGGCCTATCTTGCTAATGATGCTTGCTAAGATGAGTGCTAAGAAAACATTCCCCACACCATTACCGAACCACCACCAGTCTGAAGTGTTGGCACCAGGCAGGTTGAGTCTATGAGACTCTTTCTCTTGTATGTGAAAATCCCAGGAGAGCACCAGTTTCTAAAAGTCACTGAGATCACATATATTTCCTTCGTTCTGATGTTTGATGTGAACATTAATTAAAACTCATGACCCATATCTGTAATTTTATGCATTGTGCTGCTGACAGTTGATTGCCTGATTGGAATATTTCAGGAAAAAGCAATTGGAAAGGCTGGTATGTATAGACAGATAGATTGATAGATAAAAAAATAGAGGAAGATATGGAGTTCCAGACTGTATTGTACTGTATATAGCTTGGATGGACAGAAACAGACAGAAAAAACAGAGATAGGGATACATACATAGAGGAAAAAAAAGGAGGAAGGAAAGTTAAAACCTGATGGAACAGATGAGAGGAGTTGAGGAATGGAGGGAAAGACGGAGACAGGATGAAAGAGAGGACACATTAACCCTGTGCCATCAGCATTAACTCGCTCTTTTATATCATGTAAAAGTGTGTATACATAAGTATACACTAGTGTTTACCAAGTTTTTAGAGTCCTTAACGTCTGCCCCAGGACTTCTTTTTCAGGGTAAACTCAGGGTTTGTAAAATGATGAAAAGTTTGTGTGAGAGAGAGAGAGAGAGAGAGAGAGAGATCAATCTGTTTGCAGTTCATGCCTCTGTGTGTGTGTGTGTGTGTGTGTGTGTGTGTGTGTATTTATAAAATCCATGTTTTCTCTTCTTGTCCCTGGCAGGTGTCTACATTCGTGGTTTGTTCCTGGACGGGGCGCGCTGGGACAGAAAAAAGAACCTGTTGGGAGAATCATTACCCAAGGTTCTCCACGACACCATGCCGGTGGTAATTATTCATCATTTCCTTATTTATTGTTTATTTCCTTTCCTTATTTATATCCCTCTGGGTTTGGTTACATACTGTGTAACAACACGGTGTATAATAACACCTGACACATTATTTAAGTTAATCAACAGGGTAAAAATGGACAACAGTAATTACAAACAGTGCTGTCATGCTGTTCTTTACACATCACCCTATTGCACAGTCCTCCAGAAAGGTCAGAGCTCCTTCATGCAGGTGGTACGGCTTATATGTTCTAATAGCTTGTTATAGAGAGGACATGTTCATGGAGGCTTGGTTAAAGAGGCAAAGACATGAGAGATACTCGGTTAGCAAAAAAACCTGATCTAACCTTCAGGTGACAATGTGGGCATATATTTAAGCTGAAAATGAAAAAGGACATGTATAATTAATTTTTCCATCAAAACCTCTCATCTCATTATCTCTAGCCGCTTTATCCTGTTCTACAGGGCCACAGGCAAGCTGGAGCCTATCCCAGCTGACTACGGGCGAAAGGCGGGGTACACCCTGGACAAGTCGCCAGGTCATCACAGGGCTGACACATAGACACAGACAACCATTCACACTCGCATTCACACCTACGGTCAATTTAGAGTCACCAGTTAACCTAACCTGCATGTCTTTGGACTGTGGAGGAAACCGGAGCACCCGGAGGAAACCCACGCGGACACGGGGAGAACATGCAAACTCCACACAGAAAGGCCCTCGTTGGCCACAGGGCTCGAACCCGGACCTTCTTGCTGTGAGGCGACAGCACTAACCACTACACCACCATGCCGCCCCAATCAAAACCTAAGAAATAAAAATATGTATATATTCAGGTTGTATCTCCTGAGTCACACAATCCTAGTCCTGGAAGACGTTAACATAGTGTTTATCGTTACATGCCGCTTTGAACATCATGGCCTACTTTGATATGGTGTTGATCATTTGATTGACATTTCTCTTTTGCACACCTCCACTTTTGAAGTCTTTGTACAGGAGAACTTTTCAGAGGATTCAATCTCAACATGGCCGAGATATAAGTGCTCCAGTGGTGAATTTGTAGTGGTGGGTTGTTTTTTGGGGTGCATTTTTTTTTTTTGAGTACACAAGGAAGCTTGTTGAAACTTATCCTAAAAGGGCTTATAAACTCAATCACTGACCAGCTTGAAGCCTCCTTCATGTTTCTGTCGCATTAACTCCAGTTCGACGTGCAGCTTTCTCAGCTAAGTCTGTAAACAGCAAGTTCACAGTGAATTGAAAACGCATTGCAATACAAACGGCACATGAGGGAGAAGAACAGAGCTCCTTCAGACATTACCGGAAGGCAGCGCTTTTTATCTCCTCACAATATCCCAAAGCCTTTGCTACAGCAAGTATCTGAATGATTAATTCTAAGTGCTGAGACCCAGGAGACAAAACGCACATAGTGAGCATTTGTCTTTCTTACTGGGTTTTATCTTGGGGCTTCTGAAAAGTGTAAAGCCATTTCAGCTCAGCAACTCAAAAATTTCACTCCGTCATTGTTCGGCACGGATTAGAAGATATTCCACAAACTCAAAACTGTCACATGCTGAATTTGGTCCCCACCAAGACAAAATCATGTCCATTAACACACACTTGTGAAAATGATGGTTTACCCCAGGAAGAATGATGAAGAAAGACTCGCTTTGTAGCTACTGCCTCACATAGAGGCTGTAGCCATTATGTCGTGTTGTAAGAATGAGTGTAATAATCACGCACTGCACATGCGCATACACATGTTCCGATTAAAATGGCCGATAAGCGTATACAGTTCGGTTCACCATTCGAAATAAATGGACTAGACTAAAGAAATCACTTTCAGACATGTTTATGCTTATTACCAAGGGAAAGTGCGTTCCTATTTTAAAATATACTCCAGGTCGCCCCCTTTCCTCGCCTTCTTCGGCCAGTGGTCCCATGTGTGATGTAGATGTGACGCACTTCTGAGTTGTTACGGGAAGTTATCGAAAAGTGACTCCTGAACTCTAGCGCCGGGCCTTTTCCAGGAAATAAGAGTTTCGATCATGGCGACAGCATGTGCATGCCAGCCTCAGTTCGGAGGTTTCAGTTTCAAAAACTGTAAGAGGTAAGCGTAGAATAATATAGACACTTGGTATATTTTACTTCTGTGATTTTTAAATTGTTAATTTTTGTGGCTACTGCCTCATAGTATGTGTATGTATATACACACACTATATTTACTGTATGCACATGGTATCAGAAAACAGTTTTATTTATAAGCAGTAGCCACATGTACCTATAGGGTACCTATTTTGACTAGCTGCTTCTACCCTAAAGCTTGAGCAAACTAGTTTACATTGACGCTTGATTGATAGCGGGCTGATATTTAGATCTAAATAATTCTGCATTTTTAAATGTTCTCAGTAAATCGTGTCCATAAATGTCATGCATATTTTGAACAACCCAGTGCATTTTAGGACACTAAGGGAGTGCTATTAACTTTGAGGTTGAGAAATCAACAACCAACAGAGTAAAACATCCTGTTTAACTACAACTACTGACTTTATTTTAGACCATATGAATGACTCTTGGAGGTTGTTGATCATTGGCCTGGATCATTGCCTCTGGAGGTCATTAAGTGTGTGCATCAGTGTACAATCCAGGATGTATTCCTACCTCGCAAATTATTTTCCTGGAATAGACTCCAGTTCCACCACAACCCTGCCAAGGATGAAGCTCATACTAAACTTAATAATATCAGAAAATCAATTTAATATCAGTATTAATTGGTCGAATACCAAGTACCAAGATTTTGGGTGAAATAGACCTTCATTACCTATTAGCAACATTAGCCTTGTAACAACACCACAAAACACAAGAAGCAAAAACATCCTGGGATGAGAAGAACGTTTCATTTCTCACCAGTCTCCTACTATTAACTTGCACTTGCAGTTTTATAGCAAAAAGTTTTATGCATAACATATAGACACATTTTGGTGTCTCGTATGTAGCTAGCTAGTGTTAGTTAGCTTGCTAATCTGCAGTAGTACTTTTTGCTATAGCATTAATGCTGCATTCATTCATTCATGATCAAGTAGGAAATGTCCTACTTCCTATTAAGAAAGGTCAGTTTGAATGGCTCTTCATCTTGTAATTCCCATTTGTAAAAAGCTCTGACTTCTGAGTTGCAATTTTTTGACATCACTTCAACATGGTGGTGCAAAAAATGAAAAGTAAGAACCAGAAACAACAGCATGATTTAAAAAGTTTAAGTGATCTTATGTTTGTTCATATTCAAGATGACTAAATTTGGGTGGATCTACAAATTAATCCACTTTAAGAATCAGTCAAGCACCAACCAAACAAATCTAAAATGGCTGAGAGTGCAATTACTTTTCTTTTTAGCTTCAAACGGTTGAATGTGTGTGAACGCTGTAACGTGGGAAGTAGTGTTGGAAAATTTTCGACTTCCCAGTTGTCGTGAATACTATTTTACGAATAGTAAAAATTCACTGTTCTCATCAAATTTGTTTTTTTAATACTGTGACCTTGTAACTATTTTAAATATTCTGTGCACATGTAGTACTTTGGAGCAGATTATCTGACTTGTGTGCAAATGAAATGCTTCTCTTTATTAATGTGCACTGTTGTAGATTTGGCTAAAACCCATGAAGAAGCAAGACATCCCTGAGCGCCTGTGCTACCTTTCACCCGTGTACAAGACAAGTGAGAGACGGGGGACGCTGTCCACCACGGGTCACTCCACCAACTACGTCATCTCGATGAGCCTCAACACAGACGTGCCACCTGAGCACTGGATTCGTCGTGGTGTTGCTTTGCTCTGCCAACTGGACTCATAAAGAAGCAAAATCAATAATAGAAAGAGATGCACAAAAAAATAATAAAAAACATGAAAACCAACACTCATAGGCTAAAAGAAAATTATTTGATAAGAGGCATAAAACCAGCACAGATTTACATATTGCAGTGGTACATTTAATTTGCTTCAAATGCAAGTGAAAACAAATGGGTTTTGAGTGCGGCTTGGAAGAGTACATTTGAAGAGGAACCCCTGATGTACATCCATCCATCCATTATCTGTGATCACTTATTCTCTGCAGGGTTGCGGGCAAGCTGGAGCCTATTCCAGCTGACTATGGGTGAGAAGCGGGGTACAACCTGGACAAGTCGCCAGGTCATCGCAGGGCCTTTTTTTTTCTCTCTCTCTTCCCCATATCTTATTCTTTTTTTATATTTGTATATGTAAATATCTAATTTAATTTATCTAAAAGTTTTTCTCTATTTTCTATTCTCTGGTTATCCTGTAATGATGCTACTGGAATTTTAATTTCCCTGAGGGAACCTGCCCAAAGGGATCAATAAAGTTCTATCTAATCTAATCTAATGTACAGCAGTAAACTATTCCACAGCTTCAGTGCTGCCACTGCAAATGCACAAACACCAGTTGTTGTTTTTTTTCCAATGATTATCTAGGAGTCGGTAAAAGAAGCTGGTCAGTGGACCTCAACAATCTTAGTGCAGTAAGTGGAGTGAGGAAATCGGCTGTATTAGAAGGAGCTAGCCCATGGAGCACTTTTAAAAATGAATAATAGAATCTTAAACTGGATCCTGTACTAAACTGGGAGCCAAATGTAGGGAGGTCTGGACAGGAGGAATGTGGTTCCTGTTCCTTGTACCAGTTAAAAATCATGCAGCAGCATTTTGGATTAGCTATAGGTGTGCTAAGTCTGACTGACTGATCCCAGCGTACAGAAAATTATCCAAGTGAGATGAAATAAAAACAGGAATAGGTTTTTCCCTGTCCTGGGGAAAGAGAGATATGACTTAATTTTTTTAAAATTGTCCTACACTGGAAGAAGCTACCCCTAATAACAGTGTTTATTTCTTTGTCAAATTTAAAATCAGAGTCAAACATGACACCAAGATTTGTAGCATAAGGTCCAATATATGGAGACAGGAACCCTAGGCTTCCTATAATGTGTTTTTTTTGTCAATTTAGGGGGACCAAATAAAATCACTTCAACTTTAGTTACTGAACATCCAACTTTCGATGCCATTCAGGTAATCGTGAAGCCTGTTCAGGGACTCAGAATCATTAGGCCACATTGGCAAGATATATTTGAGTATCATTGGCATAACGGTGAAAGCTGAGGTTGTGCTTCCGAATGATATCTCCTAGAGGGAACAAATATATAGAGAAAAGTACAGGTCCTAAAATAGACACCTGAGGTAATCCAAATTTAATAGTAACCACAGAAGAAAATGACGTACTTATATTAACTAAAAAGGTTTGTTCTTTGAGATAAGACACAAATCAATTTAGTGCTGCACTTTAAATACCTACATAATGTTTCAGTTGTGCAGTCAGCACATCCTGATCCACAGTGTCGAAGGCCGCGCTGAGGTCTAACAGAATTAAAATAGCACACTTCCTGAAGTCAGAAGTCATTTTTTTACCTTTAAAAGTGCAGATTCAGCGCAGCGAAATGCTCAAAATCCTGACTGAACAACTTCAAATATATAATTTGCTTTCAGGAATGAGACAAGCTGGGAATATATAACCTTTTCCAAAACTCTGGAGAGAAATTATGGTTTTGAGAACGATGGTCGGAAGATATTGTAATACCTGTGATCTAAGGTTGGACAATCGCATATTTGAAACATTGAGGAACTGTGTGATGAAGCACTATGCTGCAGGACATCAAATGTTTTTCTTTAAAACATTTTGATGGGATTACATCAAGGGGAGATGTGGTAGGTTTCATAAGGGAGACTATATATTTAAGGCAGGGCAATGTGACAGGTTCAACGTAATTAAAAGGTGTCTGTGCACACTTGACGGAGAAAGAGGTCTATACAGGGCTAGTAAAACGACCTTTTTTTAATTTTATCAATGAAATAGATTAAGAAACTGTCACATGATTCAACAGATGCTTCAGGGCCATAAGCCACACAAGTGTTAAGTAAAGTGGTAATTGTGCTAAACACAATATTAGGTCTGTGAGGATTTTTTGAAATGATAATCAGTTAACCAGGTTTCTGAAGAATAAATTTCAATCTGCTTCTGATCTCTCTCAAGTAACAGGTGCTAAATGATAGAATGAATCATGTACTGCTTTACACATTTCAAAACTGCATGGAACAAGCATGCAGGGCTGTCATCTTATCCTGCAGCAGGTACTCTCAATGACATAACCATCGAGGAAGCAAGCCACAAGACTCGAGACTTGGTATAGAATTTGAAGTTGTAATCTTTTAAAAACTTTAGTAGGTTTGCTCAAGTTTGCTTGTTCGGGAAAACTTTTTCAAGAAAGTGCTCTTGTCTTACATCACTCGGTGTCATGAGCTCAAACTGTCAGATTGAGCAATTTTTCTCTGAAAATTAAAATACAATCTCTTTGTAGAAGAGCTAATGTGAGGAGGAAAAATTTTTGTGACTACTAGATTTCTCTCTAGAATGCTGCATTAACAGTTTTTACTTGATTTTCAGAAACACACACACACACACACATACAGTGGTGCTTGAAAGTTTGTGAACCCTTTAGAATTGTCTATATTTCTGCATAAATATGACCTAAAACATCATCAGATTTTCACACAAGTCCTAAAAGTAGATAAAGAGAACCCAGTTAAACAAATGAGACAAGATTATTATACTTGGCCATTTATTTATTGAGGAAAATGATCCAATATTACATATCTGTGAGTGGCAAAAGTATGTGAACCTTTGCTTTCAGTATCTGGTGTGACCCCCTTATGAATGAAATGAATGAATGAACCCTTTATTGTCACTTAGTCACAAGTACCAGCGAAATTAGCCATCAACCTGTCTGTACATATACTGTACACATACATACAATTGACACAGGGGGAATAGACAGGACAGGAAGACGGGGATGAAAAATACAGAGTAACATGGGAGGAGAAAAAAGCAACCCCCACACTATGCTCCTGTGGGGAGTACAGTGTGGGAACATTAAAAAAAAACACAGTACACTTTACAACATGAAAACTCGGGACTCGTGGGGGAAGGGGGGAAGGGAGGGGGCGATCATGGGAGGGGGGTAAGGAGGGGCAGAGATATAGGTAACCCAGCGCAAACAAGCAGTCCGGTCCTGCAGCCACGACGGCACTTACCCACTTGTCACACTGGGGGTAAAAGCAGTGACCATAGGAAGTGGGGGAAGGAATACGAGAGAGTCTCACTGTAGTGATCTTCAGGGGGAGTTGTTGTCCCAGCAACAGCCTTGGCCAAGGCCAGTGCTGTCTGAGGGAGCCGAAAGCAGATAAGATTGGGATTGTTTGGTCTTGGGGCAAGTAGACGCATTCCTTTACACAATTACTCTGTCCATTCTGGTCTCCGAATCGATCCATTTTCCTTTGCAAAGCCAAAAGCTTCTCCATGATGTTATCCATGTTGCAGTTCCAATAGCCACAGTCTGAGTCCCGACAGCTCTGCCCACCGCTTCAATCATGTCGGGCAGCTTTATGGGGCTTTGGACAGCTGTCACCGTTTGCTGATTTCCTCGATAAACCAGGGCAATGCCTAATCCAATCAGCAAACGTCCTGTAATCATGGTTCCGAATAGGTAGATGTCTTCAATGTCCTCCACAGAAAGAACCGCCAGGCACACGACCGGCTACCTCTCCCACACGTCCATTGTGTAGCCAGCTGCAAACGTTCCGGCAGGACAGGCTGGTTCCCCCGAACCCAGGCTTCTCATCGAGAAGATTGTGTCAATTGTGTGAAGAGACCAGTTTATCAATTCCATGATTTTTAGTTTGGAGAGCAGTGCGGAGAGAGTCTCTCAAAAGTATAGACAACAGACAGATGAGACAGCAGAAGCAGGGAAGATAAGGGAAGGGAGAGGCAGAGAAATGCGACCGCCTTCCGTGAGAGCACGGAGAAAGACCAGCAATAACTGCAACTAAACATTTCCGGTAACTGTTGATCAGTCCTGCACACTGGCTTGGAAGAATTTTAGCCCATTCCTCCATACAGAACAGCTTCAACTCTGGGATGTTGGTGGGTTTCCTCACATGAACTGCTCACCTCAGGTCCTTCCACAACATTTCCATTGGATTAAGGTCAGGACTTTGACTTGGCCATTCCAAAATATTAACTTTATTCTTCTTTAACCATTCTTTGGTTGAATGACTTGTGTGCTTAGGGTCATTGTCTTGCTGCATGACTCACCTTCTCTTGAAATTAAGTTCATGGACAGATTTCCTGACATTTTCCGATAGAATTCGCTGGTATAATTCAGAATTCATTGTTCCATCAATGATGGCAAGCCGTCCTGGCCCAGATGCAGCAAAACAGGCCCAAACCATGATACTACCACCAGCATGTTTCACAGACGGGATAAGGTTCTTATGCTGGAATGCAGTGTTTTCCTTTCTCCAAACATAACGCTTCTCATTTAAACCAAAAAGTTCGATTTTGGTCTCATCCGTCCACAAAACATTTTTCCAATAGCCTTCTGGCTTGTCCATGTGATCTTTAGCAAACTGCAGACAAGCAGCAATGTTCTTTTTGGAGAGCAGTGGCTATTTCCTTGCAACCCTGCCATGCACACCACTGTTGTTCAGTGTTCTCCTGACGGTGGACTCATGAGCATTAACATTAGTCAATGTGAGAGAGGCCTTCAGTTGCTTAGAAGTTACCCTGGGGTCCTTTGTGACCTCGCCGACTGTTACACGCCTTGCTCTTGGAGTGATCTCTGTTGGTGAACCACTCCTGGGGAGGGTAACAATGGTCTTGAATTTCCTCCATTTGTACACAATCTGTATGACTGTGGATTGTTGGAGTCCAAACTCTTTAGAGATGGTTTTGTAACCTTTTCCAGCCTGATGAGCATCAACAACGCTTTTTCTGAGGTCCTCAGAAATCTCCTTTGCTCGTGCCATGATGCACTTCCACAAATGTGTTGTATAGATCAGATTTTGATAGATCCCTGTTGCTTAAATAAAACAGGATGCCCAGTCATACCTGATTTTCATCCCATTAATTGAAAACACCTGACTCTAATTTCACCTTCAAATTAACTGCTAATCCTAGAGGTTCACATACCGTACTTTTGCCACTCACAGATATATGTAATATTGGATTATTTTCCTCAATAAATGATCAAGTATAATATTTTTGTCTCATTTGTTTAACTGGGTTCTCTTTATCTACTTTTCGGACTTGTGTGAAAATCTGATGATGTTTTAGGTCATATTTATGCAGGAATATAGAAAATTCTAAAGGGTTCACAAACTTTCAAGCACCACTGTATAAGCCACATTCACTGGATATGAGCAACCTACTACTTTACTACTAGGGTATCAGTTCATATACCGTGAGTAGAGAAAAACAAAATGGCTTTATCAAGTACAGGCTTAGTCAAAATTATGTTAACACTTAAATGGTAGAAACCATTTATTCACAAAACATACAACATATGTGCAAGATGATTTACAGGATGGTCTCAACCTGTTCGCCATCGTGTTTAGCATATAAACGCCAGCAAGCAACAGTACCATTTAATCTGTCACTCATGGCATACGTCTATCTGCAGGAGAAAAATAATCCATTAGTGTTAACATAAATCTGATTAACCCTGTATTTAAAAGAAACAGAAATGGTTAAAAGAATATAGTTTTCTTTTTTTCCCCTCCAATGTCTCTGTTCCACACTCCAGCCCAGTTGGTTGCGGTAATGAACCTTTAAGTTGATTTTCCAACCACCAAAAAAACCCTAAAGAAGAAAATATCTGCACCTGTTACAGAACCAACCAAGGATGAAATAAAAACTGTACTCGGAAACAAAACTCCAAAAACTACAAAAATAAGCAACAAAATATGTAATAAAAGTATTTGATGGTAAGAATGTATCTTAATTTTTCAAGAATGATTCCATCCAGCCATCCATTCATTATCTGTAGCCGCTTATCCTGTACAGGGTCACAGGCAAGCTGGAGCCCATCCCAGCTGACTATAGGCGAGAGGTGGGGTACACCCTGGACAAGTCATCAGGTCATCACAGGGCTGACCCATAGAGACAAACAGTCAGTCACATTCACACCTACACTGGTGCTTGAAAGTTTGTGAACCCTTTACAATTTTCTATGTTTCTGCATAAATATGACCTAAAACATCAGATTTTCACACTAGTCCTAAAAGTAGATAAAGAGAACCCAGTTAAACAATTGAGACAAAAATATTATATTTGGTCATTTATTTATTGAGGAAAATCATCCAATATTACATATCTGTGAGTGGCAAAAGTATGTGAAGCTCTAGGATTAGCAGTTCATTTGAAGGTGAAATTAGAGTCAGGTATTTTCAATCAATGGGATGACAATCAGGTGTGAGTGGGCACCCTGTTTTATTTAAAGAACAAGGATCTATCAAAGTCTGATCTTCACAACACATGTTTGTGGAAGTGTATCATGGCACAAACAAAGGAGATTTCTGAGGACCTCAGAAAAAGCATTGTTGATGCTCATCAGGCTGGAAAAGGTTAAAAACCATCTCTAAAGAGTTTGGACTCCACCAATCCACAGTCAGACAGATTGTGTACAAATGAAGGAAATTCAAGACCACTGTTACCCTCCCCAGGATTGGTCGACCAAGAAAGATCACTCCAAGAGCAAGGCGTGTAATAGTCGGTGAGGTCACAAAGGACCCCAGGGTAACTTCTAAGCAACTGAAGGCCTCTCTCACATTGGCTAATGTTAATGTTCATGAGTCCACCATAAGGAGAACACTGAACAACAATGGTGTGCATGGCAGGGTTGCAAGGAGAAAGCCACTGCTCTCCAAAAAGCATTGCTGCTCGTCTGCAGTTTGCTAAAGATCATGTGGACAAGCCAGAAGGCTATTGAAAAAATGTTTTGTAGACGGATGAGACCAAAATCGAACTTTTTGGTTTAAATGAGAAGCGTTATGTTTGGAGAAAGGAAAACACTGCATTCCAGCATAAGAACCTTATCCCATCTGTGAAACATGGTGGTGGTAGTAAGGAAGCTGTTCTCTACAGAGGAATGGGCTAAAATTCCTCCAAGCCGGTGTGCAGGACTGATCAACAGTTAGCGGAAACGTTTAGTTGCAGTTATTGCTGCACAAGGGGGTCACACCAGATACTGAAAGCAAAGGTTCACATACTTTTGCCACTCACAGATATGTAATATTGGATCATTTTCCTCAATAAATAAATGACCAAGGATAATATTTTTGTCTCATTTGTTTAACTGGGTTCTCTTTATCTACTTTTAGGACTTGTGTGAAAATCTGATGATGTTTTAGATCATATTTATGCAGAAATATAGAAAATTGTAAAGGGTTCACAAACTTTCAAGCACCACTGTAGCCTAACCTGCATGTCTTTGGACTGTGGGGGAAACCAGAGCACCTGGAGGAAAGCACAGGGAGAACATGCAAACTCCACACAGAAAGGCCATTGTCAGCCACTGGGTTCGAACGTAGGACCTTCTTGCCGTGAGGCAACAGTGCTAACCACTACACCACCATGCCGCCCTCAATAATTATTATTTTTTCACAAACTGCTATTGTCATTTCACCAGTTTGTTTGCATTCTCAGCAGAAATGATTTTGTCGGACATTTTGTATAACGATTTTATCAAATTTGCAAAAAATAAAAATGCTGTTTCTCAAAATCCAGTGAATGTGGATATAATAAAACAGTTATTCCACTCAATCTCATCGTATGTGGCTCATAGCTATCTCAGCGCTCTGTGCCTCGTCAACTATCAGCTCATGTACAACTCGATTTCGTGGAACAGCTGTTAAATATGCACACACACATTATGATTTTCAAAAACATGGAATTAGTGCTAATCCAACACACTTCATTTCCCATAGGCTACATGCTCGTGCTAACACAATGCATGCAGCCTTGGCGGGGTATCCCCTCTCCAACTCACCTAAGAGTTTCGAATGTCACAGGTAATAACTCCTAGTAATTCTTGAAAAATAAAAAATATACGTTGTTACCATCAAATACAGGAAACTGGAAGCTAGCTGAGGTAGCGGCCCATCCGAAGAAAGGGGACCATGAGGTTGCCAGTAACAACCATTCTATATCTTTGTTACCTGTATTGTCCAAGGTCTTGGAGTGTATTGCACATGACCAGTTTGTCAGCTATCTGACATCTAATAATCTACTCTCGGTTCATCAAAGTGGAAATGAGAGATGTCGCTCAATGGAAACTCTGGGGGTTCTCTTCAATAATCATTTGTACAAGGCCATTGATGAGAAAAAGGTGATTGCTGTTGTCCTGCTAGACCTTACCAAGGCATTCAATAGTATCAACCATCAGAAATTATTTACGAAGTTACAAGACCTCAACGTTTCCGAGATGGCCCTAACATGGTTCCAAAGTTATTTGACAAGCAGGAGACAAGAAGTACGCATTAACAGTTCCCTCTCAAGTCCCTTGGGTCTAAAGTATGGTATTCCACAAGAGTCCATCCTTGGTCCCTTGCTCTTCAACCTGTCTATTAATGATCTACCATCAATTTGCAAGGCATGTAATGTTTAGTCATATGTCAATGATACCAAGCTTTACATCTCATTCTCCAACAAAGAGATCAACAGAGGACTGAATGACCGCAAGCAAGACCTACTGTGGGTGGCTGCTTGGTGTTGTAAGTACAGTTTGCTGATTAATCCTGACAAGACCAAGTTTTGTGTGTTTGGATCAAGCAAGATGCTCAGTCAGATAACGCCAAGGTCTCTAACTGAGTGAATGACTGGAAGCTCCTTCCCCAAGAATGTAATGGGTAGGATAGGTCCTACCCATTACATTCTTGGGGAAGGAGCTTCCAGTCATTCACTCAGTTAGAGACCTTGGCGTTATAGTCAATAAGAACTTATCATCCGATGAACATATGAGGACTCTAGCTGCCAATCTAATAAGCAAACTAGTAATAAGTAGGATACAATAGAATAGAATGCCTTTATTGTCACTGCACAAATGTACAACAAAATTTAGTTTATCAAAGGAGAGCAAAGCCGCCGCATACGTGTGCGCCGCCACTCTTGGGCACTTCAGCTCAAGGCTGTCCCATGTTAACCTAACTGCATGTCTTTGGACTGTGGGGGAAACTAGAGCACCCGGAGGAAACCCACACAAACACAGGGAGAACATGCAAACTCCACACACAGAAAGGCCCCCATCAACCGCTGGGCTCGAACCTAGAACTTTCTTGTTGTGAGGCAACAGTGCTAACCACTTACACCACTGTGCCACCTTTTTATTTTAAGGATCCATCACCTTTTTGACTGGCAGGCACTCTTTACAATCCTTAACTCTTTAATTTTTACTATGCTTTTTTTACTGTTCTACTGTCTGGTTAAGTGCCAGGAATTCAAATATTCAAAAGTTACAACTAGTCCAGAATGTTGCTGCCCAAATTCTATCTGGGCAGCACAAATATGATCACATAACACCTACTCTTAAGGAACTTAAGCTTTTGCCTCTATGATTTATTAACCATAAGAAATGTTGTGCTTGTGTATAAATGCATGAATAATATTGCCCCTAATTATCTTACGAGCTTGTTCAGGAAATGCTCCAGTATACATCAACATAATACTAGGGATAGTAACAACCTGAATATCCCTAAGTGTTGTCCTGCCGAGGCACAGAACTCATTTCTTTAGAGAGGGGTCTTAGTCTGGAATTCACTCCCAGAGGCAATTTCCAAGTCTCTATCAGTATCCATTTTTAAACGTAATTTAAAGTTGCATTATTTTGAGAGGTGGCTGCACATCTACTTCTGATAAGTTTGATGATAACATTGTAAATAGTACTCTTATTAGGGTTTGATAACACCATTTTATATACTTCCATATAATATTTCCATTTATTTCTATATTATTTGTAATTTAGAATTATTTATATTTTTATAAAACACTTGTAAATTATGTATGAAGACCCCATTTTGAGAACCTAATAAAGATTATTGTGTGTGTGTAATGAGCACAAACTGCTGAAAAAGTAAATGCCAATACCTTTGTTTTAACCAGCATTAACTATTTCAGCAATTTGTGCACTACAGTAGCTCTTCTGCGGGATTGGACCATATGGGTTAGCCTTCGTGTCCCATGCAAATCAGTGAGCTTTGGCCATCCATGACCCTGTCACCAGTTCGCCAGTTGTCCTTCCTTGGATCACTTTTGGTAGGTATTAACCACTGCATACCAGGAACACCCCACAAGATGTGCCATTTTGGAGATGGCACATCTTGTGGGGTGTTCCTGGTTCTGCTTTCAACACATCAACCTCAACAACTGACTGTTCTCTTGCTGCCTAATATATCCCACCCCTTGACAGGTGCCACTGAAACAACAATATAATTCAATTTACCTGTCAGTATTTCCAATTTTATGACTGATCAGTGTATATAATGCTCTAGAAAAAATTAAGAGACCACTGCAAAATTATCAGTTTCTCTGATTTTACTATTTATAGGTATGGGTATGTGTTAGAGGAACATGAACATTTTTGTTTTATTCCATAAACTACCCCAACATTTACCCCAAATTCCACACAAAAACATCATCACTTAAAAGCATTTAATTACAGAAAATGACAACTGGTCAAACTAACAAAAAAGATGAAGTGTTTTCAGACTTTGAATAATGTATAGAAAATCAAGATCGTATTCAATTTTAAACAACATAATACTCATGTTTGAACTTAGGATGAAGTCAGAAATCAATATTTAGTGGAATAACCCTGACATTTAATCACAGCTTTCATGCATCTTAGCATGCTCTTCCACCAGTCTTTCACGTTGCTCTTGGATGACTTTTTGCACCAGGAGTGGCATAAAGTCAATCAGCTCAGCTTTGTTTGATGGCTTATGACCATCCATCTTCCTCTTGATCACATTCCAGAGGTTTTCAATGGGGTTCGGGTCTGGAGATTGGGCTGGTCATGCCAGGGTCTTGATCTTGTGGTCCTCTATCCACACCTTGACTGACCTGGCTGTGTGGCATGGAGCACTGTCCTGCTGGAAAACACAATCCTCAGAGTTATGGAACACTGTCAGAGCAGAAGGAAGCAAATTTTCTTCCAGGATAACCTTATACGTGGCTTGATTCATGTGTCCTTCACAAACAAAAATCTGCCCCATTTCAGTCTTGCTGAAGCACCCCCAAATCATCATCGATCCTCCACCAAATTTCACAATGGATGCAGGACATTGTCCCTTGTAGGCTTCTCCAGATCTCCATCTAACCAATAAATGACCAAGTAGTGGAAAAAGGTGAAAACTGGATTCATCAAAGATGGCAGCCTTATTTCGGTCCTCCACAGTCCAATCCTTTGGTCTTTAGCAAACCTTAGCCTGACTCTGCTTCTCATTGATGAAGGGCTTTTTTTTCAAGCTCTGCATGACTTCAACCCTGTCTGAATCGTCCTTGCTGTACACTTAAACCCAGCTGGCATTTGCCATTCTTTTTGTGGGTCACTTGAGGTCATCCTACGGTTGTTGAGTGACATTCAAAGGAGTTGACGATCATCCTGGTCAGTGGAGAGTCCTTTTTGCCCTTTGCCAGTCTCTAACTTTGTTGTCCCCAATGTCTGCTGCTTGACATTGTTTTTATAAACTGCCATCTTTGACATTTTGAGGATGTAAGCAACCTGATGCTCACTGTATCCCTCAGTCAGTAAAGCCAGAATTTAACCCTTCTGTTTCTCACTCAGAACTTTTCTTTTTAACTCTTTTGGCATGATGAATAGATACTTTTGTATTCCAATTAAAATTTAAGATACTACTAGCACTGTTTTTGCCATCCAAACTGGTCCTATTGCAAGAGGATAGTAATGACCACAGTAGTGATTTTTTATACTTTTCCTCATTAAATAAGATTTTGTTCAGGTGATCAGCTAATCAGTACACCATTAAATAAAACGAGCTGTGCTTGTGTTGGAATTCCCAGTGGAATGAAATGGCTGCCATACACAGAGATGCTGATTTAAGAAAAAAAAATTAAGTGGTCTCAATTTTTTTTTCCTAGAGTTGTGTGTGTGTAATATCTCTCTCTCTCTCTCTCTCTCTCTCACACACACACACACACACACACCTCAATTAGAATACTGTGAACAAGTTTGTTTTCATAATTGAATTCAAAAATGTAAACTTTCATGTATTCTTTATATATTACATGTAAAGTGAAATAATTCAAGCTTTTTTGTTTTAAGTTTGATTATGGCTTACAGCTCATGAAAATCAGAAATCCAGTACTTCAAATTATTAAAATACTTCCTAAAAACAATCAAAAAATGATTTACAATACAGAAATGTCGACCTTCTGAAAAGTATGTTCATTTATGCACTCAGTATGTGGTTGGGGCTCCTTTACCACGAATTACTGCATCAATGCAGCGGGGCATGGAGGCGATCATCCTGTGGCACTGCTGAGGTGCTACTGAAACCCAAGTTGCTTTGATACCGGTCTTCAGCTCATCTGTATTTCTGAGTCGGGTATTCCATCTTCCTCTTGAGAATACCTCATAGATTCGCCATAGGGCTCAAGTCTGGTGAGTTGACTGGCTAATCAAGCACAGTAATATCATGGTCAACAAACCATTTGGTAGTAGTTTTGACACTGTGAGCAGGTATTAAGGCCTGCTGGAAAAGGAAATCGGCATCTCCCTAAAGCTTGTCAGAAGATGGAAGCATGCAGTGCTCTAAAATCTCCTGGTAGACGCTGTGTTGACTTTGGACTTTATAAAACACAGTGGACCAACATCAGCAGATAACATGGCACCCCAAATAATCACAGACTGTGGAAACTTCACACAACTTCAAATACCTTGGATTCTTTGCCTCTCCACTCTTCCTCCAGACTCTAGGATCTTGATTTCCAAATGAAATGCAAAATTTACTTTCATCTGAAAAGAGGACTTTGGACCACTGAGCAACAGTCCAGCTCTTTCTCTCCTTAGCCCAGGTAAGACACTTCTGACATTGTCTCTGGTTCAGGAGTGGCTTGATATTCGGAATGCAACAGTTGTTGTCCCTTTCCTGAAAACGTGTGTGTGCGGTGGCTCTTGATACACTGACAACAGCCTCAGCCCACTCGTTGTGAAGCTCTCCCAAGTTTTTTAATCGACTTTTCTTGACAATCCTCTCAAGGCTGTGATCATCCCTTTTGCTTGTGGACCTTTTCCAGCCAGCCTTTTCAGCAATGATCTTCTGTGGCTTACCCTCCTTGCGGAGGGGGTTGATCATCATCTTCCAGACAGCTGTCAAGTCAGCAGTCTTCCCCATGAGTGTGGTTGTGTGTACTAAACTAGACCAAGTGTAGACACAGTGTAGTTTTACTCAAACTCAAAATAAAATAATTCTCATATTTTGAGGGTTTTTTTTGTGCTGTAGGCCATAATTATCAAAATTAAAATAGAAAAATGCTTGAAAATTTTTAGTTTATGTGTAACTGTCAGGAAACCAGCGTTGAGACAGATGTAACCGCAGGGAAGTGTTTACAAGCATGTAAGTGTTTACAAGTATGCTATAAACAAATGTGAGGCAAGGTCAGAGAAAACAAGCAAACCCGAGACAAAACAAACAGAAAGCAGTCACTAAACAGAACATAAAACAGAGAGTCATAAAACAGAGTACTTAAACATGGCTCAGAACAAACATGAGATACAGTGTTAATACTTCACAAAAAGTGTTAGTGTTGGCAGTGTTCTTTTAAGCATGCGCTGATAGTGCTCCAAATCAGCGACAGGTGTGTGCAATGATCAAATTATCCCAAGGGCACTCACAATGAGCATGCGCACGGCTGCTCAAACAGCACCAGGCTCAAGCGCGTGAAAGCATGACAGAACCGCCCCCCAAAGTGCTCCCTCTAGGAGCTAAAATCCTCCTTGGGCTGCCTTGGGGTAAGGGGCCTGGCACATGAAAATGTCCCCTCAGAGCTCCGCTCTGGGTCTGGGCAGATGTGGCACTGGAACCTGGGCTTATGCAGGGGCTTGGGCTCAGGTCAGGCCTTGACCTGGGGCATGAGGATGGATGAGAGCTCAGACATAGATACTGGCTTGGGTATGGACTGAGACATGGATTCAGGTATGAATGCAAGTTCAGATAGACTTCTGTGGTTGGTAGAAGAGAGCAACTGGACTTGCTTGAAAAGTCTTGAAGACGTTTTGCCTCTCGTCCGAAAGGCATCCTCAGTTCTGTCTGTCTAATAGGGAGTATCAAGTATTTATCCTCTCAAGGATCATAATAGAATCCGAATCAGAATGCTGATGGCTGCATTGAAGGTGGCTGATAGATGTCATAGACACCCACCTCTGTTCAGTGATGGTCATTCCAGGTTGACAAAAATGAACGATCCTCTCTGGCTAAGATGTCTGCCAGTTTTCTGGAAGTCCTCTCATACTCCCGCACTAGTCGAAGGGAACTCATCCCAAAGTGCGTAGAAACATATCTGTGAAGATACTCAGTCGTCCAGGTACATAGTAATCTGTGGTTGGTAGAAGAGAGCAACTGGACTTGCTTGAAAAGTCTTGAAGACGTTTCACCTCTCGTCTCTTCAGATAGACTTGGATTCAGGCTTAGACATAGGCTTGGGCTCTGGATTAGACATGAACAGGGGCTTTGGATTAGACTCAGACATGAAGAGGGGCTTTGGACTAGACTTGGTCTCGGGATCGGGCTCCAGCCAGGACATGGTATCTGGACAGGACATGGATTCAGGCATAGACATGGTTTCAGGCATGATTCTGGGCATCGACCCTGATGTCGGCATGGATTCAGGCACGTATTCTGATTTAAACTCTGACCTTGGCATGGGTACTGGCATCAACATGGGCATGAATCTTGG
Source organism: Neoarius graeffei (assembly GCF_027579695.1). Taxonomy (NCBI): domain Eukaryota; kingdom Metazoa; phylum Chordata; class Actinopteri; order Siluriformes; family Ariidae; genus Neoarius; species Neoarius graeffei. The sequence continues at coordinate 20,937,366 of NC_083577.1, read as the reverse complement.
CATAGGTACTAGCATTAACATGGGTAAGGTCTGGAACATGGGCTTGGATCAGACACTGGGGTGACAATGTCCTCCCTGAAGCCTGGCAGCAGACCGAAGAGCTCATCCCCATTGACCTCTGGTGCTAGCTCTGGAGTGGGCAGTGGAGCGGAGGCCACCCTGTCAGCCTCTGGCACAGGTTCTGGAGTGAAGGCCACCCTGTTGGCCTCTGGCACAGAGGCTGTCCTGTCGGCCTCCAGAGTCTCAGGCCCCCCCAAAAAAAATTTTTATGGGGGTCCTCCCTCCGGGAGGATTGGAATCAGGACTTGAGCTCCACTCCGAGTGACTGTGAGCACTGGAGGCATGGGTGCTGCATTTTAACAAAGCCCTTGGCCCACCGGCATGAGGGTCCAGTGAGCCAATAGATCATGCAGCCAATCCACTAGCTCTTCGTGAAAGAAGCGGCACTGCAGTAGAAATCCATTGGGTGGCTGCTCCACCCCGTTGAATGGTGGCGGAATGTCCAGCCCTATGTGCTGGAGAAAACACACAGACCCCAGCTTAAACACCCTGACCTCAGCACAGGACTGTGCGATGTGTTTGTAACCTCCTGCTGCATCCAATATTAGGTGAAGTATTTTGTCAGGAAAGTGGTGTTGAGATGGATGTAATTACAGGGAAGTGTTTTTATTTGCAAGCGTGTTATAGACAAATGTGAGGTAAGGTCAGAGAAATGAAAAATTATTAAAAAAAAAAAAAACCAGAAAACAGATTCACTAAACAGAACATAAGTCAAGAAACCAGAGTCATAAAACAGAGTACATAAACATGGCTAGGAACGAACACAATGACAGTGTTAATACTTTGCAAAGGGTTAGTATTGGCAGTGTCCTTTTAAGCATGCACTGATGGTGCTTAAAGTGACAGGTGTGTGCAATGATCAAATTCTCCCAAGGGCGTGCACAATGCGCTCCGTGCATGTGGATGCATGCGGCTGCTCGAGCAATGCCAGGTTCAAGCGCGCAAAGGCATGACAGTAATGAGTCTAAAATATATAACATTTTCACTTTCTTAAATAACTGATAGAAAAGATTGAACATTTCCATGACATTCTAATTGTAGGAGATGCACTAGTATATAATAATAAAATGTTTTATAAAACACAAAATATATATATTAAACTTAATACATATGTTTAATAAAACAAGTACATAATAAATATGTAGAAATAAACTAATCACCTTACATTGAAAAAACATGCATATTTATTTTCCCTTACAAGCCTTACACTGCATCAAACTAAAGAACATCTAGCTCAACAACTAGAAGACATTTAGCAAACGTTCACCCTGTTTATAAAAAAACTGAACCAACATCTGTAAATAACATTGTTTGGTAGCATCTTAAAAGGAATACATAAAATAGGGTTAGAGAAACAATGTGTAATGAATTGATGTACATTACAACAATTATTTGATGGATATTATACACTTATGGTTACTGTTCTATAGCTGACAAACAGCTGTACAGCTGACAACACAGATACAGAGGCACTGCTCAGCATACCACTTTGATAACATGTACACTTTAACCTACCTTGAAATAACACTCTGAATATGATTATTTTACTGCAGTGGTACAAGAAGTATATCTTTTTAAGACTGCTTCTCTGAATCAAGTTCAGAGCTCCCTAAAGATATAACTGTGTGTATGGCCATTTTTGACTTGCCATAATGCTGGTTATGTTTAATGGGTGCAATACAGGAGAGAAATCCAACTGTGCTAAACTCCAGTCTTCCAGGATGACATTAAAGCTTTCAAAACCATCACGTTTTAGGTCTTGAATCAGTACCTTAAGATTTTGTTACATTCGTTTCTATCTGGATGTCCAAGTCCTCCCTCAAGCATGTTTAATAACAGGGTGCCACAACTGTAAGGTGTACTGACTGACTACTGTCAACTAAACTGACTGAATGGTGAAGAACTGTGTATTCATACCAGTAAATTCTCATAGGCTATCTTTTCTAACATCTGAATTTCTTAGTCTTGTTGTGAGCGCACTTGTTCAAAGACTTTGACCTGACTTTGTTGTGAGCTCACTTGTTCTTGAGGAATATACAAACAATTTCTGTGTGAAAACGGGCATTTGCAATCAAGAGGCTGTTGAGACTTCGTAATGCAGTGTCCATCTCTCCATTTTGATGTCCTGTTTGATTACAAATTGACATAACTTCTCAGGTTATAGTGAAATTGTGTATTGCAGCTGACAAATTGTACTTAAATATGTAATTCATGTGATTTACAAAAGCTGAAGGGAATAAAAACGATAAAACACAACTGTCCAAGTTATTGACTTCTGAATTAAAACAAAAGTAAATCTGGCTTTGCATTTGTTCAAACATGCTCAATCATGCTTTTGCTTAACAACAGTTATTTTAATGTCTCCATGATACAAGATTAACTTTGAGCCCTGGGCTCTCTTCTCACCTGCCATTACAAGCTCAACAAGTTCCATGGTGACTTCAGAGAACATACTCTCCATTCTCTCAATGAAGGTCCGCTTCTCCAAGGCCACTGAGAAAACCTGATACACCTGCTGGATCATCTTAACTACCCAGTTCATGCAGTAACCATCCTTCTCACTCACCTGATACAGTGACAGTGTACAACGTTTTGTATTATTAAAAAAAAAAAAAAAATCAGAGATTTCTAGACAATAGATTTCTTCCACTCTTAGCAGAATTTAAATGTACAAACTGACATTTTAAGTAATAAACAAAATATTGAAAACAGACAATTTCACATTTTTTTCAGGGATGGTTTAAGGATGATAGTTCCATTTTTTTCCTTCATTTCCTATGTGACAAACATTTAAATGTTTTGCACAATTCAAAGCCATCTCAAGCAATTTACAGTATTTCACTATTGTGATGTCTCCAAAAATAATTAATTAAAGGAGAGATATTCTACCTCTTTTCCACATGTTGACACTGTTCCCTGAGGTTTTAATGAAATGTCTGACATGCTTTGGTCAAAATACCAGAAGGATACAGCACCACCCTGTCGAAATAGCCCTGTTCAGAATAGCTAGTTTGAGTGCCTGTTCCTTTAAATGATAATGAGCCACTGCTAACTCAAACCCACTGACTGTGGGGTATGCCAGTGAGAGTAAGGCTTCAGGCTCCCATGGCAACTGTTGAGCGTGAATATTTCCCCTAGCACAACATGCTAACGTTGCTAACCCCTACACTTATTCTCTCATTTTACTCACGTGATGTGTTGATAAAATAAAGCTCACCTTACAGACATTCAACTAACAAACTAATAGCATTAACAGTATTGTGGATCTTGCAGCAAGGAACACCAATAACTTTCAAGAAAATCAGTGTACATCTTAACTCCGCAGTTAGCTTTAGCTCGTGTTAAATGGTCAAACAAACAAACAGAGCATGTTTATTTTTTAAATACTTACATTGTCCCTTTGTCCCTTGTAAACTGCAATTTGGACAAGATATCATATTGACTGCAGTCGGATGAATGGTCAACACATGAGCACTTGTGTGTGCGCGCGTGAGAGAGCTCATGACTTGTGTGGTGGAATGTAACAATTCTTGAATTCTGATTGGCTGTAAATCTGAGAAGCGTGCACAGTACCGTATGACCACAGGCATAATAGACAGGCTTTTAATGAGTTCCTTGTGACCACGCCAGGTGCCACTCATACTTGTGTCTGCTTTTCTTGATGGATTGCCACTGTAAATGAATTCTGATGATGCCCAAGTCTTTAGTAAAACCTTATTGGTGGGTGCTAGATCTTCCTTGTTTTTGGTGAGTAACACGAAAGTGCTGAGTGATGAATGTTGAGAAGGTTTGTGTCCGTGTGTGTGCTTGGTACTGGCCAGTGACCCATGACAAAATGGCAGAATCCCCACGTGTTTCCAATAACAACAGCAGCAGCACTGTACATGGTCCCCAGCTAAGTACAGCTGAAAGGTGGAAGAGGGAATGGGGAGACTGGATTGTGTACAACTCAGAGGGTGGTGCATGTGTGCAAAGCACGCATTGTGCGGTCTGTCAGACTCACGAATCTCACTTGTGGGTTCTGAGAAACTTGAATAGGGTCATTCATTGATGGGATCTCTGGACACAATCTAAAAAAGGATCAGTTTCAAAAGGTAGGCCTATTTGATACTGTTTAATTTGGACTTATGAATGTTTCAGGCTTGTCTGCTTGGCCTAGGCAGTAACCTGTCACCATTTCAGCAGATGTACAAGCCAGTCATACTTGAAAATGGTGTAATTAAATAGTATTAGATCTAGATCTCAATAGTATTTTAGAATCACAGTCTACTATAGTTGATCATGACTGTAAATAGTCCGTGTTCCATTTTAAGTTCATTTTCAACATTTTTAATAATTAAAAAAAGTCTATTTAAATTAATCTTGTAATAGATAATTTTTGGGTCTGTGTTTATAATCACATACTATAAATTAATATGGCGATGGTACACTGTTTCAAATCTACTTGCAGGCTTTGTGTCTGTCAACCAAACCATCATTGGCCACAATCTACTCCTCAACACCCCTTGCCTTGGGCAAGCAGTAGCTGGTGCAGAGCAAGCTGATCAGGAAAGGGTCGCCATGTTGATCGACATTTGCTCTACACTGACCAAGGAAGATCTCCCTTTCAGTAAATTTCCCATCTTTGCAGAGTTGGAAAATTGACATGGTGTTAAACTAGGCCAAACATACTTGAATGAACCTAAGGCAAGGGAATTTACAAATCTTATAGGGGAAGTTATGGAGGAGGACCTCCTAAACTTGGTCAGAGCTGCAGATTACACTGCAGTGCTTACAGATGATGAAGGCTATTATTGTCACATGCACACTCAAGCACAGTGAAATTCATCCTCTGCATTTAACCCATCTGAAGCAGTGAGCACATGCACATGCTTGCGCACACACACAAAGTGAGCAATAAGCACACACGCATACCCAGAGCAGTGGGCAGCTATGCTACAGCACCCAGGAAGCAGTTGGGGTTAGGTGCCTTGCTCAAGGGCACTTCAGCCCAATGTTAACCTAACCACATTGTCTGAACTGTGGAGGAAACCAGAGCACCCAGAGGAAACCCACACAGACACAGGGAGAACATGCAAACTTTACATAGAAAGGCACCCCATCGGCCACTGGGCTCAAACCCAGAACTGTGGGCGGCATGGTGGCATAAGTGGTTAGCACAGTCACCTCACAGCAAGAAGGTTCTGGGTTCGAGCCCAGCGGCCGGCGGGGGCCTTTCTGTGTGGAGTTTGCATGCTCTCCCCGTGTCTGCGTGGGTTTCCTCCCGGTGCTCCGATTTCCCCCACAGTTCAAAGACATGCGGTTAGGTTAATATAGGACGGCCTTGGGCTAAGGTGTCCTTAAGCGAGGCACCTAACCAACTCCCCAACTGCTCCCTGGGCGCTGTTAGCATGGCTGCCCACTGCTCTGGGTATGTGTGTGTGCTCATTGCGCATGTGTGTGTTCACTGCTTCAGATGGGTTAAATGCAGAGAGGAATTTCACAAGTGTGTGATGAATAAAGTTGTGCTTTCTTTCTTTCTTTCCTTCTTGCTGTGAGGTGACAGTGCTAACCACTCCACCACCGTGCCCGTTATACTGATGTCAGCTGAGAGGTTTTTCAACAGCAGACGACACCCCACCGTGCAGCCCTATAGGAAGAGGCCTAACCCTTCAATCAGTTCCTGAACAGTTTTGCCTTCCAACAATTTTGCATGTTCAACTTGGAAATATGTTTTGAAATTTTGCAGTGACTTAGTTGTTGCATTCCTGACTCAAGACTAGCATGTTTACTTGAATATTCTTGCCTGAAATGTGACCCACTGGAATCACCTGCAAACTCCCTGGAAATGCAGGAGAATGCATTTCAGGGCATCTTTTAGCCTTTGGCTTCCAGGGCCCTGAGGCAGGCCTTGGACCCCAGCTGATTTGCTCGGCTGCTTCACGGGCTCAGCTTGTGGCCTGTAGCTACCAGTGCTATACAATCCTCACCAACTGCTACTCAGTTTCCATCTTGTATAGCAATTAATGCTATTCATTTTTTTTCTAAACAAATTGTTCCTTGCTCTTGATGTAAGGAGGAGAGGCAAATCTGCACGGCTTACTGAATCACATTTTCTAACCTAGGCAGCCCAAAAGAACCTGACTGGGTTGTCTTATTTCACAATTTGTGGTTTGAACACTCCAGAGACCCAAATGTGCACAAGCACTGAAAAAAAATTATTTTTCCACAATGTCCCCTTTTTAAAGCTTATCCAATAAAAGATGTTCCATAAATTATTTCACTGCTTTTGAGAGCCCATTTCAGTAGTGGGTAGCATTTCTGCCTCACAGTTTTAGGGTCCCTGGGTTTGATCCTGTGCTTTGGGTGTTCTTTATGTGTACATGGGTTTCCTCTGGGTTCTCCGTTTTCCTACCACTCCTCAAAATCATGCAGACTCAACTGGCTATGCTAACTTGCTGCTCGGTGTGAGCGAGTGTGCACGCATGATGCCCTGTGATGGACTGACATTCCATTCACAAGGTGAATTATCCCACATTGTGTTCAGTGTTGGCAGGACTAGCTCTGGATCTAAAGATGCCCCCCTTTTCCACCAAAGCAGTTCCAGGGCTGGTTCGGGGCCAGTGCTTAGTTTGGAACTGGGTTTTCTGTTTCCACTGACAAAGAACTGGCTCTGGGGCCAGAAAAACCGGTTCCAGGCTAGCACCAACTCTCTGCTGGGCCAGAGGAAAGAACTGCTTACATCAGCGGGGGGGGGGTTGTTAAGACCAACAATAACAAGACCGCGAAAGATCGCCATTTTTAAGCGACGAGAGGCAGCAGCTGTACAAACGCAAAGTCATCTATTATTATTCTTGTTGTTGCTGCTGCTTCTTCTGTGTTGTTTTTGCTTCGATATTCGCACCAAGGTTTATGCAAAAGTAGCGACATAACTGATGTATACAATGATGTAACTGAAGTATACAGCGACGTAATGACGTGGCTTCCCTTAGCACCGCGAGCTATGGAAAAGCAAACTGGTTCTCAGCTGGCTCGCAAGTTGAACGAGTTGTGAACCAGCACCAGCACTGGCCCCGAACCAGCCCTGGAACTGATTTGGTGGAAAAGGGGTAAGAGACCTTGATCAGGGTCAAGCAGAAACTGAAGATGGATGGATGGAAATTCACTGTATGATTCACACCTGACATCATGACAATAACTTGCAAAAGACAGGGCTCTCCAGTAGCTAAACAGTATCAGAAAGAACAAATGAAGACGCCATAAAGAGAAAGTCGAAGGGGCACCAGAGAAACTGGAATGGTGCCCACCCATGGTTGAACCTGTCACAGTCCCAAAGTGCCCTCATTTTTAAATGGGAAAAAATGAGTTGGACAGCTGCCTTTAGTGAATGTTTTGTGAGACTGCAGCCTGACTAAAAGCTGAATGGGCGACAATACACTGATACTTGAAAAAGCTCTTAAAACTATTTAAAACTCTCAAAAAACAGCAGTGGAAAACAGAAGTCATCTTGTAAGAATGGACACAGCATGCTGAAATAGGATGACCCAGGTGGCACATAAATTCTTGACAACATATGGGAGACAGGTAGATAAAAAAAAAAAAGGTAGGAAAGCCTATGGAATAGACCAGAGGAAAACCCTTAGTACGATGTGTTATTTTGCAATACATTTAACGTGCAAGAGAGAGGAAGAGGAGAAAGAACTTAGAATCAAACACTGCAATAACTATTGCAAGCTGTGCCAAGTCAAACAAAGCAGAAGAAATCTATAGATGGTCAGGAGTGCAGACATGGAATGAGCCCTGAGCATCACCAGGGTTAGGTTGTCCTGGAATACAAGTAATGACATTATGTATTCAGAGTCCAAAAATAAAGCAACCATATTCAGCCTTTGTTATATTTGAAACATTTATTTAGACTGCAGTTACTTTATAAAGTTTTGTTAGAATAGTTTTCTTCCTCAAATCACATTCAATCTCTCTTAATGACCGCAAAATGGCAGAGATGAAAGAAACACTACCATTTTCTGAACGCTGTGCACACACTCTTCTACACTGTGTGCACACTTGTCCTCCTGCTCTGTCCACAACAGAGCAGTAAGCAAACTGTAAGCAAATTAATAAGTATCCTGTACTGACCGCAGGCAGAATCTCATATCGGAAAGGATCAGCCTCTCTAAATACCTGGCGATGATGGAGTTGAGGGTGATGGGACAAATGTCATTAAGGGTTTGCACAGGCCCTGAGCACTTGGCCATCTGGGATGTCATCTTTACATGCATTCACTTGGTTTAGGGTGGAGCACTGGGGAAGAGTGTCAGCAGCAGCTCACCAGGTGTGAGCTCAGCTTTGATGGGAGGTTCTTTGGTCATAGCAAGCATAGATGATGTTGAGCACAAGCAAAGATGATGTTCTTCAAGGAGGGAGGCGTCACTGATTGAGGACGAAGTGTTGATCGGTTTGCAATCTGAAGATTTTGATGACTTGCCACATGAGCAAAAGAATGTTTTTTTCTACTTGGTTGTCATGACTCCCCTTTTCAGGTTGAGGGTGTCTCATGCTGTGGTCAGGTCATACCAAAGATCATCATAAAAATGGTACCTACTGCCATCTAGTGAGGCATACTGCAATACACATGTGAGTAGGGACTCAAACTTTCACGGTTACCGGAGGACCAGACCCCCTCTGTAACCCTAGCTATGTAATAGGCGAGATGCCAAAGGCTATCAAAACTGAGATTGGAGCCGCCTGAGGTGCCTGAAAAGGAAATTTTGAAATTACGGGGTTATGAAAAGTCATCATTATGCATTAATAATGATGGGCCATTTCCCTGGGTGTGGCCATACTGGATTAGCCAGATATATAGATTAGAGGTCTGCGCGGGTCAGATTTTTCAGTCCCGCTCCCGCCCGCAAAGAATTATGATTTTCAGTCCCGCTCCCGCCCGCGCCTGCCATATTTTGTCCCGCTCCCGCCCGCAAATCCCGCATGATGCAGACGTTCAAGTTATTTCTCAGGAAAGTTCTTGTCTTGACACAGCGTGATGGTGCCCCGCCCCCTACTTTGAGTGGATTTGAGCATAAATATCTACAGCTCACATTCACATTTGTTATTTACCTTGTTTCTGAATTCAGCATGTAGTGTCTATAATAATTATAATAATAATAATAATAATAATAAGTGCTGTCAAGCGATAAAAATATTTAATCGCGAATCACACATTATCACATGAGAAACCATTGTAATTCTCTGATCAGCATAAAAAAGTGAATGGGCTTGCTTTGTACCAATGGTGTTTTTTTTTTATTGCAAAGCAGAGCTAGCAACAGGAGTGAACTTCACTCTTCTTCCACTTCACTCAGTGAAGTGATTTACTGCTTGAGTTAGTCTACAATTTTAATCAGAGAGACAGGTTACACAGTGACGGTAGGCTTGACATGCTTGATTATAATATAAAGTACACTATTATATTAACTTTAAGTTGTTCGTTGATAAATATTGCATTGAATCTGATCTTTACTGTTTCATCTCACTTAACATATTTCGTACTTTTACACTTTTTCTGCCTGTTGATGCGTCGCGCTGTCCAATCAGAGGCGGCCAAATTTGCATATTACAGGAAGGATTTCTGGGATAGCATTGAGTTTACAGACGCTGTCTTCTTAAAACTGAATAAATATTTAAAAAGAGCCAAATGAGCCAGTCTCCTGAACGGCTCTTTTCAAAGAACGGATCACAAAGATGCGGATCCCATCAAAGAGCCATAAATCCCATCTCTACTAGTTTCAAAAGCTTATGAAAAACCTACATCATGTCACAGTGTGTTAATCTCGCGATAAAAAAAAAAATTATCGCCGTTAAAATTGAGTCAAGTTAACGCGATAATAACGCGACATTTTACAGCACTAATAATAATAATAATAATAATAATAATAATAAAAAAGACAGGTGAGCACGTAATTCCAAGTGGAATTTTGGTATATTTATTGTTCAGCCATACAAAACATTAGGCTAACCCAGTTTACATTTGTTAAGCATTTCTAACTAGAATATCCTATAGAATACCCTATAAGCATAGCATATATAAATGTTATAACAAAACACAGTCCTAGCCTACAACAACAAAAAATCGACAGTAAAGGCTACTGTAGACATTATAGGGCTATGGTTGCACATTTCTAAAATTATTTGGGCTTGAGCCTCCGTGCAAGTGTTAAACTCAATATAACATAGCTGACCTTGTTTGAATATGAATAAGAAAAACGAGAAAATCAAACGCAGGTAAACGAAACAACTAAGCCTATTGCTTAGGATATCAGGTTCTTTGAACAGCTATGGAGAAACAGCAAATTGTTCACTGTTGAGGGCTTCAACATACTGCGCCTTTCCTCCAGTATGCGACCACATATGCTGAACGCGCGCTCGGATGGTGCGCTGGAACCTGGAATGGCCAGTACATGCCGTGCCAGTTTGGCAAGTGTGGGAAAGTCATAGCAGTGATTTTTCCACCACAGCAGGATATCTTTAGATTGGTGTGATTCGGATCCAATGAGTTTCACTTTCAGATAATCATCAATCTCGGAGTTTACAGACTTCGATTCAGCACCCGTAGCACCGACATCCTCCCATTCCTCAAACTCACGAAAAGTGACCTTTTTAGGTGGAGGTGGCTCCGCGCTTTCATCAGTTTGGACATCAAACCCCAACTCCTCGGTCATCTCTTTCACAGCTTCCGTCACGTATTGTCTTTCATTTGCATTGATCATCCTAAGATGACGCAGCTTTGGAGTAAGGAAAGTTGCTACTTTATACAGCATGTCAATTCCATTTGGGACAAGGTGACTTGGTGACAGCAGTGCGTCTAGACATTGCGCACACGCAGATGCGATGACAGGTCTGATGTACCTGATTTATGGCCATTGTATGTCAGAACCTTTTGGCACTTATCACAGCAAGCAAAGGGCAGCTGATTTCCATCCGCGTCGTACACGAGTGAGAACGACTTCCAAATGTCCGATTTCAGGACTCTTGACTTTTTAACGGTAAATGTACCTCTTTTTAAACCAGCACTTACTTTTGAAGCACTGTGAGATTCAGTAAAGGAGCTCTACTCTTCTGCCATGATTGGAGATCTCAAACACGGAAGAGGAAAAGAATCGAGAAATGAACGAGAGATATTTATCCTCTCCTGGATCAGAATCAGAATTCTGATGACCAGCTCATCTAAGGTGTCATTGAGGCATCATGCTAGTGTGGGTCACTGGAGACTGGGTGTGAACGGCGAGTCATTAGAGCGATCAAAGGATTTCCCGTTAGGGTAATCAATGGCAAATTTAAGATGCCATTCCTCACTCAATCTGGCAATCTGACTCTCTCTGCAAATTTAGGCATCTTAAAATGTTTTTATTAATGCCAAATAAAATATCCAGCACAAATTATATATGATAGACATAAATTAATAATTTATAAATTTTATTTCAAACACGTTTTTAGTTAGCAGGACTGCAGCTCATCACCGCTCCCGCCCGCGCCGCATATGTGCACTCCTGCCCGCACGCGCATATGTGCACTTCCGGTCCCGCCCGCGCCTGCAATGAGCTTTCAAAATTTGTCCCGCGCCGCACTGCTTTGCGGCGGGTCCCGCAAGTCCCGCGGGACACCCGCGGGAGTGCAGGGCTCTAATATAGATGTATTAGGAGACAAAAATGAGGGTCGCGCTGCATAACATAGGATTCTGCATGTCTTCCTCATGCCGTCCTGGATCCAAGACATTTGGCCAAGTGGCTTCATCAAGTAAAGCGAGAAAACTTTACTCCTGGAAAAAGCAGCAAATTGTGCAGTGAACATTTTACAGAAGATTGTTTTGTGGAGGACGTGTATGAAGAAAAATATCACCGGGAAGATGCGAGACATGAGGCAGAAATGGCAGCTGAAGCCAGACATTTCACCGCAAAACACCAACACCTGCAGCATGACAGCATACCATGTCACACATCAAACGGATGGAAGATAAGCAGGTAAATATATATTTTTTTTAATAAACAGGCAATAAACTAGGGCGGCACGGTGGTGTAGTGGTTAGCGCTGTCGCCTCACAGCAAGAAGGTCCTGGGTTCGAACCCCGGGTCCGGCGAGGGCCTTTCTGTGTGGAGTTTGCATGTTCTCCCCGTGTCCGCGTGGGTTTCCTCCGGGTGCTCCGGTTTCCCCCAAAGACATGCAGGTTAGGTTAACTGGTGACTCTAAATTGACCATAGGTGTGAATGTGAGTGTGAATGGTTGTCTGTGTCTATGTGTCAGCCCTGTGATGACCTGGCGACTTGTCCAGGGTGTACCCCGCCTTTCGCCCGTAGTCAGCTGGGATAGGCTCCAGCTTGCCTGCGACCCTGTAGAAGGATAAAGCGGCTAGAGATAATGAGATGAGATGAGGCAATAAACTACCCACTATTTTACTGTGATTCCTTTTGTAATACTGCATTGCCATAATTTGTGTGGATAAATGCAAACAAATTGACCAAGAAGTCATGCTAGACCATAATATTATACTATAGTCTAGTAAAGCATGCACTTGTACATCTCCCCTGTGCTCGGGAAAAATGACATCATGCACAATGGAGTTACGGCAGCCTCCCTGACAAAAAATAGTCTTGTTTATTTCGATCACTTTAGTGGTTATTAGTAGTTATTGCCTGTGAACCTGATCTCCTCTGAATGGTGCTCTTTACAGGGGTTGTGTTGGTCACTGTATTCTGTCAAAATGACGTAAATTGTTCCCTGCGTTTCCTCAGTGATGCAGACTCGTCCCTATCAGAAGTCTCCAGTGAGGAGCGCTGATTGTGAAGTCCTGTACAATTGAAACTCTCAGGCGAGGTGGGGAGGGGATTCCCCGCCGAGGCTACACGCAGTGCCTTAGTGTGAGTATGTAGCCTATGGGAAATGAATAGTGTGTTGGATTAGCACTAATCCCATGTTTTGGAAAATCGAAAATGTTGTCTTGAGCCCCTCTGGGGTGTCACCAATCCATGTGCAAAGTATGGAGTACGTGCATCCAGCCGTGTTGATTTGCATAGATGAACAGACAGACAGCCTTCCTTTAGTAGTAAAGATACTGTTAAGAACAAATTCAATAAGCTGGCTTGCCAACCACCATTAAACCCAAAAGAAGAAGAAATTCAACATGCAGCTTTTTTTTTTAAATAAAGGACAGATATAAAGACTGACTTTTAGCTTAATGTGTTTATTTGTGAGATGTTTCCTTTAAGGGCCTGGTTAGTACTTGGGTGGATACTGCCTAGGAATACAAAGTGCTTGTACAGGAAGGACTCTGACTTTTCTGACATGCCCTCGGCAGGAGGCAAATCTCCTTGTTCAACTATGGTTCCTGATTGGGGAATGTTTTAATTTTCTTAGGGGTAGTGATTGTGTCAACACATCTGTTGATGTGGTCCAGGACCAAGATGGTGTATATATTAATGCCCATGTAGAAGCACACGTCGGCCTCAGAAGCAAACGTTGTGTGTTGGAACTGGTGCTGTAGTGAAAAGTTTACTTCCTGTAGCCACACTTTTACAGTCTTCACTTGTCAGACTGGCTGGCTTACTTGAGAATGGTGTCCTGGATACCTCTGGTGGTAATTGATAGTGAATTAAAATCTGGTGTCCAAAGAAACCTCTGTGCAGCAACCCTTTACACCTAGGAACACAGTTGTGGTCAGAAGTTTACATACAGTGACGTGTCATTTTGGATATGAATGTCATGGCAATATTTCGGCTTTCAATGATTTCTCTGAACTGTTCTTTTTCTGTGGCGAAATGATTGTACAACATATTTCTTTAATATAAAAAAAACCCATGAATTTGGAGCAGAAGTTTTAATTTATTTAGGATTTTCTGAAATCAACACAGGGTTAAAAATATGCATACCTGGTCAAAAAATTTACATACCCTCAGATTATTAATTCAAAAGAGATGAGACTTCCAAAATGTCTCTTATCTTGCCAAGGCCTCTTAACTTTCTGTGGGTGATCATGATTGACTACAAATCATTAGTTTTCTTTTTTCAGACATGTAAAAGTTTTTTTTTCCTTTACCTGACATGTTTCGACGGTGTAACTTCCGTCTTCATCAGAGGGTCCCTCTGATGAAGACGGAAGTTACACTGTCGAAACATGTCAGGTAAAGGAAAAAAAACTTTTACATGTCTGAAAAAAGAAAACTAATGAGTTGATTTAATAAGAAGACATAATGAACGTGGTGGCACGGTGGTGTAGTGGTTAGCGCTGTCGCCTCACAGCAAGATGGTCCTGGGTTCGAGCCCCATGGCCGGCGAGGGCCTTTCTGTGCGGAGTTTGCATGTTCTCCCCGTGTCCGCGTGGGTTTCCTCCGGGTGCTCCGGTTTCCCCCCACAGTCCAAAGACATGCAGGTTAGGTTAACTGGTGACTCTAAATTGACCGTAGGTGTGAATGTGAGTGTGAATGGTTGTCTATGTGTCAGCCCTGTGATGACCTGGCGACTTGTCCAGGGTGTAGCCCGCCTTTCGCCCGTAGTCAGCTGGGATAGGCTCCAGCTTGCCTGCGACCCTGTAGAAGGATAAAGCGGCTAGAGATAATGAGATGAGATGAGACATAATGAACGTAACACATCTATGATTGACTACAGCTGGAAGCTTCTCTGTGCCATCATAAAAAGGGTTTATTTACAGCACTTACTGGATTGACCTACACACAGTGAAATGGGAAAGTCCAAGGAGCTCAGTGCAGATCTGAGAAAGAGGATTGCAGATGTACACAATTCCGGAATGTCTCTTAGAGCCATTTCTAAAACAACTGCAGACCCCAAGATCAGTTCAAACAATTGTCTGTAACTTACTGTGAGGTGTAATCACTTTGCCAAGCCACTCTACTTCAAGAAAACCCAAATTGTCACCCTCGGCTGAAAGGAAATTGGTTCGGATGGTCAGGAACAACCCAGGAACCACCATGGCACTGCCCTGCCATGAACTGGAAGCTGATGGATCACTGTCTACAGTTCAGTGAGTTTTATATCACCATGGACTAAGAGGCTGCTATCCAAGAAATAACCCCCTGCTCTAAAATTGACACCTTCAAGCTTAAATAAAGTTTGCAACTGACCACATAGACAAAGAAAAAGCCTTCTGGAGGAAAGCTGTATGGTCACATGAGACAAAAATTGAGTTGTTTGGCCACAATGATCATGATGAGGAACACTGTACCAGCTGGTGGTGGTAGCAGCATCATGCTCTGGGCTGTTTTACTGCCAGCGGAACTGGTTCATTGCACAAAGTGGATGGAATAATGGAGGACTATGTCAGAATTCTTCAGCATAACCTCAAACCATTGGAAACTTGAACATGATTGAGAGTCACGACAGAACAATGAACCCAGACACGCATCAGAGCTGGTTGTGGAGGATAAAGTAGGCTAACATTAAGCTTAAAACAAGCCCTGACTTCAACCCTATTGAAAATATATGGACCATACTTAAGTCGAGTCCATGCCAAGAAAAAAAAAAAAATTAATTAAACTCTACCAATTCTACCATGAAGAGTCATGAAATATCCAACCAGAATTCTGCCAGAAGCTTGTTCATGGTAAACAAAAAAAATGTTGTCAAGGTGAATCTTGCAAAGAGACATTTTACCCAAATATTAGGTGTGCTGTATGTATATTTTTGACCCTGTATGTATACTTTTTTTACCCTGTGTAGATTTCAGAAAATCCAAAGAAAACTGCGCACCAAATTTTAGTTTTTTTTTTTTTTAAAGATGTATGCTGTACAATCACTTCGCCACAGAAAAAAGAACAGTTCAGAGAAATCACCGAAAGCCCAAATATTACCATAACATTCATATCCAAGATGACATTCATGTCCCTGGATGTAAACTTCTGACCACAACTGTACTTATCGGCCATATGACAGAAACTTGCCGGGGAGAAAATCACTAGTTTGCAAAACCTGGTGAGACACTGAGCCTTGTGTTGTGCATGTGCCATCAGCTTTTTTCAAAATGTGTGGCCATTTGTGTCTTAAATACTTTACCTGACCATAATTGTGTTGCATGACAGTGGTGGCTCAGTTCAAATCATGGCATGACCAAGATGTCACTATTGATATCTTGGCCATACCATGATTTAAGCATAACCTTTTGACTTTTTGAACATAACCTATAAAATTCATCTGCTCAGCTGTATTGTACATCCCATTAGATAAAACCATCTGCCAAAGTAATATCTCCATAACTGAATAAGAATTCCAGTCTCCACTAGTATGGGACATTAACATGACATAAAAATAAAGACAAGTAGAGAAGCCTGAATAAGCATCCCTTTCAAAACTGTCTTTTAATGATCCAACACTGAAAATGCTATCGTTGGCAGGATAAAGTACCCACAAGTCTTTCATATTTTTTCATCAACAAATCTGAGTATCACAACTAAAATATTTATTATAAAATAGATGCATTTCTTACCAGAATAAGAAAAATTAGGAGTCGGGAGATCTCAAAAAGCCTGCCATTGATGGCCTTGCTAGCTATCACATTGTAGCAGATATTGTTCCCACACAGGATAAGTAGACGTGCCATGTTCTCCATATGCCATGGCTGTGGCATGACTAGCAAATACATATAAAGCAGATCATTGAATTCTTTGCAAACACATGCTAAAAACCATATATATTATATAATACAATTCTGCTCTATAGGATTATAATTTAATACCCATGAGCTCATGTACGATGGCAAGAATTGTGTCAGTGCCCCAGAATTTATCAGCATTTCCATAGAGGAGGAGAATTGCCTTGGCCAAATCCCACAGAGCACCATGCACAACTGCACCATCCCGCACATCCTGCCAGCCTAGTTTCCCTAAGGAAGACAAGCAATAAGTTTTAAAAAATAAAATAAAAGTAGATTACATTTTGCAGATTATTGCGTGCAAATGTAATGTCAAACCAGAACAACTACAGTCTTGGGGGGGGGGAGTACACCCTTCAATTCTATGTTCATTTATCTGGGCCTAAATAACAATTATGTGGTCCTCAAAAGCATCTATAAACAAACAGCTAACAGATTTCAACACGTCATTTTCCCCTCCAAAAGTAAACTAACATTCAGAAACCAGGTTAAAAAGTACATCCTTCTTACTTCCACTATCATTAAGAGTAATTAGCAGCCAGGTGTTACTAATGAAATGCACAAGATTAGTTAATCATCTAGAAGTTTGACTACCTTTGTAAAAGCAGAACTTTTGGCAGTTTGGTGCTTTGAAGCACTCAGGTGTATGTCTGCATTATGCCAAGATGACAGAACATCAGTCATGACCTTGCTACTGCTCATTAATCTGGGAAGGATTCAAATTTACCATTCTACAATGACCAGAACGGTTTAAAAATAGCCTTCAAAACAGTCACTAATCTTCCCAGAAGTGGGCATACCAGCAAATTCAGACCAATGTCAGATTGTTTAATACTCAGATACAAATAAAAACCCAAGAACCACATTATGTGATCTACAGGCCTCTGTAAGCACATTAAGTGCTTATGTTTATGACTGCATAATCAGAAAAAAAACAGAATAAGTATGGATTTCATTGGAGGGTGGCTAGGAAAAAAAAATATACGGTCCATTCTATCCAAAAATAATATGGCAGCACTTTTATAAAATTGCATCTGAACAAACCATAAAAGTTCTGGAACAATATCTTTTGAACTGGTGGAGATGTTTGGTTATAATGCACAGTACAGGTGTCTTGCAAGAGCATTCATTCCCTTTGGTGTTTGTTCTGTTTTGCTGCATTACAAGACTGAATTAAAATGGATTTTTGGGGGGTTAGCACCATCTGATTTACACAACAGGCCTACCACTTTAAAGGTGCAAATTGTTGTTTTTAGTGTGACACAAACAATAATTAAGATGCAAAAACAGAAATCTGGAGTGTGCATGGGTATTCACTCCCTTTTGTATGAAACCCCTAAATAAGAGCTGTTCCAACCAATTCACTTCTTAAGTCACATAATTAATTTGATTAAGATCCACCTGTGTGCAAAGTGTCACATGATCTGTCACATGATGTCTGTACAAAATCAACCTGTTCTGGAAGGACCCTGACTCTGCAACACGAAAACAAAGGAGCACTCCAAACAGGTCAGAGACAAAGTTGTGGAGAAGTATAGATCAGGGTTGGATTATTTAAAAAAAAACCCCGAACTTTGAATATCCCACAGAGCATCATTAAATCCATTATAACAAAATTTAAAGAATATGGCACCACTACAAACCTGACAAGAGAAAGCCAAAACCCAAAACTCGCAGGTCGGGCAAGGAGGGCATTAATCAGGAGATGCAACAAAGACACCAATGATAACACTGAAGGAGCTATGAAGATCCACAGCGGAGATGGGAGTATCTGTTCATAGGACCACTTTAAGCAGTACACTCCACAGAGTAGGGCTTTATGGAAGAGTGGCCAGAAAAAGCACCACTGTTTAAAGAAAAAAAGAAAAAATAAGAAAACACGTTTGGAGTTCGCGCAACAGCATGTGGCAGACTCCCCAAAACACATGGAAGATGATTATCTGTTCAGATGAGACTAAAATTGAACATTCTGGTCATCATGGGAAACACCATGTGTGGCACAAGCCCAACACTTCACATCATCCTGAGAACACCATTCCTACAGTGAAGCATGGTGGTGGTGGTGGCAGCATCATGCTGTGGGGATGTTTTTCATCTGCAGGGACAGGAAAGCTGGTCAGGATTGAAGGAAAGATGGATGGCAATAAATACAGGGTAATTCTGGAGGAAAACCTGTTTGAGTCGGCCAGAGGTTTGAGGGATGAAGGTTCATTCCAGCAATACAATGCCCTAAACATATTACTAAAGCTACACTGGAGTGGTTTACTTACTTAGGCCCTTCGCTCCCGGTGGAGCATAGGCCATCTACGACTCTTTGCCAGTGCACTCTATTCTGGGCTGTCCTTGCTGCTCCTGTCCAGGTGGTGCCTTGTTGCTTCAGCTCAGCCTCAGTGTCTCTCCTCCAGCTGTTGCGAGGCCGGCCTCTCTTCCCCTGCGGGTTCCAGGTCAGGACTTGGCGTGTGATGCTGGATGCCGGCTTACGGAGGGTGTGTCCTATCCAGCGCCACTTCCTCTTCAGAATTTGCTTGGCCACAGGTTCTTGTCCTGCTCATTCCCACAGCTCTTCATTTGGGATCATCTCCGGCCATCTGATGTTGTAGATGCGCCTCAGACATGTGTTGATAAATGTCTGGATCTTCCGCAGCATTGTCTTTGTCTTCCTCCATGTTTCGCATCCATACAGCAGGACTGACTTCACATTGGAATTGAATATACGCAGTTTGGTTCGTGTGCTGATCTTTTTGGAGGCCCAGATGTTTTTGAGCATGACAAAGACTGCCCTTGCCTTGCTGATCCTGGCTGTGACATCTCTGTCCGTGCCCCCCTGTCGGTCAATGGCACTTCCAAGGTAGAAGAAGAAATCCACCTCCCTGATGGACTCTCCCCCGACTGTAATTGGTGTGCAGTCAGTGGAGTTGATCTTCTTCAGCTCCGTTTTCTTTCTGCTGATCTTGAGCCCTGTCCCAGCCGATACGGTCTCCAGTTGGGTGGTCTTGTCCTGCATCTGGCTGTGGTTGTGTGCCAGGAGCGCCAGGTCATCGGCAAAGTCGAGGTCATCTAGCTGCATCCAGGGTGTCCACTGTATTCCGTTGTTCCTGCCTATTGTGATGGTCTTCATGATCCAATCAATAACCAGGAGGAAGAGGAATGATGACAGCAGACACCCCTGCCGGACTCCGGTCTTCACCTCGAAGCTTTCAGACAGCTGGCCGGCATGGGCGATCCTGCAGCTCATGTCTTCGTACGAGCACCAGATGAGGGAGATGATCTTGTCAGGGACTCCGTAGTGCCATAGCAGCTTCCACAGTGTCTCCCTGTCTACACTGTCAAAAGCCTTCTCGTAGTCTATGAAATTGATGTAAAGGGTGGAGTTCCACTCAAGCGACTGCTCCACTATGATGCATAGGCTGGCGATCTGATCCGCGCATGACCCGTTTCTGCAGAAGCCTGCCTGCTGATCTCGGAGCTTGGGGTCAACTGCCTCCCTCATCCTCTCCAATAGGATTCTGTTGAGCACTTTGCCTGGCACTGACAGGAGCATGATCCCTCGATAGTTGTTGCAGTCCCTGAGGTCTCCTTTTTTGGGCAGCTTGATCACAACCCCTTCTTTCCACTGAGCTGGCACTTCCTCTTTCTCCCAGATCTTGCTGAAGAGGCTGTGCAGCACACTGGTCGTGGTTTCAATGTCTGCCTTTATGGCCTCTGCTGGTATCCCGTCCGGCCCGGCTGCTTTCCCGTTCCTCAGTGTCATGATGGCCTTCTTGATCTCTGCTTTTGTGGGCTGATCACAGCTGATTGGTAATTCTCTCTCCGGAGGTGGGATGTCGGGTAATAATTCAGGGGCAGGGCGGTTCAGCAGCTCTCTGAAGTGTTCTGCCCATCGCTTCATCTGTTCATCTACAGTCAGTGGTTTTCCGTCTTTGTCCTTCACTGGCTTGTCCGTCTGCTGGAACTTGCCTGCCAGCTTCTTGGTGGTCAGGTACAAGTCTTTAAGGTTACCCTGTCTGGCTGCTTCCTCCGCTTGGCTTGCCAGGTTATTGATGAAGTCCCTTTTGTCTTTCCTGATGCTCCTCTTTACTTCTCTGTCTGCTGCTGTGTATTCTGCCTGTGCTTTTGATTTATCTGCTCTTGTCCGGCTTGTGTTCAGTGCAGTTTTTCTCTCTTTCCTTGTCTCCAACCTCTGGATGGTATCAGTGGAGATCCATTCCTTGTGCTGGGCCTTCTTCTTACCCAAGACTTCTTCACACGTATCCCACCAGAGTTTCTTGCTCTCCTCCCACTGTGTCTCAAGGTCTGTCTCACTGTCATCTATCAGCCCCTGTAGTAGCTGGAACCTGTTGGAAAGGCTGATCTGGAATGCTGTTTGTGTGTCTTTGTTCCTGAGCAGACCCACGTTGTATCTTGTCCCGTGTGTTATTGTTGGCATTGGTGTATTTCTTGAGCCGGAGTCTCACTGCTGTCACAACCAGGTGGTGATCTGATGACACGTCAGCTCCTCTCAGCACCCTCACATCCCGCCATGACCTCCTGAACTTCCGGCTGATGCAAATATGATCGATCTGGTTCTCCATTCTTTTGTCTGGAGATCTCCATGTGGCTTTGTGGATGCGCTTGTGTGGAAAGATACTTCCTCCAATCACCAGTTGGTTCAGTGCGCACAGGTCCGCAAAGCGCTCACCATTTTCGTTCATCTGTCCCAGTCCCTGTTTCCCCATGATGTCCTCGTAGCCAGTGTTATCTGACCCGATCTTGGCGTTGAAGTCTCCCATCAGTATGGTCATGTCCTTGGCTCCTCCTCTGTCTATCACTGCCTGCAGTTGCTGGTAGAATTCCTTCTTCCTTTCTTCTTCCGCATCGTTGGTGGGAGCATAGCACTGGATGATATTCAGCCTGATGTCCTTCTTCTTGGTGGTAAACTTGGCTGTGATGATGCGGGAGTTGACAGGTTCCCAGCCGATGAGTGCTCGCTGTGCCTCTGGTGCCAACATCAGGGCCACGCCCTCAGTGTGGGGGGCTCCATCCTCTGTGTGTCCCGAGTACAACAGCTGTTCTCCTGATGACAGTCTTAGCTGTCCTGTCTGTAGCCACCTTGTCTTGCTCAATCCGAGAACTCCGATCCTATAGTTCATCTCTCTCGCTACTTGGATGGTTCTTCCCGCTTCATACATTGTCCTGATGTTCCATGTAGCTATTCTTGTTGGTGTCCTGGATGTCAGAAGGGGAGTCGGCCTCACAGCTTCCTTTCAGCTTTCACTGCATTGCGTCATGTGTCTCCCAGATGGAGACCCTTCCTCTCCCAGGTGAGTGATTAGGTTTGTTGTCGTCGATGCTTCTGTAACTTGTTCTTTTTACAGGTAGAGGTGTTAACCCTACGCAAACCCAATTAGCCTCTGGGTGAGGTGGTCCACATTTGTCTGACCTCTATCCTTTGACCTGTCCAGCATGGGTGGCCCTACCAGGAGCATACACTCCTGCTGGCATAGCTCTCCGGATCATTGAGGTACTCAAGCCATCACACCACGACAAAGGGTGGACCATGCGATGGACACTGGAGTGGTTTAAAGGGAAATATTTAAATGTCTTGGAATGGCCTAGTCAAAGCCCAGACCTCAATCCAATCAAGAATCTGTGGCATAACTTGAAGATTGCTGTACACCAACACAACCCATCTAACTTGAAGGAATTGGAGCAGTTTTGCCTTGAACAATGGACAAAAATCCCAGTGGCTAAATGTGCTAAACTAATAGAGACTGCAGTAAGCCCTGATGTGGGTGGAGTACTGAAGCACAGCAGGCGGGAAGTAATGTTCACACGCACTTATTTTTGCAACAATAGCTTTTCAGCTTCATAAATTTCACTCATTACTCAGTCAGAGACATAGACACACGCATGTATGTTCTAGTCAGGACAGCTCCCTTCTCTTTGCTCTCTCCCTCCTTTTCTACTCTCTGCCGTTATTGCAACAGACAGACACACACACCATTAATTGACAACAGGTGCATTGATTTTGCCACTCACCTTCCCCGACCTCTATTCACAGACGCTTGGCCACAGCCCCCCGCTGCCACATACCCCCACCGCCTGACTCAGGCCAGGCAGCCATCCAGCCTGCAGTGGACTCCCCCCAATGGGACAGGAAGTCCGCCACCATCTGCGCCCCCGGCCTGTGGACCACCCCCACTTGATAGCCAGGCACTCTTTTTCAATGGTGCTATACTTACTCTCACACAGAGCTTGCGGCTGATGTACAGCACAAGACGTTCCTCACCCTCCACCTCCTAGGACAAAACGGCTCCTAGCCCTATGTCCGATGTGTCAGTCTGCAAAATAAAGGGGAGAGAGAAGTGCCCCCACACACACAGTGCAGCTTTTACCCTGGTGAAAGCCTGTTGGCACTGCTCCGTCCACCTGCCCAATCACACACTTTTTTGGGTTAGCTGCAAGACCCGCATGCCTCAGCGACTCTAGGACGGCCCTAAGGTGCTCAAGGTGCTGTGGTCAATCATTGCTATATGCAATAATGTCATCAAGGTACACTGCTGCATAGGCGGCATGCAGACGGAGGTTCTTATCCATGAGCTGCTGGAATGTAGTGGGCACCCCAAATAACCCAAAAGGAAGCATGACAAACCGGTGTAACTCAAAGGGTGTGGAAAAGGCCATTTTTTCTCAGGATAGAGTCAAGGGGATCTGCCAATATCCACTTGTTAAATCCAGTGCCGTAAAAGCGAGCAGCACCTACCGTTAACTGATCAAGCAACTCATCAATGCAAGGCATTGGGTACGTGTCAAATTTAGACACCGTGTTGACTTTTCTGTAGTCCATACAGAACTGGACCGACCCGTTGACCTTGGAGACCAGGACCACGGGGCTGCTCCAGTCAGTGTGTGACTCCTTGATTATACCCATTTCGGGCATGGCCTGGAGTTCATCCCAAACCACCTTTTTTTTTTTGTGTTCGGGTAAGCGGTCAGCTATGTACCACCACTCCCAGGGGCGCGTCAATGTGGTGTTCTATGAGGTGGGTGCGGCCGGGAAGGGGCGAGAACACGTCAGAAAACTCCTCTTGCAACTTGGCAACCTCTGTGAGTTGGACTGGTGAGAGGTAGTCTCCACAAGGGACCAGAATGGCTTGAATGGTTGTTTTTGTTTTTACCTCTGGCCCCAGCTCCGCCCTCTCCGGAACTACCGATGCCAACTCCACAGGGACCCCCTTGTTCCAACATTTTAACAGGTTAAGGTGGTATATTTGTACTGCCCCGCCCCTATCCATTTGCCTCACCTCATAGTTGACATCCCCAATTCGCCATGTGACTTCAAAGGGCCCTTGCCACTTGGCGACTAATTTGGAGCTCGACATGGGCAGTAACACAAGTACTTTGTCTCCCAGCGTGAACTCCCTAAGGCGCACGCCCGTCATAGAGCCACGTTTGACATTCTTGTGCCTGCCGTAAATTTTCCTGGGTTAGGTGCATGAGGATGTGGAACTTTGCATGCAGATCCAGAATGTACTGAATTTCGTTCTTACTAGGTGAAGGTTCCTCCTCCCAATTTTCCCGCAGCATGTCTAAAATACGTGAGGCTTTAACTCATAATAATTCAAACAGGGAAAATCCCATGGAGGCATGAAGGACCTCTCATACTGCGAATAACATGGGGCTCAAGTCATTTATCCCAATTACATGCATCTTCATTAAAAATTTAGTTCGGAAATTTGTAAGTGTCTAAACTACTCTACTAAGCCATCCGTTTGTGGGTGATAAACACTGATGTGGATAGATTTCATCCCCAACAACTCATACAACTCGCACAGCGTGCATGACAAACGCAGTGCCGTGGTCAGTCAGGATTTCTTTCGGAATCCTGACCCGGAAGATAACATGGAAAAGCGCTTCCGCAATACTGCGTGCGGAGATATTGCAGAGAAGCACCGTTTCCAGATATTGCATTGCATAGTCTGCCTGAACTAAAATTAAGCGATACCGCCATGCTGATCGATCCAATGGCCCGATGAGATCCATGCCAATTTTCTTAAAGGGGGTCTCAATTAGAGGGAGGGGGCGTAAAGGCACTTTTTGGGTGGCCACGGGATTTACTAATTGGCATTCACGGCATGCTGCACACCACCGATGGACATCCCCGCGAATCCCTGGCCAATATAACCGGGCCGTTATTCTGGTCAGTGTCTTATCCTGCCCCAAGTGTCCGGCCATGGGATTAAAGTGAGCTGCATGGAACACGAGTTCCCTACGGCTCTTAGGGATTAACAACTGTGTTAGCTTTTCACCAGTTTGAGTGCCCTGCGTCACTCGATACAACCTATCCTTAATAATAGCGAAACACAGGAAGGCAGGCATTGTATTTGGCTGGAGAGTTTGACCATTGATTACTCTCACTTGATCAAATGCATGACGCAGAGTCTAATGGGAAATACTCAAGGGAATCCCCACAAGAGGGAGGAGGGGCAAGCTGCTCCTCACTCCTGGTCAGCTTCATAAGTTTCACTCATTACTCAGGGCCCGTTTACACGAGGATGCTGTCGGGAAAAAACGACTAAATATTTTATCAGAAGTGCCTTTCGTCTACACGGGGACGGCGTTTCCGAGGCTGAAAAACGGAAAAAATTGAAAACGCCTTCCAGAGTGGATAAGTTAAAAACAGCCCCCGTTGCATATCCGTCTAAACTACCCAATACGCGAAACTCTGCTCGGATCTGCTCACGTTGGGTACGCGTTTACGTCATACATATGTCATATACTGTACATGCCAGCCCGGGAAGTAAGAAAGTAAGTACAAAAGTAAGAGCATGTCTGATTACATCGATCCAATGGACCTTCAAGCTGCTCTGGCAGCTTTAATAAACGTCCAGGAGTCCTTCGAACATCTATACCGAATCTGCACATATACCGTTAATGAACAGAGGCGCGTATAGTATGCTCTTACTTTTTTACTTACTTTCTTACTTACCATAGCCAGAGTAGTCAAAGTTTTCACGGTGCAGATGTGCAGATCAGACAAGACGGAAGACGTTGCGCATGCGTGCAGACATAGCGGAGGTCTTTCACAGCACCACCTAGCCGCCTGGCATGCACATCTGTGACAGAGCGCAATGCGTCCGTCACTAAACAGCGGTTCCTCCCACTGGTCATGTTTCAATGGTCAAGTGCAATGGACTAAACCACAGTTGCAAAGACATTCCAAATACAATCTGTGTTGTATGTTTGTTGTGGGTTTGGTAATGGGGGCTTTACAAGTATGTTTTGTTACGGGTACATTTGTTACAACTTTTAGATACGTAAACCTGAAATGTTTGGTACATGTGTTCATAGTAAAAGACGCGACACAGGTTTAAACAGCGCAAGCATTTATTAGTTTTCACTATAAACAATAGCGTGTAAAGATTCATTAAGTGCGCACGTTTAACACCTGAATCCTTTTCTGCTAGACTTTATCTAACATCAGCCAGAAATGTTTGTAGCCATTTACCTGCTGTAGTCTTCCGGGTGCGGGACCAAACCAGAATGCAGGTCTGAAAGCGCTTTTCAAGGTTTCTTCCACGATGCGCGGGAAAGCAGCTCATTAGAGCGGAGAGAAATGGTCTAAAAATCTTACGCAAGTGTTTGTTGTAATATTTAAGGTCTGCACATTGTTGTAGGAGTGTAATGCATGCAGGGAAAATGTTTAGAACTGTTAAAATCTGTCTAGATGTGTTGATTGATTTTAATTGTGTTAAGACTGTGACGTAGTCTTAAATATGCGCTGCACTGTTCATTGGGGGGATGGCCTCGGCAGGGAGAGGACACATGACTTGAGCTCTGTGTAAGTAATGCCAGAGTAGCCTAGCTTGCGTGGGAATTTTGTCCCAGAATTTTTTTTTTGTTTGGTTTTGTCATCAGTGTTTTTTTTTGTTGTTTGTCCTGTTTCTGTTAACTGCCGGCTTAAGAATAAAAAGAAAACTATTTTTGTACAAGAATTTTCCTTGTTTTGCTCATCATTCTGACTGACTACTCCATCCGCTCGACACACTCTATTACAACATCCAATTGAATTCCACACATTTATGCGTCACCGTATAGACGCAGATTTCCTCCTTGAAAACGGTCGTGTAGATGCGGAAAAAAGTGAGAACGAAAACGGACTTTTGCGTTTTTGTTTCAGACCGTCCCCGTGTAAAGTGGGCCTCAGTCAAAGACACACACATTCTGGTTGGGAGAGCTCCTTTCTCTTCACTTTCTCCCTCCTTTTCTACTCTCTGCAGTCACTGCAAAAAACACACACACACACACTAATTGACAACAGGTGCACTGACTTTGCCACTCACCTTCCCTGACCCCGCCCTCCATTCACAAACCGCCACTTGGCCACGCCCCCGCTGCCACAGAGACATTCCCCAAGAGACTTGCAGCTGTAACTGCAGCAAAAGGTGGCTCTAAAAAGTATTGACTTTGGGGGGGTGAATACCTATGCACACTCCAGATTTCTGTTTTTTTTCCATCTTATTGCTTGTGTCACAATAAAAAAAAAAAACAATTTGCACCTTTAAAGTGGTAGGCATGTTGTGTAAATCAAATGGTGCTTACCCCCCAAAAATCCATTTTAATTCTAGCTTGTAACGCGACAAAACCAGACAAACACCAAGGGGGATGAATACTTTTGCAAGAGACTGCAGCATGTCTGGCAAGCACTGCATCTCCACAAACACCTCATACCACCTGTTAACCATGGTAGAGGAGAGGTGTTGATTTAGGCTTGTTTTGCAGCCAAAGGACCTGGGAAAATTTCAGACATTGAAACAATGGTGAACTCCAATTTATACAAGAATGTTCCTGAGATAAATGTGAGACCACATGTCCAGCAGCTTAAGTTGGGCCAAAATTGGGTCATGCTACAGGCAATAATCCCAACCACAGCAGCAAATCAACATCTGAATATCTAAAGGAAAAAAATGTAGTTGTAATGGCCATACCTTAGCCCCAAGGAGATGCTGTGGCAGGATCATAAGAGAGCCATGCATAAATGAATGCCCTCACACATCATTGAACTATAGTTATGTTGTAAAGCACAGTGGGCCAAATGATGCAAGTTTAATAAACATCTAGAGACAATGTTTACTTCAAGTTATTGTTGCTTAAGGTGGTTCTACATGTTCTTGAATTATAAGTTGTACTCCCCCCCCCCCCCGTTTATGAATGTTTGTTTACTTTTTAGGGGAAAAAATGACTACATATTGAAAGCTGTTTTTCATTGTTACCTGAGGTTATTTGTTGATAGAAGTTGGTGAGGATAACAACTATTATGTAGTCCCTGATAAATAAAAACAGAATTGAAGGAGGGTGTACTTTCTTTTTCCCCATGACTGTAATAAGTTAATGCAACATGATGCATGTTAATTCAATGCTGGATTGACCACTATTAATAAAAACTACACCTGCTTTGTGTTTGGCAACATCTGATCAGGCACTGATTTCAACTATGCTAACTAAGTTAGGCACTCATGAGGAAGCATGCCATTGCAGCATGGGTAGTTGCTACTGAGTCTACAGCAAATACCATCTCTCTAACCACAAAACCCTATTCAGAATTAGCGAGACTGGTCATAGATTTCCAAATGTCCAAAGATTGCATTAGTGTTTCCACGTTTATTCAGTTACTATGCATCAGAATATTATTTATACTCAGAGTAGGGTTACACATCCACTGAAGTTAAATTTCTGGGCTCCCCATTTAGATTATGCAAGTTATCCACATGATGTACAAATAGTTTTGTGATTTTCTATACCAGAGCAATATATTAGACCATCTAAAACTAGTGAAAAATATTGATAAGTACATTTTATAGATTATACAAATTTTATAACATAAATGAAATAGATTTTAGGTATGTGATGAATACACTGTTCTTGATATTCCATGTTTAATAAGTAGCTGTATAGCTATACTTGTATTTGAACAGAGCCAGACCATGCACGCCATTATCTCTGTTCCAGAGCATCACAAGATCATGGGATAGGATTCCAAATCTAATCTAGGCTACCTAGGGTCTAAACAATGCTCTGATGCCCTCTTTAGGTCTGCAGGTCTCATCAAATACAGAATCAAACAACTACAAATGCTGGATACCCCGATCCTCCCAGTAGGTCACCTGTAAGTGGCACCCCCGAGTGAGTGAACTCACAGCCCGCAAATGAATGCTCCATGAACTGAAGCATCACAGTTGTTTTACATCCTATTCTAGATGAAGAACTGATTTGGTTTGTGCAAAAACTCCTATTTATAAAGCGTTTCATGCTGTGCAGCTACAACTACAAGACTAGCTTGTGTCAATGGAGCGCTATAATGAATACTACAGTAACTGTAATTGATGCAGTATGTGGATATTCCAAGATGGTGACGTGCATGGTTGCAGCGGCTCACGGCTCTCCTTTTCAGTGCTCTTTTTTTTGTTTGTTTTTGTATTTCTTTATTGCTGGTTTGTGCACCATCAGTTCTGTGAACATCCAGTACACCCGCCAGACACTTTTGGTCATCGGTGACCAACACCAGATATCTGTTTCGAGCCACTTTCACTACACGCATAACATCCCAGATGACATAGCGAGACCGCCGGGCTCTCCGTGGATTGTTGTCAGGTCTAGGAGGCGGCGCAGACGGAGGAGGGAGAGGAAGCAGAAGCGGGGCCACAGGTCCGGTGCTATGCTAAGGCTAAGAAAACCACACAAGCCACCTCTACCGAGCCTGTATCTCTCCAATGCCAGATCCCTGGTGCATAAAACGGATGACTTGGAATTACAACTCACTGGAAATCGCCATGTTCGTGACTGCTGTGTTTTAATTATCACCAAAACCTGGCTTCATCCGGAAATACCCGATGCTAGCTTGCAGCTAGCAGGTCGCACTCTGCTCCGCTGGGACAGGACTGAGGACTCCGGTAAGAGCAGAGGAGGGGGGCTCTGTATTTACGTGCATGGTAATTGGTGTAACAACGGAACAATTATAGACAAACACTGTTCCCCAGACCTCGAGTACGTGTCTGTAAGATGCCGGCCTTTTTTTCTACCGAGAGAGCTAACTGTAGTGATTGTCACAGCTGTGTATGTTCCACCCGATGCCAATGTAAAACACAGCGCTCTCTCTCCTGCTGAACTCCGTAAACGAACAGCAGCGAGCCCACCCTGACGGTGTTCACATAATCGCAGGAGACTTTAATAAGGCCAACTTGAAGACTGTACTGCCGAAGTTTTACCAACATGTTAAGTGTTCCACTAGAGGGAAGAACACTCTGGATCATGTTTACTCCAACATCAAGCACGCGTACAGAGCCATACCCCTCCCCCACCTCGGCCAGTCAGACCATCTTTCCCTCCTGCTCTCCCCAGCCTACACCCCCCTCAGACGCAGAGCCAGGCCCACCACAAGGACCATCACAACCTGGCCTGACAACGCACTCTCCAAACTACAGGACTGCTTTAAACAGGCAGACTGGGACTTATTTGAACACCAGGAGCTGGAGACATTCTCAGGAATGGTACTGGACTATATCAAGTTCTGCATGTGGCGATGGATAAAAACATCCGGGTTTTCCCAAACCAGAAACCCTGGATGACCAGCCAGGTCCACTCACTCCTCAGGGCTCGCGACGCTGCCTTCAGGTCAGGTGAAAGAGCTCTGTACAGAGCCGCTCGAGCTGATCTGAAAAGAGGCATTAAAAAAGCCAAGGCGGACCATAGGTTGCGTATAGAGTCCCACCTGTCCAGCAACAACACATGGGAGGTGTGGCAGGGCATAGAAGACATCACAAACTTCAGAGACTGTGATGCGTAAACAGGAGACTGGTGTGAACCGCTGGCAGAGGAGCTAAATTGCTTCTTTGCTCACTTTGAAACATCTCAGCAGCACTCATCTGCTCCAGCCCTGCCCCCACCACCACACAGTTCCTACACCACTCCATTCATTCACTGTACAGGAGCACGATGTCAGACGGGTGCTCCTGGCAGTGAACCCCAAGAAAGCTGCCGGCCCAGATGGAGTACCTGGTAAGGTGCTCAGAGCATGCGCCCACCAGCTCGCCCCTACCTTCACCAGGATCTTTAACCTCTCCCTGGCTCAGGCAGTCATCCCGCCCTGCCTAAAATCAACAACAATAATCCCAGTGCTGAAGAAGTCTCCCATCACCAGCCTGAATGATTACCGTCCTGTGGCCCTCACCCCAGTAATCATGAAGTGCTTCGAGAGACTAGTTCTAGTTCTTCAGCACATCAAGGACCACCTCCCCCCAGACTTCGACCCCTACCAGTTCGCATATCACGTGAACAGATCCACAGAGAACACCATCGCCGTAGCTCTCCACTCTGCGCTGAACCACTTGGAGCAGCAGCAGAGCTACGTCCGCATGCTCTTTGTGGATTACAGTTCAGCTTTTAACACAATAATCCCCGACATCCTTCTCAGAAAACTGGACACTCTCGGCCTCCCCCCTCTCACATGTGCCTGAATAAAGGACTTTCTTACCAACCGGCCCCAGACTGTGAGACTTGGCCACCACTTCTCCTCCACCCGCATGTTGAGCACTGGCTCTCCGCAGGGCTGTGTGCTGAGCCCCCTCCTGTGCTGCCTCTACACCCACGACTGTAGTTCGACCCACAACAACAACAACCTCATCAAGTTTGCTGACAACACTACAGTGGTCAGACTCATCTCAAAGGGAGACAAGGCAGCCTACAGAGAGGAGGTCCTGAAGTTGGCAGCCTGGTGTTCAGAGTATAACCTCGCTCTGAACACCAAGAAAACCAAAGAGCTTATCGTTGACTTCAGGAAGCACAGGACCGACCTAGCCCCCCTTTACATCAACAACGAGCATGTGGAGAGGGTCCACACCTTCCGGTTTCTCGGTGTCCTCATCTCCGTCGACATCTCCTGGTCAGAGAACATTACAGCAGTCATTAAGAAGGTTCAGCAGCGGCTACACTTCCTGAGAGTCCTCAGGAAGCACAACCTTGACTCCAACCTGCTGCTGACTTTCTACCGCTCATCCATCGAGAGCCTGCTGATGTACTGTATCACAGTATGGTACGGCAGCTGCACTGCTGCAGACAGGGAGAGGCTCCAGAGAGTAGTAAAGGCAGCACAGAAGATCATCGGCTGCCCTCTCCCCTCCCTGATGGACATTTACACCTCCCGCTGCCTTAGCAGAGCTAAGAACATTATCAAGGACAGCTCCCACCCTGGCTTTGATCTGTTTAACCTGTTGCCCTCAGGGAGGCACTACAGGTGCATCAGGACAAAAACAAATAGATTCAAAAACAGCTTATTTCCAAAAGCCATAACCACCCTGAACTCAAATATGCTCTGACTTTACAGTCTAACCCCCCTGTGCAATACTTCATAATGTGCAATATTTTAAAGTGACTCTCTTCGTGCAATAATTTATAATGTGCAATACTTTATAATGTGACTCTCTCTGTGCAATACTTTATAATGTGCAATACCTCACTCCATACTGTGAAACACAACACATATGCCTCAGGACTGTGCACCTTACACCATCACCTTTTTTTTTCCTCTCTACATGCTGTTTGCACTGTTATTGGAGTTGCTTTTAATCTCATTGTACATGGGTATAGTGACAATAAAGGCATTCTATTCTAACATGTACCCATCACCCAAAAAACACGTTATCATGAGGTTTACCTTCTTTGAGCAGGTAAAGTTCAAAATTCTGCCCTTTGGGCTCTCTTTTGAGATATATGCAGGCTGGTCAGAGGTGTCAGGATGCTCTCAGATTAACATGACATGCTTCTATATGCCTCCATAAGACAGCAGGCCATTCAGGACACAACCTCCTCATGCATATCTCAAGGCTTGGTCTCACTTGGTCTTTTTTGGTGAATTCAAAAAACAGCTCCCTAACATAGAAGCAAATCAGATGATTTATCAGCCTAGGTTGATTCAATGAGGATGATAGCCACCCTTGCACCAGGGCATTTGGTGGACACCACAACACTTATCTGCAAGATGTGAGTGGGCCAGTACATCTGATTCAAGCTGCTGTTGAGAATTCTGGATTTGCTGACAACAGTGGTCCCCTTAGTCCCACTGGAATTAAGAGACACTTAGAGACTGGTCATCAGCCTGCCTAGAAAGAATCAACAGCCCTATTAGAATCAGCAGTTGCCTTGTTGGCCATCATGTTTTGCCTACCTACTGCACCACATTGTTGCACCACATGTTTTTCCTACTAGCTCTGACCCACTGTCATGTCCTGATCTGCATGGAAAATGTAGTGATGGTTAGGTACATAAATTCACCAGGGTGGCACAAGATCAGAAAACACTTCACTAGGAGTCGGGATGCCCTGGCAACATACTACCCAGGTGGACTAACTTGTAGATGAAGGAAGAGGTACAGCACCTCCAACCAGAGTACCTGTATTTACAGGTTTGGTCCTGTGAAGCAGGTTGAAGGCAGTGGCAGTCCAGGAAACAATCCTGAACTCTAAAGCCCTTAATACACAGACATTGCATGCTCTCACTTGGGAACTGTTCTGATGTGTGGACCTCCTCAACTGTACCCACTGCACTACCCAGGTGTGTTTTTGCCAATGCTGCTGATTAGTCCCCATCTACACTGATTGGCCACCGCATGGCACTTTCTGGCTTACCACAGCACAGTTGATGGTAACTTAGAGGGAGCTTATAGACTCATAACAGCATGTGGACTGTCTGCTCAGGTAGTGAAGAGGCAGGAAACAGGCAACCAAACTCAAAGCTTGTTTATTCTTTTAACTTGTACTTTTCAGTGCTGAATTCTTCACAATCTCACTGAAACATGCATCAGCACAAAAAACAGCTCTGTGATGGTTGTTGGCCTTCTCTCTCCCCCTCTCTCTCGTGAGGTTCTCAGCTCTCCCTTCTTTATCCTTTTCTACTACTCATTGCAACATAGAACACTGATTACTAATCATTCCTCACAGATGTACACCACTCATCTCTCCTGATTCCACTCTCCATTCACAAACCGGTGCTCAACCACACCCCCATTTCCACATACCCCTAAACCCAACTCAGTCCGGCCTGTCGAAGTCAGCCACAGCCATCCACGGTCTGTGGACCACCTCGAATTTAAATGGCTGAAGTGCCAGATACCAATGAGTGATCCACATGTTGGCATCCTTCATGTGGTGAAGCAACTAGAGTGGGGTGTGGTCTGAACAGAGGATGAAGGTCCATCCCAGGAAATGGTGATAGAGGGTGAGGACAGCCCACTTGATGGTTAAGCACACTTTCTCAGTGGTGCTCAAAAGTTTGCAGCTAACATACAGCATGGGGCATCCCCCCACCATCTGGGACAGCACGGCCCCCAGCACTGTCCGATGCATCCGTCTGCAAAACAAAAGGGAGAGAGAAGTCAGGAGAGTGCAAGAGTGGTCCACCACAGAGTGCAGCTATTACCTGAGTGGAAGCCTTTTAGCACTGTTCCATCCACTAGACTGGATCTGGCATTCCCTTTTTAGTGATATCAGTCAGCAGGCTGGTGACATCTGAATAGTTAGGCACAAACGTATGTGAAACACACTCAAGCTTTGTGGGAAAATGAACTGGGAAACAGGCTTGCGACAACTTGGGGTAAATTTATTGTTTCAATTTGTTTTTTCAGCCATCTTTAATGCTTCATACACAGCACTGTGCTGGTTTTCCCTCTCTGCTCATTGGCTTCTCTGCAAGAAGACGGGGAAAAAAAAGAAAAAAATGAATGGACTGCTGGTGACTAGACATAGGGGAGACTCCATGTGTTGCCTGCCAGTACTACCTGACTCCTGTCCGCTCACAGCCAATGCTTGATTATGCCCCTGCTGCCTGATTGCCCAACTCACATTGGGTAGCCATCCAGCCTGCAGTTCCCCCCCCAAACGGGAGCAGTAATCTGTCACCACCCTTTACACCCCTGGCCTGTGGAGAACCTCACACTTAAAGGGCTGAAGAGCTACATACAAACAAATGACCCATGCATTGGCATCCTTCATGTGGTGGAACCACTGGAGTGGGGCGTGGTCAGAACAGAGAAAGGGCATCCAAGCAAGTAGTACCGGAGGGTGAGGACCGACCATTTGATGGTCAAACAATCTCTCAATCTTGCTGTACTTACTCTCCAGCACTGAGCATTTGCAGATGATGTACAGCGCAGGCTGATCCTCCCCCTTCCACCACCTAGGACAAAAAACACCCCCCAAACCTCTGTCCAATGTGTCAGTCTGTAAGGCAAAAGGGAGAAAGTTGAATGCAACAGAGGGATCCTAAGCAAAACCGCCCTTTCCTGACAGAAAGCCTGTTCGCACAGCTCCGTCCACTGGACCGGATCTGGTGCTCCCTATTTAGTCAGTGGGCTGGGGACATCCAAAAAATTAGGTAGGGAAAGCAGGGAGACTTGGGATAAGTTTTCAGCTTTTGTAGATTGTGTGAAATTTATTGCAGGTAGTGTCACATTCATCTTGCATTAGTGTATTTACTATATCCTCTTGCCACAACATTAGTTTTTCAGCTTGTCACATATACTGGCCTTCAGGCTTCACTTTTCTGTCATTATTTTTTGCAGGGAGACATGAGACATCGAGGGGAGACATGGGACATTAGGCTGAAAGACTTGGAACAAAAATAAAATACCTAGGCCTACATGTTTCATTCATCAAAACTTGCAACATATGAACTGTATAAACACAATGCTGGTACAGCTATAGAAAAAGGTCAGTTTACCCAAAACCTGACTTGACAAAAACAGTTCCATTCTCAAGAAAGAATGAAATGAGCTCAATCCTCATGCAGGTACACTGCCACATTTTGAATGAACATTTTAAAACAATTTTATATTTGTAAGCCATAAGGAAAAAACAAACAAAACAACCCTGCAACATGAACTGTCCCAACTCTCCCCCCATCTGGAAAGCAAAAAATCCTTAAATGCTTTCCCCAGAATTTAAGTTTAATAATTAATGCTATATATGGTAACTCTAGGCTACATACTTTAATTGCTACCAAGTCCCAAATTCACCAGCATGCATTACACCAAAGCATGGAGATGGATTGTGAAGTAGAAAATACAAGTTTTGGTTGACAAATATTTAACTGCAAATAGACTGCTGTAGTGTCTGGCTTCATGGCTACAAAGGAAGTAGGTTACTCTCAGGGGGCAACATCTAACATCTGATTTAATCTAAAACCTGATGGGTTGAAATTAATTTATGGGAATACAAACTGTCCCAAGTCTCCCCATTCTCCCTGGCAAACTTTCTACAAGAGCTAGCCAGCCCCAGTAACTGCCTCACCCCCCTTTTTTTTTGTCTTGGGTCTCTGGCAAGCTGCAACTGCTGCAGTCATCAATTTTGGGATGCAACTGCCCATGACCTAACTGAAAGCCCAGATACTGTACTTCCACCCACCAAAAGGCACACTTCTTTGGGTTTGCGGTAAGTCCCACCCACCTCAAGAATTTTAGGACAGCCCTCAGAGGTCAATACTGCTGCCAATCAATATTGTACAACCCCAAATCAGAAAAAGTTGGGGCAGTATGTTGTGCCTGGTGGGCACTAAGACCACCTGGCTGAATCACTGTCGGACTCCTCAATTACTCACACTTTGTTTTAAGGCAGACGGTGGGGGAAGGCTGCATACCATCACCCCTCAGGGCATTTCAATGTAGTGCTCTCTGAGGTGAGTGCACCTGGGGTAGAGGTGAGAATACTGGGGAAAATTCAGCCTGCAACTTGACAACCTCCGTGATTTAGGACAGTGAGGGGTGGTCTCCACAGGGGACCAGAGTGGACTGAGCTACCAATTTTAGATTTATTTTCAGTCCCAGCTCCTCCTCTCAGGAACTACCATTACCAAAGCCAGAGGGACCATCTCCCGCCATGGTTTAAGCAGGTTCAGGTGGTACATCTGCCATGCTGTGCCTTTATTCCATTCCCTGCACTTCATATTTAAAATCCATGACTCGCCATGTGATCTCAATGGGCCCTCGTCACTTAGTAACTTGGAGCTCAATGTTGGTAGTAATATCTATCTCTCTGTGAGATTCCCTTAGCCAAGCACCTTATACTCAAAACAATACAACAGGACATTATTGTTTTACCTCATGACTTTTATTGTATTTTCAAAATAAACAATTCAATTTTGATTCTTGCAACACATTTCAAAGAACTGTTCTTGCCACAGTGTGTGGAGTTTCTGTTCAGGTCAAGAACATGATGAATTTCACTGTTACTGTTAGAAGGTCCCTCTTCCCAATTTTCTCTCATGACATCTAGGACACCACAAGGCTTATATCTGTACAATAATAGGAGTTCAAGCCACTTATCTGAATTCCCGGACTCATGGTAAATGAACTTACAAATCATGTTTAAGCATTTGATTAAATTGTTCAACCAGCCCATCAGTCTGTGGATAATACACCCTTACAGAACCATGTAATCCTTAATAATTTGTACAGTTTGCAGAGTGAAACTTTCAGGAATCTGATTCAGGAGATAATGTGGAAGAGTGCCTCCGCAACATTGTGTGTAGAGACGTTGTGCAGAGGCATGGCTTCTGGGTATCATGTGTCCATGTCAATTCTTTTGAAGGGAACCTTGATTAATGGGAAAGGACGCAACCCTCTCCACCTGCAAGCATCACTACAAATGTCCAGCCAATAAAAGTGGGCCATGAGATGTTTCAGTGTTTTGTCCTGGCCTGCCCAGCCAAGGAATTACAACCCCAAATCAGAAGTTGGGATGGCATGTTCAAATTGAAATTAAAACTGAAAACAATGATTTGTAAATAATCTTTGGCCTGTATTACACTCAAAACAATACAACAGGACATTATTTGTTTTACCTCATGACTTACTGTATTTTCAAAATAATTAAATTTTAATTCTTGCAACACACTTCAAAAAATTGGAATGGTAAAGCATTTACCACTTTGTTAGGTTGCCATTCCTTCTCACAGCACTTAAAAGATGTTTATGGACTGAAGACACAGAGATCAAGTGTTTCAGGTGTTATTTTGTCCCATTTGTCCAGCAAACAGATCTTAAGGTACACAACAGTACAGGGTCATGGTAGTCATATTTTTCCATTTCAAAGTTTGACACATTCTCTACTGGGGTCAGAGGGGACAGACACCATCTTCTGCAGCCATGCCTTTAATATGTGTGCAGAATGCAGTTTTGCATTGTTTGTTGAAATATTCCTGGAAAAGAAGTCATCTTA
Organism: Neoarius graeffei; assembly: GCF_027579695.1. Classification (NCBI taxonomy): domain Eukaryota; kingdom Metazoa; phylum Chordata; class Actinopteri; order Siluriformes; family Ariidae; genus Neoarius; species Neoarius graeffei. Next base: position 20,899,437 of record NC_083577.1, on the reverse strand, counting down.
AAAGGCAGCACATGTTGCTCCAAAATTTCAAGGTACATTAAATGCTCCATTAATGCTCCATCACAGGCGTGCAAGTTATCTTTGCCAAGGGCACTGATAACTGCATAACAGACCCTGGCTTTTAGACTTGTTGCTGGTAACAGTCGGGATGGTCCTTTTTGTCTTTGGTCTGAGCACAGTGTCCATTTCTTAAAAAATGGACCAGGAATACTGATTTATCTGAACACGTTTTCACTGTGTGATGTTCCATCCCAGATGCTGGATCCCAGAGAAGTCGACGGCACTTCTGGACACAGTTTACATAAGGCTTCCTGTGGCAGCAGGGGCGTGGTCAAGCGCCGGTCTGTGACAGGAGGGCGGAGTCAGGGAAGGTGAGTGGCAGAATCACTACACCTGAGAGCAATTAACGTGTGTTTGTGTGTCTTCCCAGTGACCGCACCCTATTTAGGGAGGGAGAGCGAGAGCAGAGGGGATCTCTCCCGAACCAGACACCTGATGTGTGCGCGTGTGCCTGTGCCCAACATAGTGTGTTCACTGAAAAGTGTAACAATAAAACGATTTGTTGAACCTGATCTCTGTCCTGCCGTCCTCCGTGCTCCACCCCTCCATAAGAACTGCTACAGTGGTGCCGAAACCCGGGAAAATTGGAGCACAGCAGCCTAACAGCCCCATGGAGTCTTCCCCGTTCGCCGAACTGGTCCACGCCCTCGCCATGGCCCAGCAACGCCAGCACCAGGCGCTACTCACCCTCCAAAAGGAGCAAGAAGAGCGGTTTGAGGCCCTGGTGTTGGCCCAACAAGAAGATCGGGAGGCGTTCCGGCACCTCCTCGCGTCGGCGGGGTCCACCAGCGCTCCGACCGCGGGCCCGTCTCCCCTCACTGTCACCAAGATGGGCCCACAGGACGACCCCGAGGCGTTCATCACGCTCTTCGAGCAAGTCGCCGAAGCCTTGGGGTGGCCGATGGAGCAGCGCGCAGCGCGCCTCCTCCCCCCGCTATCGGGAGAGGCACAGCTGGCCACGCTACAGCTCCCCGCCGACCGCCGGCTGGCCTACGCGGACCTCCGCCGGGCTGTCCTCCAGCGCGTGGGGCGCACTCCAGAACAGCAGCGCCAGCGCTTCCTTGCGTTGCGCTTGGAGGAAGTCGGCCGGCCGTTCGTGTTTGGCCAGCAGCTCCGGGACGCCTGCTGGCGGTGGCTGAGGGCCAACAACCGCGACGCCAAGGGAATCATCGACCAGGTGATACTGGAACAGTTCGTCGCTCGCTTGCCGGCAGGAACTGCGGAGTGGGTCCAGTGCCGGCAGGAACTGCGGAGTGGGTCCAGTGCCACCGCCCGGCGTCGCTGGATCGGGCAGTCGAGCTGGCGGAGGACCATTTGGCGGCTGTCCCGGCGGCAGGACAGCAGATGGCATCGTCTCTTCTTTCCTATTCTCTCTCTCTCCCCCTCCTCCTGTGTCCCGTCCTCTCCCCGTTCCCCCACCGCGGAGGCGGGGGCCGGCACCACCCCAGCCGGCCCGCCGCACCCGCAGTGCCCTCCCGTTTCTCCTGTGTGTCTGTCTCTCCCCCACCTCAGGTGAGTGAGCCCCAGATCACCAGTGCAGAGGGAAAGCCCGGGCCGGTTTGCTGGCGCTGCAGGGAGCCGGGCCACCTTCAACAGCAGTGCACGGCGGTTCGGATCCCCGACGCGCCAGAGGCCGCCCTCGATCGGGCCGGAGCGTATCGCATACCGGTGAGTATCCAAGGGGCTACATATCAGGCGTTGGTGGATTCTGGTTGTAATCAGACCTCGATTTGCCAAAGCCTGGTTCAAGACGAGGCATTGGGGGGAGCACAAGGGGTGAAGGTGTTGTGTGTGCACGGGGATGTTCACCGCTACCCTTTGGTGTCGGTCCACATTATTTTCAGAGGGAAAAAATTTATAGTGAAGGCAGCGGTTAATCCTCACCTTACCCACTCTTTAATTTTGGGGACTGATTGGCCGGGATTTCGGGGTTTAATGACATGCCTAGTAAAGAGTGGGTCCTGCCATTTGACAGGAGGAGGTCCCGATGTCGCTTTGGTGGGAGCAGCTGTCACAGAGCCGTCTACGTCATCTCCGCGTCAGAGTGAGGAGCCGCCGGCTCCTCCTCTCTCTATTGGGGAATCCCTCGCGGATTTCCCATTAGAGCAGTCGCGAGACGAGACTCTGCGGCATGCGTTTGACCAAGTGAGAGTAATCGATGGTCAAACGCTCCAGCTGAACGCCACCCCGTCCTTCCCCTACTTCGCGATTTTGAAGGATAGATTATACCGAGTGATGCAGGACACTCAAACTAAAGAGCGAGTCACGCAGCTTTTGATTCCAAAGAGCCGCCAGGAATTGGTATTCCAGGCGGCTCACTTTAATCCCATGGCTGGACACTTGGGGCAGGATAAAACACTAGCCCGAATAATGGCCCGATTCTATTGGCCGGGGATTCGCGGCAATGTCCGTAGGTGGTGTGCGGCATGCCGCGAATGCCAGTTAGTAAATCCAGCGGCCATTCCAAAAGCGCCTTTGCGCCCTCTTCCATTAATCGAGACCCCATTTGAGAGAATTGGAATGGATCTCGTCGGGCCATTAGATCGGTCAGCACGAGGGTACCGCTTTATATTAGTTCTGGTGGACTATGCAACGCGATACCCGGAAGCCGTGCCTCTGCGCAATATCTCAGCACGCAGTATTGCAGAGGCGCTCTTCCGCGTCATCTCCCGAGTTGGAATCCCGAAAAAGATTCTGACTGATCAAGGCACTACGTTTATGTCACGAACACTGCGCGAACTGTATGGGTTATTGGGGATTAAGCCAATCCGCACCAGCGTGTATCACCCACAAACGGACGGTTTAGTGGAACGGTTCAACCGCACCCTCAAAAATATTATTAAAAAATTCGTAAGTGAGGACGCACGTAATTGGGATAAGTGGCTCGAACCCTTGTTGTTCTCAGTGCAAGAGGTTCCCCAAGCCTCCATGGGGTTCTCCCCGTTCTAATTATTATATGGGCGTAAGCCGCGCGGCATCCTGGACGTGCTGCGGGAAAATTGGGAGGAGGGACCTTCACAAAGCAAGGACGAAATTCAGTACGTTATGGACCTACGTGCAAAACTCCACACGCTCACCCACCTAACTCAGGAGAATTTGCGGCAGGCCCAGGAACGGCAAGCCCGCCTGTACAACAAGGGTACGCACCTTAGGGTGTTTTCACACTTGGTCCCTTTCAGCCATCTAACCAAACTCAGATCGATGACTCCGCATTTTTTGTGCATATGTGAACACTCCCACCGTACCCAGACCCCTTTAAAGCGAACTGAACTGAGACCACCTCAGGAGGTGGTCTCAGTACGGTTCGCTAAAAATCAACGGTACGGTTCGCCTAATCTGCGCATTGTGAACAAAAAGCGCACCGGGTTCACTTCGCCTTTTTCGCTGTAGTTTAACCTTCTTCGTTTGCCGTAGTTGGTCACATGACTGTAGCAGGGAAACTCAACTTCCTTTTGGAACTTACCACAGCCGCTTTACAGTTCTCTGAACTTACTGACTGACGAGTCGGCCACAATAATATAACTATATTTTATATATATATATATATATATATATATATATATATATATATATAAAAACTATATTTTTTATTTATTTATATATTTTTTATTTATATATATATATATATATATATATATATATATATATATAATAAACTTATTTTCCTTAATCCGCACTATTTTGATCAAAGAATACAGCAGGGCAAGCATGGCAGCAGACATTTTGATTCAAGAGAAAATTACCCAGAATTCCATGCACTGGGGGTCTGAGGGCTCTAGAGGACCTGGTGTGAACAGAAAGAGGACTGCGGCCCCATCAAAGCTTAACTGGACCAGAAAGAGAACCCAGTCCTCTTTGTAATAAATTCACAGTGTGAACACAAAAAGAACTGAGTTCTTTTTCTGTTGGTCCACTTTTTGGTCCACTTAAAGAGGACTGAGTCTGGTTCCTTTAAAGGGGACCAGGTGTGAAAACACCCTTAGAGAGTTCACACCAGGAGATAAGGTACTCGTACTGTTGCCCACGTCGAGCTCCAAATTTGATCGCCAAGTGGCAAGGACCCTTTGAGGTCACACGGCAAGTCGGGGACGTCAACTATGAGGTGAGGCAAACGGACAGGGGTGGGGCGCTACAGATTTACTACCTCAATCTGCTTAAACTCTGGAACGAGGAGGTCCCCGTGGCATTGGTGTCGGTGGTTCCGGAGAAGGCGGAGCTGGGGCCGGAGGTTCAAAAAGGGACATTGGCATCACGGTCCCCTACCACCTCTCCCCGACCCAACTCACGAAGGTCACCCAGTTGCAGACCGAGTTTTCGGATGTGTTCTCGCCCCTGCCCGGTCGCACTAACCTCATAGAGCACCACATAGAGACGCCCCCGGGGGTGGTAGTGCGTAGCCGCCCTTACAGGCTACCCGAACACAAAAAAAAAAAAGGTGGTTCGGGAAGAACTTCAGACCATGCTCGAAATGGGCATCGTCGAGGAGTCCCACAGTGACTGGAGCAGCCCGGTGGTCTTGGTACCCAAGGCCGACGGGTCGGTCCAGTTCTGTGTGGACTATAGAAAAGTCAACGCGGTGTCTAAATTCGATGCATACCCAATGCCTCGTATTGATGAGTTGCTCGATCAACTAGGCACGGCTCGCTTTTATTCGACACTGGATTTGACAAAGGGATATTGGCAGATCCCCTTGACTCCATTATCCTGAGAAAAAACGGCCTTTTCCACACCGTTTGGTTTACACCAATTCATCACACTTCCGTTTGGGCTGTTTGGGGCACCCGCGACGTTTCAGCGGCTGATGGATAGGGTCCTCCACCCCCACGCCACCTATGCGCAGGGGTGATAGCGTTCCAGCGCCGCGCCGGATTTCCGGCGTACCGTGGCTGGGGAAAAAAAAAAAAATCTAGTTCGCCCATTGTCCTGTGTCATTCTGAGATGCGCAGATAGACAGTAAAGGGAATTCACATGATATGGAACTAGTGGGAAAAAAGTGCCGTCACGGCACGAATTAGACCCTCGGAGGGTCTATCACCCCTGTATGCGGCCGCGTATCTAGATGATATCATCATCTATAGTAATGACTGGCCGAGGCACCTTGAACATCTGAGGGCCGTCCTTAGGTCGCTGAGGCAAGCGGGGCTCACAGCTAACCCAAAGAAGTGTGCGATTGGGCGGGTGGAAGTACGGTATCTGGGCTTCCACTTGGGCAACGGGCAGGTGCTTCCCCAAATTAATAAGCCCGCAGCAATTGTGGCCTGCCCGAGGCCCAAGACCAAAAAGGGGGTGAGACAGATCCTGGGGCTGGCTATTACCGTAGGTTTATCCCTAATTATTCGGACATCACCAGCCCGCTGACTGATCTCACTAAAAAGGGGGCACCAGATCCGGTCCAGTGGACGGAGCAATGCCAGCAGGCTTTTTCAGAGGTAAAGGCTGCACTGTGTGGGGGGCCACTTTTACACTCCCCTGACTTTTCTCTCCCTTTTGTGTTACAGACCGATGCGTCGGACAGAGGGCTGGGGGCAGTTTTCTCCCAGGAGGTGGAGGGGGAGGACCGCCCCGTCCTCTACATCAGTAGGAAGCTGTCAGTGCATGAGGGGCGCTACAGCACCATTGAAAAGGGGTGTCTGGCGATCAAGTGGGCGGTCCTCGCCCTCCGTTATTACCTGCTGGGGCGTCCTTTCACCCTCTGTTCGGACCACGCGCCCCTCCAGTGGCTCCACCGCATGAAAGATGCCAACGCGCGGATCACCCGTTGGTATCTGGCACTCCAACCCTTTAATTTTAAGGTGGTCCACAGGCCGGGGGCGCAGATGGTCGTGGCAGACTTCCTCTCCCGTCAAGGGGGGGGGGAGTCGGCTGCGGGCCGGACGGCTGCCCGGCCTGAGTCGGGCGGTGGGGGTATGTGGCAGCGGGGGCGTGTGACAGGAGGGCGGAGTCAAGGAAGGTGAGTGGCAGAATCACTACACCTGAGAGCAATTAACCTGTGTTTGTGTGTCTTCCCAGTGACCGCGCCCTATTTAGGGAGGGAGAGCGAGAGCAGAGGGGATCTCTTCCGAACCAGACACCTGATGTGTGTGCGCGCGTGTCTGTGCCCAACTTAGTGTGTTCACTGAAAAGTGTAACAATAAAACGATTTGTTGAACCCGATCTCTGTCCTGCCATCCTCTGTGCTCCACCCCTCCGTAAGAACTGCTACACTTCCTTTTTGGACAGTAAAGTTTTAACTGGACTTTATGGATGTAACTCCATATTGTAGTGCTTGAAAAAGGTTTGCTAAAGTACTCCTGAGCCCATATGGCTATAGCTGAATGACTGTTCTTGATGCAGTGCCATCTGAGGGATCAGAGATCACAGGTGTTCAGCTTAGACTTGTGCCCTTGTCCTTTACACACCGAAATTCCTCCAGATTCCTTGAACCATTTAATGATGTGCAATGTAGAGTGTGAAATATCCAAATCTCTTTGTAGCTTTCGGTGAGGAACATTGTTTTTCAACATTTTAATAATTTTCTCATGCACTTGTTCACAAACTGGAGATCCTCGGCACATCTTTGCTCCTCAAAGAACAGGCCTTTCCTGCATACTAATTTTGTACTAAATCATGATTACAATTACCTGTTGACATCACCTGTCTCAAATCACTTCATTTTACCTCATCACTGGCCTGAAATTGTCCTTGTCCCACCTTGACAAAACTTGAAATATCACGAGTTCATTCTGTCTGCAACGAAATACAAGATAAAGTACAATGAGTGATCACTGCTTTCTTTTTTAATTTGCATTTTCCATATCATCCCAACTTTTTTCTGATTTGTGGTTGTGCAATGAGCTGCATGGAACAGTTCCTTGTAGCTCTCTGGATCATTTCTTCCTTCATTTGATATAACCAATCTTTAATAATGAAAAAAATACGGGTGGGAGAGCACAACATTCAGCTAGGTCTTTCAACCATTGATTATACTCACATGATCAAAAGCATGTTTCAGAGTTTTATTGTGCAAGTGCCCCAAAAGGAAATCCCTGAGGTGAATACTGGCAAAGTGTCAAGGGGCCCCCTGATATGGAACGGACATTGATAGCCCTGGCACTGCCTCCCCAGCCAGAGCTGCACTGTGTCTCACTACTGCAGGACCCATTCACAAATACTTCCCATTAGTAATGTCTGAAATCCTGGCCAATTCATCCCCAGGATTAGTGGATGGTTGGTTGGGTACTACTGCCACCTATACTCTATGCTTTTGTCCCCAAAATTGAATGAGGGGATACTGGGGCACATCATGCACACACCTCACCTGGCATGCTGTACCCAATGCCTCCCTTTGAACCAAGCTTTAGTGAATGGAGGTCTGATTGCAACTCGAGTCCACCAATGTGTGATATGTACCCCTTGGATAGTCAGAGGCATGTGGTACATCCCAGTTTGATCATGACTGGTCTGCAGGGTGTTGGCCACCACTTCCATGGTGCAGGGACTGGGGAAGGGCAGAGAGAAGGGGAAGTATGAGAGAGAAGGAGAGGGAGAAGATGAAGTGGCAAGCCATCCACTTGTGCCAGTAAACAATGCCAGGTGGTCCTATGCCAGCTGAATTTCTTCATCCAACAACACTGGGTGGTGGCACTGGACTCACTGTTGTACCCCTCAGTAGCCAGGTGAGGAACTTGACATGGGCTGCACCACCCCACTGATGATACCATCAGCACTGAGCTCTTCAACCAGCCGGCACCATCAGCAGGCATCACAGAGATGATGGGCAAAAACATGCAAACTCGCTGAGCCAAGTGGAACAAATGATGCGCTGACCATGTTGACCACCCACTGCAAAAGTTGTCCAACCCTACACATCTACTACACGCTCAAACAGCTCAACAAATGCCTCAGGTTTGTCCTGCGGCCCCATCTTCATCATCGTCACATGTTTGCGGTGATTGCTGGGGCTGCTGGAGTACCTGCCGGCTGGATGAGGCACTGGAACACCTGCCAATCTTTCTCCTAGGCCTGGAGCAGTGCCTGGAACCATAGTGTTTCGTCCCCATAGTGATGAGGAACTGATGTATCTGGTTAGATGCCGTCAAGGACATGAATGAGCTCAACGATGGGTGAGGATTCCATGATTGTGCTTAGGCCTCACTATGCCAGGTTTCGGCATGAGTGTGGACTGCAGGTTCAGATAGTGAAGAGGTGTGAAGCAGGTGAGAGAAATCAAAATTTGGTTCTTTTTTACCTGCACTTTTCAGTGCTGAATGCAGTCTCATTTAGACACAATGTCTGTTCAAAATGAAGACTTGATTATTTACTCCATTTTTTTAATATATAGCCTATCTGGCAATGATAAAATCTACTGGCATGAGTTTCAGTGATGATTTCAACTACATTAACAGTCAAATGCAGAGTCAGGGTAACATGTTTTTGAACATTTAAATCTCAGTTCAAGACAGCTTCTTATGATGCACGATTTGAATTGCAGTCCATTTTAAATGCCAACATACAAGGTTGGGCTACCATATGGATTTGTCAGAATGAGATATGCTGCACATGTATTTGTTTAAATGAAGCTCTTACAGCCTTTTTTACATTTAACTTTAAACATGAAAACATGTAAATGAATAAACAAATGAAAACAGTATAAAATAAATTCACAGCATTGCTTGCTATGAAGTAAATAGCATGCCAACAAGATAGGCCTACTTTATTTCACTTTAAACTTAAATTAATTAATACATTTGGCAGATATAACATATTGTACATTAACTTTATAAATATAATTATTGCCTGCATTATCAGTATAGTAAATATGCCAAGATAATGGGAGGATGGCTGCCAAGCTATGCAACTTACCCATTTCAAGTCGTTTGCCATGTTCAATGCTGTTGACATAAGCAAATTCTTGCATATAGAGTCTGCATTTAACTTTGCTAGGATTGTCTTTCAAAAGTTTGAAATGCCGCCAAACCTTAGACTTTTTCTGAGACACAGGGCCCGTTTACATGAGGACGCTGTCGGGTAAAAACGACTAAATATTTTATCAGAAGTGTCTTTTGTCTACACGGGGACGGCGTTTCCGAGGCTGAAAAACGGATAAAATTGAAAACGCCTTCCAGAGTGGATAAGTTAAAAACGGCCCCCGTTGCATATCCGTCTAAACTACCCAATACGCGAAACTCTGCTCGGATCTGCTCACGTCGGGTACGCGTTTACGTCATACATATGTCATATACTGTATATGCCAGCCCAGGAAGTAAGAAAGTAAGTAAAAAAGTAAGAGCATGTCTGATTACATCGATCCAACGGACCTTCAAGCTGCCCTGTGTTTTAATGCAGTAGATGTGTTTTCCTGCTCACCCGCTCGGCTGGAGCTCCTCAGTTTGGTGTCGCCAGGTTACACACACACACACACACGCACGCACGCGCGTGCACACGCGCCACCTATTCAAGCCGCTCGTGAAACCATAAACCCGAGACTGAAAACAAAACTAGCAGCCGAATGGGTTTATTTTCCTGAGATGGACACTGCCTTTTCTCTTCTTCACCGAAACAAGAGTGAGTGTTACTTAATAAAGGTAGATTAAAAGAGTTTCGGTTTGCTCCTGCTCCTCCCTCGAACACTACAGTACCTCAGCCGGACCGGTGTTCTGTAAAGTTATCCTAGCAAGTTCGCATACAGACCGTTTTATTATTCAAAACAAGTCATTACAAATTATTTGACTCGGCCAAAGACTCGACCAATACGCACAAAACATAAAAATCGGCAAATGCGTGAAATTCTCACCGATTTTCTATCAGCCCAGCTGATCGGTGGGACAAAACTACTGTTGAATTTTCCTACCCTCCTGGATTTCGCGCATGCGCAGTAGGCTTGGTAGGACAAATCCAAGAGGTAGGATAACTTTACAGAACAGCGGCGCAGATGTGCAGATCAGACAAGACGGAAGACGTTGCGCATGCGTGCAAACATAGCAGAGACATTTATGCGTCACCGTATAGACGCAGATTTCCTCCTTGAAAACTGTCGTGTAGACGCGGAAAAAAGTCAGAACGAAAACGGACTTTTGCGTTTTTGTTTCAGACCATCCCCGTGTAAAGTGGGCCATAGATATAGTTAGCCTAGTTTACCAACCACTCCACCTCAGGTTTCAGTTTCTCTCATCAGTTAACCACTAACGCATATTGTCATATGGATTAACAGGTCTCCGACAGATGATTCAACTCATTGACCTTCAGGGGCAGCCCTAATCTGGTGTGAATTCTGAGTTACAGCTAAAATTAGCAGAGCCTGTTTATATTTATGCTGAGCAGAGAGCGTCACTCACCAACACAAAATATTGGACTAAAATGTAATTCTTCACAGCCAGGATATTATCTGCTAGAGTATTACCATAGCTAGTTAATGTTATAATCCAGAATTTTAGAGAAAAATTTTTTGAGCGGTTATTTGTATCAGCAAATAAGTTATATTTTGCATCAAGCACACCTGGTGTTTTACAGCAATGTTCCAGAGGAAGCAAGAAACTGCACAATGAAAAGTTTTAGGGTATGGCACAGTCAAAGCCAAAAGATGCTGCAATGTTACCATCAGACTGCAGTGGGCCGAAGAGGATAAATAGTAGACGAGCTTGGCTGATGATTGGCCACGGTTTGAGGATGCACGCAAGCCAGAAATGAGCATCTCTATTGTTTTTCCAACGATCAAACATGACACATCTGCAGAAAACACGGACCTCCAGCTCCAACCTGTGGCATGTACCTGACACAAAAAAAAAACACCTTTTATTCTAATAAAAGACTGGTGTAACTGGTCAATAAGTATTTAAAATAGCAGGTCCTCTAAAATAATAATAGTACAACAATGAGTATGAGGCTGTATTTCAATTGTTAAAATTAAGTATTTACTGGATTTGTTCTGGAATGTCAATACATTTACTATTTCTATAAATGATTTCTAATAGATTGCATAATTGATAGCCATTGACATACCTGGCTTGCTTGTAACAGCTGCCTCTATTTTCCACTGAAGATGTGTGGTTTTACAGAAAAAGTTAAATACACGGTGGCATTCCAGCTCATCCCAACCAGCTACTAGGGTCTATAAAGGGTTTCAATAACATGTACAACAAATGTGATGGAATACTGTCATAAGAACAGAGGTGGGTTTGGCAAAAAACTCTTAAATGTAAAGAGCATCTTAATTAGGAGAGTGCGCATGCATTATGCTGATCACTCGACCATTTAACACAGATCTTTGTGCTGCGATGCGTTTGGGAAACTCAGGACAGAACAGAAAATATAAAATTCCGATCCTTAATGCAAAACATTAGTATGAACATGACCACTATACTAATACGATATGTGCTATATACTAACAAACTATGTGCTACCACACCATGTACAGGAATCTATTTTTTTTAAAACTTATTTTACATACACTATACACGGATCAGCCATAAAGTTAAAAACACTGACAGATAAAGTGAATTACATTGATTGTTACAATGGCACTTGTCAAAGGGTGGGCTATATAAGGCAGCAAGAGAACGGTCAGTTGTTGATGTGTTAAAAGCAGGAAAAATGGGCAAGCGTAAGGATCTGAGTGACTTTGACAAGGGCCAAACTATAATGGCTAGATGATTAGGTCTGAGCATCTCCAAAACAGCACATCTTGGTGTTCCTGGTATGCAGTGGTTAGTACCTACCAAAAGTGGTCCAAGGAAGGACAACCAGTGAACTGGCGACAGGGTCATGGGTGTTGAAGGCTTGTGGGGCACAAAGGTTAGCCCATATGGTCCAATCCCACAGAAGAGCTACTATAGCACAAACTGCTGAAAAAAAGTTAATGCTGGCTAAAACAAAGGTGTCACTGAAAGTCAGGGGTCCAAACCTGTTCCAACATTACATTGTACCATGCATCAAACAACATCCGTGAAGACATGGTTTGGAAAGTCTGGGAATGGAAAGACTCCAGTGGCTTGCACAAAGCCCTGACCTCAACCCCACTGAACACTTTCAAGATTAAGTGGAACGATGACCACACCCCAGGCCTCCTCACCTGACATCAGTACCTGACCTCACTAATGCTCGTGTTTGAATGGGCAAAACCCCACAGCCATGCTCCAAAATCTTGTGGAAATCTCTACTCTTCTGGGAAGGCCATTATAACAGTTAATATGAAATGAGATGTTCAAAAAGCAGGTGTTGATGAAATTAAGGCAGGCTAATTTTTTCACCATGAAGTTGCATGGGTAGACCAGTTTAATTTACTTAGAGAAGAAATATATGTAAACAGAAAATGTAATATGGTCAGACATTTTGTAATCTCCAAATTCCTAGAAACCCATTTTGTATGTCTTAAATCTAAAATTCCACCCATGTACTCCACATCGTGGCAGTTATGAGGCACTACTTGTACAGACAACTAGAACAAAGATATTTCTCATGTTCTATTTAATATGTTCCATAATTTGCACGTCTTTGATTACAAGTCCTGTAATTTTGCACAAATCCAGCAATTACGTTCAAGTATCTACAACTAAATAAAATTCCTGCAAAAGCTCATGTATAACCCAGGATACTTGCCTGCAAGAACACTCCATAGCAAGAAAAACCTTGGCACAAAGGTACTGCATCACATCGCTTGATCATGAAACAGGGGATCTAGAGGAATTGAAACAGAAAATCATTAAAGCTATAACGCCTTTCAGATTTTTCAAGTTTACAGTAGGTCATAAGAATTTTCCCCTGACACCCAATTATTTTTGTTTAGTAGACCAAAAGCTACTGAATTCGAATTACAGACTTCCAATTTTATTTTATTTTTTTAAGTAGAACAATTAAATGAATTTAGGGCCACATGGCCCTAAATTCTCTGCTATTTTTTCTTGCTTCACCATGACCTAATTCAAGATACTATGTCATGCATCACGTGGTGGGCTTTCCCGGTTCGCGCAAGGCATTGTGGGATACAAAAACAGGAGAAGAAAATGGGGGACGCAAATAAAATGTGAAAGACTAAGTACAGCAACGGAACGCAAGAAGAAAAGATGTTGCGAAGGAAAGGAAATGCAGGACTAAAGTAATAAATATTAGCAATCAGTGAGCTAGTGTGATCAGCTGTTTGTTTAGCAACAGAATGATGACTGTGCACTAACAGTTACAAGGTAAACCTGTAGATAGCAGTAATACAACACTGGATGCCAGCTGCCATAAAACCCAAAAGAAGGAAGAAGAGAAGAAGAAGCAGGTAAACCTGTGCATGCATACACCAGACTTCCTCGGTCTCCTTGACTGCGCGAAGAAAGCAATTTCATTTACATTATTCACTAGGAAATCACCTCAAATTAAATAAGTTCCCAGTCAGAGAATGGCCTTTTTTTGACATATTGCAGAAATAAAACATACAATGACCAAATTTCAGAGGGAACTAAATTTCACAGATTTTATGAAATCGCAAGGCCCAGTGTTCTCCAGAGCGCTTTTGCGCATCAGGGCTTACACGCTTTAAATTTGGCGACACTATTTTTTTGCTCCAGCACTCGCTGAAAAATCATGTCAGCTTTCTACCCTGTGATGTTTGGGGCACATTTTGAAGGAAAATCAGTGTTGTGGCCCGGTTTGCTGCCATGACGCACTCAGGCAGATCAGAAATACCCCTGAGAAATTCCCGATCACAACAAACGACCTCAATCACTTTGCTGACCATGGTACCATGATGCTTCAGTGTGCATGCAAGCACCCTTGTACTGGCGTCACATTTACCTTAGCAACCGTCGCTACCCTATGACTGGGGGACAAGCGAACTTTGTTTACATACTGTTCACAAACTGAAGCCAAGCGAAAATGTCTGGTGTCTGTTGCCCAAAGAAAACTACAGCTTAAAAAAAAAAAAGCTCTACTACAGGACTACTTGGATAATATTAGTCAGAAAGAAGCAAAGGATAGATAGATATATATGCAGAAATTAGAGCTTATTAGGGATTATGATCCATACAAATTTCCTCGAAATGACTGGAGTGATAGTGCAGATTTGTGGCCTAGCGTTAGCAACATGTTGGAATATACCTTCTTTTTCCTGAAGAGTCCTGACACGGAAGAACAGTTAAAAAAAAAAAAAACTACAATAGCAAAAAACCTTTGTCTGAAGAGCCCCCCCCCCGGACATCAAGTTTGGGAACAGAATGTTGCAAAAGCCAAAGCGTTTAACTCTCAAAAGTCTCCAACCTGAATTGTAGGTTAGATGGTATTCTGGACCACCCACGTCTCAATAACCCCAAGGTCATCTAGTTACACAGCTATGGGCATCACGGTGGTGTAGTGGTTAGCACGGTCGCCTCACAGCAAGAAGGTTCTGGGTTCTAACCCAGCGGCCGGCGAGGGTTCGCTTTGTGGAGTTTGCATGTTCTCCCCGTGTGTCTGTGAAGATGCTCAGTCATCCAGGTCATAGTAAACTGTGGGTGGTAAGAGAGAGCAACTGGACTTGCTTGAAGATTCTTGAAGACGTTTCACCTCTCATCCGAAAGGCTTCTTCAGTTCTGTCAGACTGGTAGGGAGCATCAGGTATTTATCCTGTCATGGATGAAAAGCTCATCTAAGGTGTCATTGAGTCATCCTGTTGGTGTGGGTCACTGGGGGCTGGTTGTGAACGGTCTCGAGAGTCGTTAGGATGATCAACGGATTGCCCGTTAGGGTATCAATGGAATGCTGATTCTCCCTGTCCTCATGTGAGTCACTGAAAACAGCTGGGTTTTGGTGTGCATTCAGTTGTCTGGGAAGTGTGCCAAGGACTGCATTGTAGGTGGCTGATAAATGATGTCTTAGGCTACATCCACACGACAACGGCAACAAAATAATTTTTTTTTTTTTTTAAATATCGCGTCCACATGCGCAACGGATCAGTAAAATTTCAGGTCCATATGGCAACGCAACGCTTGCTGAAAATGATGCAATACACATGCCACACCACTACGTGCGCTGTAAGACGGTCCCATCGGAGGCACCAGAACAATAGAAGTAGACGCATGTGCATAAACCCCTTCTTCTGTAGCATCAGCCACACAAAGTTTTGATTATTAATCGGTAGCGTAAAACGAAAGACGTGGAAAGAGGAATGAATGGGGGTAGATGGAAGCCGGTACGCCAACATTCTGATATCCTCCAGAATTCTTTAATAGTCCGGAATAAATTGAATGCTACATGTTGATGGATTACTTTGTTGTTCTATGCCCTTTTTGAGGAATGTATTGTCGGACTTAAACCAACATCTGAAGAGGTGAGATCGCTCCTTTTTTTTTTCCTATGTTTGCTGGCGGGATTGTTTTTGTTTTTGGAAAGCGCACGGGCGGTGCGCGGTTTGGTACTGCTTCCGCAGTGTTTAGACAAAAGACTCTGCCCTAAGGGCTATTCTCTCTCTCTCTCTCTCTCTCTCTCTCTCACTTTGCACTATTACACAATAAATATTCACAGTGAAAATATTTTGTAAGCACGTTTCATGAACCAAGTTATAGGATTTGTTGACAACTCGCATCGAGTTCGTTACACTTCTACCCGGCGTGAAGCACTGACAGTCATGTGGTTGTGACGTCATTGTAAACAAATCCGTTCTAATCCAGACGACTTCGCAACGGCGCCGTTGCCAGATTTTTTCACTCTGGAACCCGTTCTCAAAAGATTTCGTTTTGGGGCACCCAAAACGCCGGTGCCGTGTGGACCCCAGGCCGAAACGATAAACAATTTTATCAGATTCACCTGAATCCGCTGCCGTGTGGACAGGGCCTTAGACCACCACCTCTGTTCAGTGATGGCCGTTCCAGGTTGACAAAAATGGCTTCTTTAACTCCTCGTTCATACCAACGATCCTCTCTGGCTAAAATGCGTACGTTGCAATCCTGAAGTGAGTGTCCTTTGTTGTTAAGATGAAGGTAGACAGCAGAGTCCTGGCCTGAGGAACTGGCTGTCCTGTGTTGAGCCATGCGCCTGTGAAACGGTTGTTTAGTTTCTCCAATATACGAGTCTGTACATTCCTCACTGCACTGAATTGCATACACTACATTGTCCTGTTTGTGTCTGGGTATTCTGTCCTTAGGGTGGATCAGTTTCTGCTTCAGGGTGTTACTGGGTCTGAAATGTACTGGAATGTTGTGTTTGTAGAAGATCCTCCTGAGTTTCTCAGATAGGCCAGAAATGTAGGGAATGACAACGTTCTTGCGTTTGTTCCTGTTATCCTCCTTGTCTGTTCTGTTCTTTTTTCTGCTCTTGAGGAAAGACCAGCTGGGATACCCGCAGTTCTGAAGTGCTTTCTTGATGTGATTCTGCTCCTTCTCTTTTCCCTCTATCGTTGTAGGGATATTCTGAGCCCCGTGTCTACGCGAGTTTCCTCCTGGTGCTCCGGTTTCCCCCACAATCCAAAGACATGCAGTTAGGTTGACGTGGGGCGGCCTTGGGCTGAGGTGCCCTTGAGCAAGGTACCAAACCCCTGACTGCTCCCCGGGCGCTCTGGGCTGCCCACTGCTCTGGGTGTGCGCGCGTGTGTTCACTGCTTCAGATGGGTTAAATACAGAGGATGAATTTCACTGTGCTTGAAGTGTGCATGTGACAAATAAAGGTGGTTTCTTCTTTTCTTCTATTTGCACTCTATCATTTACACAGTGATGCTTATTATTTGTTAAAACAATAACGGAAGTTGTTTTTTTTTTGTAAAATAAAATATCTTGCTCTAGACTTTCAAACAAGATTTTATTTTAATTTTATCTAATAGTGGATCAGGGCTCAACATTTAGGATTGCCCGATTGCCCAGGGCAAGTGAAACATGCATTCGGGCAAGTGGGATATGTCCCTGACATGCCCAACCAGGCAAGTTGGAATGAGCATACATCAATCACAAACTAGCACCACAAAAATTAGGCTTTTTGATCTTTTATTTCAGTTCCTAAAAGCGTCCCTCACTACATATTTGCCATTATGTCTTGGCTGTTTTCTTGGTCTCCATTTCATTTACTGCTTTGCAAATTATTTTATATACCCCCACTGTTGTAGTATGGTATGCGTACTGTTTACAGACCCCTTGTGCATGACATCACGCATCACATGATAATTACAGCTGGGGTCAGACAGACACTGTCTTTCATGCAAGCAAGGCTTAATCTGTCTTCAATATGGTTAATTTTTTGGGCTGTTTTTGCTTGTTCAAACAGAGAAATAGATAAAAGGCATTACCGTCTGCCCACTATCAAGAAAAATGTTAACAAATAGAAGCAAATGCTTCAAGAACAATGAGGAGATGAGTGGTTAAAGAATAAGATGAGAGGAGCTGAGCCTGAAAACTCCAGAGAAATTCACGATTGTATTTAAAATGTATTTTATAAAAAAAAAAAATCGGAAGTGAGCATAGAAGAGTTTGCTTAAGAATCTCGGGGGTTTTTTGTTTGTTTTTCCTGCTCGCATCTGTGTTAGTTCCTTCATGAAAGTGTTTGATTTTCTTACAGGTGAAGCCGCTTCCTTATTCGACACAGAAAACCCAGACTGGTTTCAAACAACTCGGGCATTAAAACAAACAAACAAACAAAAAAAAAAAAAAAAAAACTCAACAAGGAGTGACATGCACGATATATCCTGAAAGAACAGAACAGATTAAGAGCAGAGACAGCTGGAGCTCTTTTTCTGTTATCAGAGGAACACAGTCCTGTGCAAAATATTTATACATCTTTTTTTGTGTTATATCATCCAGCTCTAGGTTTAAAAAAAAAAAAACAACCCGCACTGCGTCATGACAGACCGGCTGCACTGATTCAGTTACAGGTTGCCGGGTCTGTATAAAACACCCACAACCTACACACTAAAGTTTAAACTCAAACATTATCCTGTGTCATATGACAGCACGTTTTTTTTTTTTTTTTAACCTAGAGGTGGATGATAAAGATATATAAATATTCTCAAATACAGTACTGTTCAAAAGTATTGGCACCCTATTGTTTTCTTCATACAGACTTTGCTATAGATTTATATCTTATGATTTCTACATTACTGAGTAATGAACCTACAGTCAGAGTTCTACACAAACAACTTTACATGTGAAATGGAAATGAAATTGACTAAGGCAGGAAAAACTATTTTGGTTAAAATTGTTATTGTCCATTACAAGTAAAAAGTAACCAAACTTAATAATAAACTTAATCAATAATCAAACTTCAACTCAATGTGTGATATTCATTTTATGTTGCAATTCACAACTATTCTATGGCTTTTGTAAAAAATAAAAAGTAGTACTCACAAAATAGGGGTCAAGTGATAATATTGGGGAGCAAGTGGAAATTAACCCCCACTTGCCCCCCAGGTCAAGTGGGTTTAAAAGTTAATGTCAAGCCCTGTGTATGGTACAATAATTACATTATTAATTAATACAATAATTGCATGTACTAGCAGTATTAATGCCCAAACATGTTTATTCTAAGGTGCTTTTGGGGTTTGAAGTATTAAGTAGGCCTAAGTATAAAGGGCATTTCTGCAGTAAATGCAGCCTACAGGGGGTATTATTTTTTTTTTCTAACTGCAACAGAACTCATCTACACTTGTGGTTAGTGGTGTTCTGGCAGTCGTTCAAGTAATAAAACGCATACCTGCAAACTCAAAAGGTGACAAACTTTTTTACACCCCCCCAACGTAAACCAAAACCCGAGCCCGCCCCCTCTCCGAAAAAGGTGCAACATAGCTACAGGTAAACAAAAAACCTGTTTATTAACATAACCTTGTTTTTTGATCAACCAACAAAATCAACCACAATCAAGTAACAACAACGTCAAGCTGAGTAAGTTACTAATAGTAAATCTCATTTCTTCATTTTTTTGGCCTGGACAAGCCGTTCCATGGTGTGGGTGCAATCAGTTAATTATTGATATTAAGTGATCACTCATTAAATCAGTCTCATTAAATTTTGAAGGTCAATAATTAAAATGAATCAATCCCATTGAATCGTTTAATTTGACTCGTTTGAATTGAATCATACCATAGAATCAGTCTCATTTGAAGTGAATCATTCAGTAAATCGTTCAATGAATCGTTTAGTGAATCATTTAGTGAATCATACCATTAATCCTGGCGCTTAATAATAAATTACCAAACAGCTAAATTATGGTATATTTCCAAATTA
Source organism: Neoarius graeffei (assembly GCF_027579695.1). NCBI lineage: Eukaryota > Metazoa > Chordata > Actinopteri > Siluriformes > Ariidae > Neoarius > Neoarius graeffei. Next base: position 20,880,241 of record NC_083577.1, on the reverse strand, counting down.
TTACGATCACTTACCATATTACATAACATATGCACCCTTTTTGAATTCTTTGAGAAGATTGGGGACTTCAGATATTGTTCACAAATAAACACAGTTTGTTTAATAAATGAATTTATTATACAAAGAAAAATAATAAATCAATATATACAAGCAGTGAGGTGTGTGTGGGTGTGTGTGTAGGACTTGACCATGTGTTTAGCCTCGTGTAGCTAACTACACGTGGTGGAGGCCTAGCTTGTTGGTAGCTAAACAAAAGAATGTTATCTAAACAGAACAAAGGATTAGCTCTGTGTTTAGCCTTGTGTTGCTAGTGTGAGTTTGCTAAAGGCCCTATGGCCTAGCTAAAGTGTGTTTGTTAGGCCTTATGAAGCCTACTGAGCACGTGTTGCTAAAGACAAAGGGAAACTGTAGCTAACCCACTAGCTCATAACCATACTGAATCCACTGAAATCTTGAGATCAAGATGTATAATAATGAAATTATAATGTTAGTAAGAATAAAAGAGAGAAGCATGCGCAGCCTATCTATTAAACAATTGAGAGAACATAGAACCAAATTAAATCAACACGCTGCGTGTCTAACAGTGTAACAGATAAACCTGGGTTTAAATTCACACCATTTCAAATAAAAGCAAATTCCTAAGACTATCCTAATTATGCCCAAATGCCAAAATCTTACTTAATCCTGCCTTTAGCAAGATATGAAGAACTATTCGCCGGTGTAGTTTCGGGCCTCGCCGTGGGAGCACGTGAGCCGCTCGTGATGGAGGCGCAGAAAACTTTCAGGTCCAGCGGAGCACTTGGGTGGTTCCGGTGGAAAGCAGAGGATTCTTGGTCCGAACCTCAGCGTTCGTGAGGAAAAGTCTCTGATCAGAATAAGATGCACAGCGCTTTTGAGTTAAAAAGGATTCAATCGCTTCTTAACTTTTAACTGCCTGGGCTGCAGTCGTGACGTCACTTCTAATGCAAGTAAACCGGTTGTAACTCAGGTTGAGTTTAAAGATCGCGCGACTCTAGAGTTTACCTTTGCCAAGGGTAAGAAAATCGTGCTGAGTGATGGATCTTGCAAGAAAGAAGACGTCTTTTTGAGTGGAGAGCGCCTCTTTTGGTGCGTCTAGATTCATTGAAATCCGGACGCGAGAGACAAAGATGGTGGAGCTTCCGCTTGGATTTATGCGTGCATGGCAGACTGACGTAGGTGATCCCGCCCACGTGTGACGTAGGTCACACGGAAGTTGCCTGGGAATTGTAGTTCTGACACAAGATGGCGGCATGATACCTACAATGGCCAGTTTCCTCTGCTTTGCCATGTGTCTTTCGGGCAACATAGCTTCAGCCCACTAAGAGCTACTTTGTCTTCAGCCAGCACTTGGGCCAGGTTCACCATCACTGGTGCAAAGGTGAAAGGAAGTGAATATTCAGCAAGAGTAGCCAGAACCATTGCCTAAACAAAGAAAATATTATTAGATTTACATTATTAAAGCTGGTTTAATATTCACAAACTTCCATTGCTATTACAAAAGTTGTTAAGACTGGATCCTCATTCCAATAGACATGATATAGGCTACGGTAGTTAATCTCTAAATTAACTAAACATGCAATGTACAATTTTTTTTGGTAATGTAGGCTAGTCTACTCCTATTTTGCCTAACATTAGCCTACTGGCAAATATCAAGTAACCTGTTAAACAGTGAAATGGTAGAATTGGAGAAAACTACAAGCTTAGCCTATTTAGCCTAATCTATACACACCTCTGCATTGGCAACTCGCTGAAATGTAGGTACAGGCACCCTAACTCGCTCCCTCATAACATCAGGCCCCTTGGAAACACTTTGCTCTGGGACTGGAAGGACACTGGATGTGGTCATAACAGTGCACCTCTGTTTGGCAGTGTGCCAAAAGAGCATGAGAGCCTTTGCTGCTGTAATTTATTTCTTTTTGGCAAAGGCTGCATTTTGAATACTCGGCTTTGTCTATCTTATGAAAAAACTGACAGCAGGAAGCTGTGCTGAACTCCCTTCACTTCAGTCTTGACCTCGATTTTTAGTCAGCCCCAGCTCCACCTGCACCTCAGACCTGCATCAAGCTTTGCTACATAAACAGCGTCTCCCTCTTTAAGCTCCCTCATTCTGGAAAAGAGCTGACCAAATATTATCGCCTGGGTCAGGGCTCCTTTTTGTTACCATAAACGTTTGTAAAGGCTAACTCTAACTACATCCATCCATGTTAAATGATCTGCCGGAGAAGGTGTTTCAATCACTTAAAAAACGCCAGTGTACTAATGTTAATGTTACGTGTTCGTTTTCATTCCTCATCTTGTGACAATGTCACATTATCATCAGATAACAGTACGGATGCAGTAGAGATAGCCTTCACAAAAATTATTCGAACTGAACCGACTGGCATGAAAGGTTAATGTTAGCACACAATTCACTGATGTTAGCTGACATCCTAGCTAATAGGGCTGGGTATCACCAGATACCTCACGATATGATACTATGGCGATATTTTGCCCACGATAACGATAATATCACGGTACAGCGATTCTGCGATAATCGATATATTGCAAGAAATTTCAACCACATCACATCATCTGCGTCACTGAAGAACATCAGAATTTATTGACCACTGTAAAATTACATTTCACATACATAACTACACACTCTTGCCAGACATATATTTGTCTCTATTCCACTGCTGGCAAAACCAAGAGTTGCTTCACTACAACATACAGAAAATTCCCATTTCTGTGCTAGTATTATCAACTTTTCTGTAAGCATGGACACATCAGTGCTGCTTAACAAGCAGAATCAAATTGTTTTATGAAAACTTAAAACTTGCACTGCAGACTGCACATACATTTCAGTGCTAACACTAATATCAATTTGTTCTTTGTAAACTTGAGAACATATACCGGAGAACATTTAACTTGTGCTTATTTTGCAGGAACAACACACTGTCTGAAACACATTGAAAAGTGCAGTGTGCATCTTAGTCTCCTACTGCGCATGCGCGAAGCCTACTGCGCATGCGCAGAACACATGAATTAGCAAGTTCTCATACAGACCGGTTTATTATTCAAAACAAGGCATTACAAATTATTTGACTCGGCCAAAGACTCGACCAATACGCACAAAACATAAAAATCGGCAAATGCGTGAAATACTCACCGATTTTCTATCAGCCCAGCTGATCGGTAGGACAAAACTACTGTTGAATTTTCCTACCCTCCTGGATTTCGCGCATGCGCAGTAGGCTTGGTAGGACAAATCCAAGAGGTAGGATAACTTTACAGAACACCGGCTCACTGTTTTTTTTTCTTTCCTTTGGAATCCAAAGTGCCTCCAAACATCTGCCTTAAAGTTCAGCGGCGTCTCTAGGTTTACGTTAACAGCCATGCTTGCTTGTTTTTTTTTCCTCACTGCAACCGCCGGGGAAAAAAGAGAAGACGAAGAGTGCCTTGCAGTGAGGGAGCGGCACAGCGACACCTCGCGGAGCGGAGGTGCGGAAGTCGTACTGGATTTACAACCCGTCTGAAACATGATTTATTATTTGAAAAAATATCGATATTCAAATTTTGAGTATCGATATTGAATCAGAAGACAAAGTATCGCGATATATCGCCGTATCGATATTTTTGCACACCCCTACTAGCTAACGTTAGCAAACAAGCTGAAAAACTTTACATTATGTATAACGTTAAACATGCTGTAAAAGGTTTCATGTCACGACACACGTAACGTTGCTAAAGTAGGATTATCTTTGACAAACCAAGTTTAATTTACACAGCATATTACATTGTTGGCAGATAAGACTTACCTCAGGTCTGTCGCTAGTGTCCATAGATCTCTGAAGTCTCTGACGCAGGTCATATGTTTACTGTCTGTGGTTTAGTCAGGCAAAGGTTTAGTTCGCCGTGGGAAAGATGGATTGACTTGGATGTTTGTGATTGGCCAAATGAGTAGCGCGTGATTGGCCAAATTACTCTTGTGAAGATGGCAATCCCATTTTACTGAAAGTCCCATCCACCGCTGACACCCCCCCCCCCCAAAAAAAAAAACCAAAACACAACTCTTCGGATCTAGATGAATCACGAGAATGACATTTTGTTTGCAAAACGGCAAATTTCGCCGAAAAGCGACTAGTTTGCAGGTATGAAAACATACATTATCAGATGATGACTTTATTGCTCATATGAACCCTATGCTGCAAACCACAGCATCACAGACCTCCACTTTTTGTAGCAACCTTTTCAACCATGTTAACAGTAAAAAGTGACCGTGTCAGTACCACCATAAAATTCTCCTAAAAGTCACCAGATGCCACTAAATGGGCTCCCTTTTTCAAAATTTTCAAAGCAGAGCCCCCCCCCCATACTCTCCCCCTGCACGCCTACGTACTCTCCAGCCTGCAGGCCACGCAGGGTGGCTAGGGCTTCATTTTAATTCTGGGGAGAACACAGAGGCCGTCTAGCTTTAAAATGTGTACCATGTCAAGGTGCTGAGACATTTTAGCATATCATAATTCTATACTATATATAGAATTAATGGTCACCAAGTCAACTTGCTAAAGAGTGGACCAAATTCCAGTGGTTTTGTAACCCTGATTTTTCATAATGTGGATATTCTCCTCACAGTATAAGCCAACTGACAGTGATGTAACATAAGATTTAAACCACAGTTAATAAAATTTAAAAATTGTCTTTGCAAAAAATAAATTATGCACCAGACAGACCAACCTGCCAAATCTGCACTATACACATCAGGAACACCTATACAGTACACCTGCTCATTAATGCAATTATCTCAATCAATAACGTGGCAGAAGCACAATGCATATCATGCAGATACAGGGCAACACTCTTCAGTTAATGTTCACATCAAATATCAAAATGAGGAGAAACCATGAGCTCAGTGACTGTAGCATGGTTGTTGGTGCTAGATGGATTGCTTTTGAGTATTTCAGAAACTGCTGAACACCTGGGAATTTCACACAAGTCACTCGAGTTTATACAGAATGGTGTGAAAAAGAAACAGCCGGTGAGTGGAAGTTCTATGGGTGAAAGTGCCATGTTGGGAGGTCAGAGCAGAATAGTCAGATTTGTTCAGAATGACAGGAAGGATACAGTAATGCAAATGACTGCTCTCACTCATACCCATGGTGAGCAGAAAACATCTCAGAACACACAGCATGAAAAACCTTAAAAAGAGATGAGCTAAGCAGCAGAAGACCACTCCTGTCAACAAAGAACAGGAATACAAGGCTACACTGGGTACAGGTTCACTGAAAGGAGACCACTTAAGAGAGGAAAAATGCCATGTCACATTTTGCTCTATATGCTACCCTACACACTCACTCTAATAAAATTCATCCCTTGTGTGCATTCTCTACTGTAGCCTCTCCTCTCCCATCTCCCTCATCCTCTTACAATTGAAACAAATTCATGTGAAATTAGGTGACAAAATGGGTCTATTATCTTCCATCAATTTTACCTCATTATCTTCCATCATGTGAATGAAAAATTAGACCTATTACAAAACAATAAGACTACAAAATAGACTACCGTTACAATGACCAGCAGTTTATTCCCCCAGCTATTTAAACACTTCCTGGTTGCCAGATGCAGCTTGTGGCCAACACCTTGAAGTTGTTGAGCTTGGTGGCCTTCACAACTTTGGCACCGTTGTCTGAATTTCTGGTCTGCATGCAAATCCCAGCTGGCTAACACCTCGCGTAATGCAAGAGCTATATTTTCTCCAGTGTGCGATTCTGGGAAATACACAGTCTCTAGACATTGTGTTTTCAGTTCGAAGTCATCAGTGAGGAAACGCATGGTGAAACTCATGTAGGGCTCTGTTGTGCGACTAGACCAAAGGTCTGTACATACTGTGTCACCTCACGGAATCCAGGGACATGTCGGCCAAAACAAATCCGAGAAAATCGCAAAAGAAGCTTTTTTTTTTTCGAAATTTGTGATTTTCGTTTTTTTCCATAATGTGCAAGTTGAGATCTTGAAGAATGCAATCAGTATTTCAGATAATAGATTGTTTTGTTGGAAAAGCATACATTTTTTGTTGCAAATTGTCTCGTTTTTGTCAGGACTGTAGCCTGCTGGGGGGTGTGGGTAAATTACCATATGGGCCATTCACGTGACGATTTAAGTCTTTTTTTTTTCCGCCAATCAGCTGTATGATACGAGCTGAGCTCGTGGCTACTTAAGCTGCATACAGGCATGTAATTTCACTATTGAATGAATATGGAGCAAGCTAAACAGATCGCAGAGGAGCTGAAACACCGCGAAGCAAACAGACGCACGGTAGTTACATCGGAGATAACCATTTCTAGCAAAAAAAACCCAACCAAAAGGAAGTGTTCTAGGACTACATATTCCATCGGAGGCATTGATGTGTGCAAGGCGACGTTTCTCTTTCTGATGGGGTAAGTTTATTAACCCAAGGTTGTGTGGTTATTTTTGCATGTAACAGTGAGTTGTGGTTTGGTTACATGAAACTAGTGTTGTGTTATCATCGTGCTATCTTTCTTTCTTACGGTGTGAGTAATTTTTCAACCACAAAACGTTAAAGTATACTTTAGGACTTATTTTTGTACTTCATAATTGTTTTGGGCATACTTTGCATGGAAGGAAAATTGACATGGTGATTTGTTTACATGAAAGTAGCATCGTGCTAGCTAGTAGGGGGTAGGGCTTTCCTTAATCTCATGCAAATGAGCACCATTATGTGCCCGCCCTACACCCAGAGTAACTGAGAAGGAAAACTTTTACCCCTTTTCCACCAAATCAGTTCCAGGGCTGGTTCAGGGCCGGTGCTGGTTCACAACTCGTTCAACTTGTGAGCCAGCTGAGAACCAGTTTGCTTTTCCATAGCTCGCGGTGCTAAGCAGAGCCACGTCATTACGTCGCTGTATACGTCAGTTACGGCGCTGTATACGTCAGTTACGTCACTGTGTTTGCATAAACCTTGGCACGAATATCAAAGCAAAAACAACACGGAAGAAGCAGCAGCGGCAACAGCAATAATAATGGATGACTTCGCATTTGTACAGCTGCTGCTTCTCGTCGCTTAAAAATGGCGATCTTTCGCAGTCTTGTTATTGTTGTTGGTCTTAACAACTCCACCCCCCCGCTGACGTAAGCGGTTCTTTCCTCTGGCCCAGCAGAGAGTTGGTGCTAGCCTGGAACTGTTTTTTCTGGCCCCAGAGCCAGTTCTGTGTCAGTGGAAACAGAAAACCCGGTTCCAAACTAAGCACTGGCCCCGAACCAGCCCTGGAACTGCTTTGGTGGAAAAGGGGCATTTGTAGGGATGTTAACCGGTGACCGTTTGACCGGTGGTTGACCGAATCAACGTCAAACGGTTAATTTTTTTTGGTTGTCGGTTAAAAAAAAAAAATCAATCGTTTTGAAGCTGCCGATTTTGGAGCGGACAGCTGACAAATCAGAAACACCCATTCAGTCATGTCCCGCCCCAGTTAAAGACAGCTGACACATCAGAAACACCCATTCAGTCATGTCCCGCCCAGCTGCCACTCGGTGAAAGAAAAGTGTAGACACCGGCTTTTTAGCTTACAAATTACTATTGTTTTTTTTTTTTTAATTATTAGAAGGCACATGGAGTTTAGTCCTGCCTTGGCCAGTGCATTCTGAAAGTATGTTTCGGTCTGTAGCCAACAATGCATGTTATTGCAGATCATATCTCTCCACACAAACTAAAAGCGCAGATGCCGACCTTTTTTTTTTTTTTTTTAATCGCGCAGATCCATTTTTTTTTTTTTTGGGGGGGGGGGGGGGGGCGTTGGAGTGTCTGATTGTAATTTCAGCGGTGGATTCTGTATTAAAATTACTAAATAGGCGGGTGCCGTTGCAGTCCATGAGGCGTGGGGGGTGTGAAAGGAGGGCAGTGGATCGGGGGGCTGCGCGCGTTTGCGCGGAAGCTGCGCAATCAGTAGATCAGAATGCGCACATTAAATTTTGTGCGGCTTCAGCGCAGCTTTCTGATTTGCTGTTTTCTTCTCGTGCTTGCACTTCCTGTGTTTCTTGGACTGTGGCGGCATTTGCTTATATGCAGAATTTGCTTTGATGAAGTTGTGGTCGGACGCTCCAACGCCCCCCCTTGGGAAAGGAAGGTTGGATCTGCGCGATTCAGCCGTGGAGAGGGCGGCATCCCCCAAAAGGCGCGCCGTTTACATCCCTGTAATAATTCCAATTCTATAATTTTAAACTCATAGGTTAACCGACTTTAACCGGCTAATGAGGCTCGGTGATCGGTCAAGATTTTTTTTAGTTTTCGCCATCCCTAGGCATTTGAGGGCAATTTTCTCCCTTTCCTGTTTTAAGAGGTATGCACTTTCAAAAGGCCACACATTCTTCAAATATTGTCAAATCTCCACATGGAAGGCATCATTGGAAAGCTTAGAAACTGTACTTTCTGAATCTGTCAATAACTCAAAATGCCCCTGGGCCGACATGTGTCCCTGGATTCCGTGATCAAATTTTGTGGAATGGCGTCTTGGGAAAAATAATTCTGTGATGGAATCTGGTATCTTCGGCCCAGTTTGTTTATCAGACTTACAAAGCCCTCTCTGCTCACTATATTCATAGGTATCATGTCCTTCACCAAATAACATACAATGGCATACATCTTATTTCTTTGTGGCGCTTTGATGTTTTCTCAAAGCATTACACTTGCAAAACTCTGATGAACGGATGTCTTTTGGACTGTTTTGCTGCTACTTGACTTAACGTCAGTAGTTTTGCTTTTGCTAATTTCTTGAAGCTTTTCATACAGATCTTTGTGGTTGTGTTGTAGGCGGCTATGAAGATTAGGCATGTTTCCTCTGGTGGGTGCTACAAGTGTTTGGGATGACTTACAGAGTATCCGTGTCATGTGATCTCTCTTGTAACCAAAGTATTTCCAAATAAGATGTGCTGTTCCTTTCAGCCATGAGTTCTTCTTTGCCCACATTTTCCTTGCTCGTCTCTCTCTCCCTTCAGCCATCATGACACCCACTATACCATCTCCATACATTACCACCTCAGCCACTAGCATCTACGGCAGTAGGGCTCCATCTGATTGGCCAAATATATTGACATGCAGTGTGTGAACGCACAGTAAATGGAAATACACCATTTATCGCAGTTCAACCAGTCTTTTGCGATATGTATATCGTGCATGTTGATACTGTGATGATAGTAAAGTTTAGATATACCGTATTGTGCACCCCGAATGCACAAAACATCAAACTTTGTGGTGGATGGGCTACAATAGCAGACCACCACTTTGGGTTCCACTTCTATCAGACAAGAACAGAAACCTTAGGCCATCATAGACACACACTCACCCAAACTAGACAGTTGAAGATTAGGAAAGGGAAAAAAAAAATCCCCTCTTCTTTTACCAGTCTTCCAACTGTCCAGTTTCCATGAGTCTGTGCCCATGATATGCCTCGGATTCTTGTATTTGACTGAGAGGAGTAGAGCCTGATGTGTGGTGTTCTGCTGTTGTAGCCCATCCACCTCAAGCTTTAGCGATTTAGTTACTACATACTTTTTGTCCAGTCAAACAAGTCTGGTTGTTCTCCTCTGATCTCTCATCAACAAGGTGTTTCAGCCTGCAGACCCTCTGCTTTGAGGGTTCTGTTTTTTTTTTTTTTTAAACGCACCATTCTCAGATGGTCAGCAGAGTTAGTCACCTTTCTAGATTTTTTTTGCACTTGTTTTGCTGAAATTCACTGCCACATTTCTGAAAGGCTGTCTCATTGAGACTATTTTTGACCCTACCTGTGAAAATGTGTTGTAAATCAACTTCAGTCTTTCCTTGGTTGGTAGTAACAGAGTGCATCTCTTGAACAGTAAACCTGTGAAGAAAGGGATATGATATTGCTCTGAAAATAGTGTAATGTGTCATTAAGAACGCTAAATTTGACCACACGCAAAACTGCTTTGGCTGAAAATAACCTTTAAATCATACCAAGGGATCTGAAATGATCAAGCATTGTGTTCAAGTGTTCAGCTTTGGGTGATGTGCAGTGGAACTTCTGAAAAATCATCTGGTTCCTCCAGGCTGGAGTGGACAGATGCCTCACTATGCAGTTACTGATGCTTTTTGATACCAAACTGAAAACACTGGCTTCTACAGCTAGAAAAAAAATATACGGAAATTTTTCAAATTTGAAAAATAAATAAATTATAAATTAGACAATATTCTTGCACCGGCTCTTATGTTGATGACCCTTTATCAAGTTGGAATGAATGGATTTATTTGTATTTTTTTTTCATATGAGCATTTACACAAGGAATTTGGTATTTATGAAAATCCTGTAAATTCAGAAAAACTTCTGTATCCTACTCATGCTGCTGAGTGTGTAAATTTACATACAAGACTAATATACACCTAGATTTGATTGACAGAACTCGATCTGTTTTGCTGCTATACAACAATGTTAGGAACACTTAATATTTTTGTTTCATTTTCTTAATTGGGTTCTTTATCTCTTTTTAGGACATGTGTGAAAATATGATGTTTTAGGTCATATTTATGCAGAAAATTGTAAAGAACATTCTAAAGGGTTGCACCATTGACGTGACCTAACAGAAACCGTGTGGAGTGAGAAAATGCCAAGTGTTTCCCCACGGATCTGAAATCTACTTGTGGTGGTAGTCAGCGGAAAGGGCCGGCATTATCCGCCAGCACAAAAGTGGTCTACTATATGTGACTTCAGATCACACTGAAATCTGCTCTGCTCATGCATGTCATCCATCAGTGACAACCACAAGCTTCAGAAAAATGGACTCTTTCATATACATTTTCATTTTTTGACTTCAGAGTTAAACTCTCTTCAAAAACTCAGACTCAAGAGTTTTGTTTTCCCCCCACCCCACCAGCATATCATCTTGGGAATCTTTTGAAGAAAAACTGAAACGGTCATGAATATTTTCCATAAAATGTGTTAGTAAATAATCCCACGTTATTTTTTTAAAAATAAACACTGAATAAAAACCCATCTATCTTATGTAAATGCTAGATATTTCATTGTTCAGTGGTCAAGTGTTTATGAGATGCATTGTCTTGCACTTGCGTTCGAATTCGCTGTGGTCGAAAAAGCCATCAAAAATCAGGTCGATTCATTACCATATTCTCTTAAGTATGGAGCTCTGCTTCATGTGCGTGTGTGCTCCGCTAAGAAGAGCATGACTATGACCCACGCTAATAGTGTGTTGTGATTGGTCAACATCCATTATTTCCACTGGAAGTCTGCAACATTCGTTAGTACTCGTTAGGGCACACTTTATTTCTGTGGTGGAACGCATGTCAAGGGCGCTTTTATTAGTGGTGTGATGATTAATCGATCCCTGATCTATCAATCCATTTCAATCCACAATTCAAAAATCGATGAAAATTTAATGAATCACTGTGGCAGCGGGGGCGTGGTCAAGCGCCGGTCTGTGACAGGAGGGCGGAGTCAGGGAAGGTAAGTGGCAGAATCACGACACCTGAGAGCAATTAACCTGTGTTTGTGTCTTCCCAGTGACCGCGCCCTACTTAAGTAGGGAGAGCGAGAGCAGAGGGGCTCTCCCGAACCAGACGGCTGATGTGTGTGCGTGTGTGTGTGAGAGAGTGTTTAAATAAGCTGAAAAGCTGAATAAAAAGAGTTTTGTGAACTCAGTTCTGGCCTGCCGTCTTCTGTGCTCCGCCCATACATAGGAACTGCCACAATCACGATTCACTAACAATACCCAATTTCATCCTGATAACCCTAGATCAGGGGTTCTCAGACATTTGCGATCTGGGACCCCCCCAGCTGTAGCAAGTGTATTTTGAGCCCCCCCGAAAAAAAAGATAGATAAGCTATTATTATTATTATTAGGCTGTTTTTTTTGTTGTGTATTATTGCATTATTACAATGTTGGGCAACACAGTCCAAGACTGAAAACGTTCAATTGTGCCCTGTATCCTTTTAAAAATTTCTGGATCCAGATGCGGTTCTGGATCACCTCCAAAATTTAAGTTCTTCATTGGGCCAAGCCACATATCTAGTAAAATTTCCATGAAAACCCATCTGTACATTTTTTTCTGCAAAGTTGCTAACAAACAAACGCATGAACGAACAAACAAACTTTACCGGAGTACTGGAGGTCGTGTTAACGAATGTCTCAGTGTGACACATGAGCCTGCTTTGTTTGGCAGAGTTCTCGAATTCTCGGCTCAATTTTAGTTAAACATAGCCTCAGGTCATCCTCAATCTGTGCACAATTTCGGTACTTAGTTTTGAGTGCGGTCAGTTTTGAAAAGTCTGCCTCACACAAGTATGTTGACGCGAAAGGTAGAATTGTGATTCAAATTGAATCCAAAAGGTCAAAATCGTGATTCAAATTGAATCGTGAAAAAAATGAATCGTTATACCTCTAGCTTTTATGAGCAGGGCGCATATAAATTTGGGCATGGCGTTGGTATTTCAGGGCAGGGCACAAGTTCCAGAGGGCAGGGCACCCTAGTAAAATAAACTGGTTGGAACACTGATAGTAGAGGCACTAGGGAAGGATGCCAACTCTCTCAATCCCTAGTCGTCATTTTTATAGAAATGTTAGTGGCAGCAATAAGACAAAACGTAAATATTAATGGGATCCAGACACCAAACATGGAGCACAAAATCAGTTTATATGCTGAAGGCATTTTACTCTTCTAGCATAAACATAGATTCAATACAAGAACCTGTCCACACACACCTTCTAATTACTCAATTAACTGGATCAAATTCAGTTAACTTGCAAACTAAAAGAATAAGACCAGATAATGGCCTGCGTACACAGAAAACAAATCCTCTTCTTACCTCCCGACTTAGGCCGCTACCACATTTATACTACAAAAAGCAGGATTCATGAGTGCAAGAATTGACTACCTGTGCAGGAAGGCCCCGCCCACAGACAGGTGATTGACAGCTTGACCACTGAAGCGCATGAAAAAGCAATTCTTCGTGTGCATGTGACATCACACTTATTTTCCAAACCGGAAGTCCGCCATGTTGGATGATGATCAACAACTAGGAACCAGCGCTTCACGTGTGAGCTGCTGCAATGCTACGTGATTTTCTTTTGATTTCATTACCTTTGAAGAAAGACAATGCCTACTTTGTGTGCAGGATATAACTGCAGTAATAATGCTACTCAAAGAGAAATGGTTCTTCAAAATTCCCTAAATAATTAAAAACAGTGACAAAACTGACGAACTGTCCAGAGAATGTCGTGCGCTGTGGTTCAACAACATACATCATAAGGACTTAACTGAGGAAAAAGCTAATTACACCTGCATGCGTGGTGACCACTTTATATCTGCTAAGAGTTCATTGCTAATTAAAGCTATGCTTCCTGCTGATTAAATTGAACTTTTGAGCGGTATTTCTCGAGATCCTTGAGAATGGTTTACACGAGCATAAACAAGCACCCGGTCATCTTTTAATTGTTTGGTGAGAAGACTACCAACCCAGCCAAGCACAAAGGTATCGAGGCACTTATAAGCCTTCATTTGTGCATTGGTTGTCCACGAGGTTTGTAGAACAAGATGGTTCACAATATCAGGGTATTTAATCGCTGGTAATGAGGCTAAATCCTCTGCATGATTGGACTACTTTAACATATACAGGTCAAAGCCACAAATTTGAACTTTTTCTCTGAATCTTGACTTGGTAAAGGACTCCAGAGAATCATAACATATCAAGAAAGTCGGAGATGCATCACAGTTATTGTTCACACGAGACAGATTTGTATATCATCCAGCAGTAGGGCGTCAGCTACAATTATCGGCACCTTTTCAGATTTTTCACTAAAAAACAATTTTACAAAAGGTGAGTTTCAGTTACAACAGTTATTATTGGCTAATTAGTTAACTGGAAGACCCCCTCTCACCCTTTGATCTTGTCGTCTGATGACAGCTCGTTACCTGTGATTGAAATTTTTTTTAGCACAATCAGTAATTTGAGGAAAACCCGGACGTTATCATCGCAGGTAAGCATGGTGGAAAGATCATAGACATGTTTTTACTCATCAAATTCCCAGATATTTCATGATGTTATTGTTGAAACCTACTTTGTTTCTTACTCTTTCATTTGACAGTCGCCATTTTGTATCTAAACGTGCGTTTGAGAAGTCACATGAGGTGTCGATAATAGTGATCACTTTCACCGGTGTCCACCATTATCGACAGCCTGTGGAATTAAGTGACATTTACAACTGTTATGGATCAATCTTTGTGTAACATTGTTGAAGTAGATGAAGTACTTTAAAAAAATAAAAGTGCTGTGATTTATATTTTTTTCTGATTCATAACAGAATGGAATGCTTATAGAGCATACTTAAAACAAATTTAAAATAAAAACTATGCTTTGTTAACTTTATACCACATACCGATTTTTATAAAAAGAATCATCTGAATGTCAATAATTGTGGATCAGTGTCACGTGATCTGATACGCTATTGCAATAAATAGAATTAAACCAGAATTAAATTCCTAGCATATAAAAAAATTAAATGCTTGAAATATTCAGATTTTTCTATTCCATTCAGTTTTTTTTTTTTTTTTTGCAGTTTGTTGTAAATATCTACCACATCATACAATATCAGTCGACATTTTATATTTTGGTTTGAGGAATGACATGCGACCTTTGACCCGGATTTTCATGTGGTTACAATGTCAATTGCCTGTTGACATTTATTGATAAACTACAAAACTAGAAATTAATACAAACAACGAATGATTAACAAAATGTGATCTACAAAAATACTTAGAAAGTGGGTAGAAAGTGGAACAAAAAGATTTGACACAGGTTAAACATTATCAGTTCACTTGTTTACAAACATTAGAATTACTTCATTTCTGTAAGCGCCGACATCCATATATTTATATAAAAGATATTTTGTACCAAATATAAGTCTATGTAAAACAAATTTTAAATGAAAACTATATTTTGTTAACTTAATACCACATACTGATTTTTTTTTTATAATTAATCATCTGGATGTCGATAACTGTGGAAGGGTGTCAATAACTGTGCACAAAGGTGTCGATAATTGTGGAACGGTGTCACGTGATCTGACACGCTAAGTAATCGGGAATCAACTCATTTTTGCCCAGTGGAAGTTTGAGTAATTAGTGGCAAAAAGATTAAGGTGTCGATAATTGTAGCAGCTGCTCTGTTTTGAGAAAGTCTGAGATGCATCAGTTATTGTTCGCACGAGACGACATTTTAGATTTGTAGATCATTCAACGTGGCCGCGGGTGCAAGTATTAGGGAATTGCAAAAGTAATAAAAATAATTTTATTTTTGCTTTTTTTTTTAATTCACGTTCTGATTCTTTTTCAACATTTATTTTCTTATCCTTTTGCAGATTTATTCTATTTTTTTTTTCTTTCTTTATGCAGACATCCCAAGTCTCCCAGAAGTTCCGGGAGCCTCCCGCATATTGATAGCGGCTCCCTGATGCCCGCAAATTACACACAATCTCACGGAATCTAGAGCAAGCAAGCAAGCAAGCTTCATCCCGAACCGATCAGCCAGTCAGTCAGTGCATAGAGCATGAAGAGCAGCAGCTGCTCCGGCCATTTTCTGGTACAAATCTGGTACATGGTACAAATCAGGGCTTTACATTAGCACCCGCCCACCTGCCAAATGTGGGTAAAATTCAGCTTTGCCAGGTAATGACTTTAGTCCCACTAGCCACTTTGCCCGGTGGTTTATTCTGTGGTATGACAATATATTTTAATTGTAGTTTTCTCTGAAGGCATCGGATATAATAAACGCATTGCAATGTAATATTACACGCCTACAACTCCCATGAGCACCTGCATAAACATTCTGACAACATGTTAGAATTGTTTAGAACGTTTGTTAACGTCTCAGATAAAATCAATGATACGGTAACCTGCAGTTAATGAACGAAGCAACAAAGTTGCTGACAACTGGCAAGCGTACTATGTGGCGGCATATAGCTGGAGTTTCAAACCCTGCTGCTCAGGGAAAAAGGGGCAGAGATGAGCAGGGACAGAGCAGCATTTTAAAAATCACCGAGGTCCGTGATGCGCAAAGCATGCGCCAAAAGATTTTCAACATATTTAAATGAGAGGGGTGAATTACACGCCACACAAGAGATCTATTCCTAAAATTACTTTTAATGGTGTTTGAACTGAATATCATCTCATTATCTGTAGCCACTTTATCCTGTTCTACAAGGTCGCAGGCAAGCTGCAGCCTATCCCAGCTGACTACGAGCGAAAGGCGGGGTACACCCTGGACAAGTCGCCAGGTCATCACAGGGCTGACACAGACACAGATAACCATTCACACACATTCACACCTACGGTCAATTTAGAGTCACCAGTTAACCTAACCTGCATGTCTTTGGACTGTGGGGGAAACCGGAGCACCCGGAGGAAACCCACGCGGACACGGGGAGAACATGCAAACGCCACACAGAAGGGCCCTCGCCGGCCACGGGGCTCGAACCCGGACCTTCTTGCTGTGAGGCGACAGCGCTAACCACTATACCACCGTGCCGCCCTGAATATCATCAGTTTTGAAAACAAAAAAAATCATGTATGTGGCAAGAGTAAGAATAATTTAAGCTTGTTTAATGGTTTGGTCAGGCCCAAGCAATGAGGACAAAAGATACCCTAACCATGTAGCCTATGGAACTAAGATACATTAACAATCTGGCATCTGTTACACCTACACAAAACATTCTTGGGGGGGGAATCAGTATACACCACCATGGTTTTCCCCAAAGCATTTTAGCATGTTGGGCCCGATACGCTTGCTCTGCCTGCCGATACGCTTAGTCGCTTTAGTTAAAATCCGATACGCTTAGATTTATACCGATACGTTAAATTTCGGGCGGCACGGTGGTGTAGTGGTTAGCGCTGTCGCCTCACAGCAAGAAGGTCCGGGTTCGAGCCCCGGGGCCGGCGAGGGCCTTTCTGTGTGGAGTTTGCATGTTCTCCCCGTGTCCGCGTGGGTTTCCTCCGGGTGCTCCGGTTTCCCCCACAGTCCAAAGACATGCAGGTTAGGTTAACTGGTGACTCTAAATTGACCGTAGGTGTGAATGTGAGTGTGAATGGTTGTCTGTGTCTATGTGTCAGCCCTGTGATGACCTGGCGACTTGTCCAGGGTGTACCCCGCCTTTCGCCCGTAGTCAGCTGGGATAGGCTCCAGCTTGCCTGCGACCCTGTAGAAGGATAAAGCGGCTAGAGATGATGAAATGATGAGATGAGACGTTAAATTTCCTACCCACAAGTAACTAGATCAGGGGTGGCCAACCAGTTGGAGACCAAGAGCCACATTTTTTACTGTATTACCGCAAAGAGCCACATCATACACATGGGCACACGAACATCACCCATCTCTTCCTCTCTCTCTCTCACACACACACACACACCTCTGCTCAGCCAGATTAATAGTAAATGTCACACACCAACACATTTACTCCTACAGTACTAAGACCACAGGCTGAGGCCAGTCATTTTTAACAATGAACATTGTGTGCACTTACTATGCATGCTGCTTAGTGGGACTCATGGCATTACCAAAAAAAAGCCACACCATACACATGACCGCACATGAACATCGCCCCCCCCCCCCCTCTCTCTCTCTCTCTCTCACAGACACACACGCTCACGCACCTCTGCTCAGCCAGATTAATAGTAAATGTCACACGCCAACATGAGAGAAATTTACTCCTTCAGTCAGTACTAATACCACAGGCCAGTCATTTACAGCAATCAATATTGTGTGCACTTACTATGCATGTTGCTTAGTGGGACTTCTGACATTCCTTGCCTTGAACAATCCTCTTCAAATCTGGCTTGTATTCCGTCGTTGCCACTCGAAGCAGTTCTTTCACATGGGTTTCAGTCAGAACAGAACGATGCTTTGACTTCACGTGTTTCATGGTAGAGAACACAGACTCGCAGGCGTATGTTGACCCAAACATTGACAGTATCTTAAGCGCAGCCCGTTTCACATTCGGGTATTTTTCCAATGGCACACTTTTCCAAAACTCAATGGTGCCTTCCCTCAAAACAGGTTTCAGTTGGTCTTCCTCACAAAGATCGATCATCTCCAACTCAGCCGCAGCCTCATCTGTGACAAGCGGGGCTTTCAAACAGTCCATCTCCGCATTGAATGGGTCGACGAGGAACGTAATCTGTGGCCTTTTCAGTTGTATATCACGGAACCGGGTTACAAAGCTTTCGTGCAGGTTTTCAATTAGTGTTGCATATCTGGCTCCTTGCTTATTCAGGGAGGCGGGAAGCTTTGAAATGAGCTAATGACAACTGACATATAAGGCAGAATGGCTTGCCATTACGTTCAACAAAAAAGTATAAACTCTCCCACTCTGTTAAAAATGTCCTATGTTCGTCTTCATATTTTCGTTTTGCTGTGCATTTTTTCATTGCCATTTTGAGAGGCTACTTGACACAAGATACACCTTGCCCAAAAACTTAGCGATTATCTCACGCACATGCGTATTTGACATGACCTGAAAATACCGTAATATACCCAAGCAAAGCGAAGATGCATTTGACGAAAATACCATACTGAACTCAAGCAAAGCGCACACGCACATAAAAAAAAACCCACAAACTTCGATATGAACGCAAGAGCCGCATGACACCGGGCAAAGAGCCGCATGCGGCTCGCGAGCCGCGGGTTGGCCACCCAAGAACTAGATACATAGGAGCGCAAATAACAGATCCATTTACATATTGACTGATATTTGTGTCAAACAAGCGGCCTTCTTTCCCCAATGTTTGTGTTGATTCTGTCAAAGTAATATGTCCACGTGGTATGATGTAAACAAACTAATCTGTTGGCTGTGTCAAGATCACGTGTTCAAACCATCCAATATAAATATCAAAAGAAAATGTCAGACATCCCGGAAGTTTCTGATTCATTATAAGCGATCTCATTGGCTGCCGATGTCCCCCACCAGACGGACAAAGCCAACTGATTTTAAATCACAAAAGTTTGACCTGGTCTATTATCATTCATGAATGTGTTTATAAATACAATCTTTCTGCAAACTTAAATGTATGAATTAAGTTTTCTTTTCCTTTAAATGTTTTAATCTTAATCTAGCCCATTTAATAAAGTGCAAAAATTTTAACTTTATAATCTGCAGCTGCCTTACTTTTCTTTTCAGTGCATCTTAGTTATACATATATTATGGTAATTGCATCAGAAACATTCTAAATCATTACAGTTATAGTAATACAGCAACTTATTTTAAGGTGGCAGTTCTTAGGTTCAGATCCCTTTGTGATCAACAGGAGGTCATGATGATCGATTCTCTTCATTGGATTGCATAAGATGGAGCAAACCACTGTTCATGCACATTTTTGTTCCAACACTACTTGATCATAGATAATTAAGTGCGAGGTATCCCCATAGATTTTCAATCGATCACATACCTCAGTAATCTATAACAAAACAGTTTAACTTGCATGTTGAACTTTCAGGGATCCCAGCAGTAATTGAAAAAAATAGAGGAATGTAAGAAACTATCAGCAGGGGTCAAGGGGACTGCAAGCCCCCTGAAGCTGTTGAGATTTTAACATTTAAAGATGCTATAGAACACATTTTTTACATAGATTTAACATAGAAAAGCAACAGAATTTAACATCTATCTATTTGATGCCATATTTTGTAATCAATGACATAAGTGGGGAAAAAAAATTATTTATAAAAATTAGATGAAAATGTAGCTTTGAAGAATTATACTTCCTCTAACCCGGACACTGTTCCGCTATCTCTTTTATGGACGATATCTTTTTTCCACGACATATTCAGGGCTGTGAAATTGTAAATAAGAAATCCGAGGAAAAGGGGGGGTCTGGGGGGCACAGCCATTTTAGGTGTTATATGGTGTATTCTGAGCATTTCCTGCAAGTAAAAAACTGATCTCAACAAGTAAATATTTGACTAGTCTTGGCCTTCATTTTGCCATATAAAATACCTATCAACAGTTTTCTTTTAAAATGAAAGATCCATGTAAAATACCTTGAAATATCTAATAAGTGCCTATGTATTTTCTCTTAATCAAAATAAAAGTTAAAAAAAAGTGTAAATAATTTAAAGAAATGTTAATAAAAGAAAACTTTGATAGGCCTTTCAAAATGAATTTGTGAAAAATCATGCTCAATATTTAAGTGAGAGATACCTGTTGTCTTCCAAATTACACTTAATTCTTGTATTATGTCCTGGCTTTTTCCAAGAATCTGTCACAATGTCTCTTGTCTACAGAGAGAAAGTTTAAAAAAAAAAATGTTTCTTATCTAATATATTATTTAGATCTTTTTTTTTTTACTTCTGGCTCCTTCTATTCCTCTTTGCATCACTCCCAGCTATTTCTTTCAATTCATCTTTCAGTAAGGCTATTAGTTATTAGTTCTATAGTATTTGCATTCCTCTATTAAAGCTATTTACAAAATGTTCATAGTCTGTCAAACAGCATCTAATGAAAGTCTTTTAATTTTCTTTTCTTTAACACCATCTCTTTCAGTTTCGCAAACTGGTTCTTTTTCATCTTTTCCTTCAGTCTGTCCGTGTGTTCTTTTCTAGCCCTCTTTGCATCTCTCTCAAACACCTCCTTAGCTTTCCTTTTTGATGGCATCTTAACTATCAGGGATGAGAATGAAAAATATTTAAAAAGTCTGAAAAAAACAGGGCGGGGCCCATGGCCCGGGGGGGGCGGGGCCCATAGCCCAAGGGGGCGGGTCCCAGGGGCTAATGATTTTTGGCTTTTTTTTTTTTTTTTTACCCCAAAACCATTAATTTTATCAGCAAAAAGTTGCAGTGTATTTGGAAATAAATTCCCCTTCTTGGTGGACTACCAGGTGAAAATGATTAATATGGTACAAGAGACTTGTTTTTAATCAATTCACATTTGATGATTTTAAAAAAAATCAATGCACCTTTTAATATAAACGAGCTCTACAGTATTATATTTCTGCATTTTTGCTATTCATGTCTTTGAATACTCTAATCCTTTACAATGAAGTGCAAACCAGAAAAAAGTTCTGTCATATAATTCTCTGAAGCTTTTTTCTGATGTTATCATGGTAGCAGGAGCTCTTGCATATTAAGCAGGCAGCATTCAACATCACTCATCACTTCCCTTTCAACTGTTGTGTGTACTAACTAGGTTTTATCTGGACAGGATGTTGTGTAATGTAATGCATATACCATACAGTCAATTTGAAGATCGAGATGGTGATTTTGAGTTAAAGAACAGGCATGTACAATGGGCATTACAAATTGGAAAAAGTTTTTTAAAATCAAAAACTATAAGTTCATCTCGGCCTAAAAAAAAAATGTGGGCAGACGCTCACGCGCGGCACATCCCAGCAATTCCCCCCCCCCATGAAATGAGCAACAAGTAGGAGAGTTATACACAGTATCATACCTAAAATTTTATCAGAAATATAGATATGATACTATGATTCTCCCCAACATGCTACATTAGACAAGCTAACCTCATTTATAAAAAGATACACATATAATGTGTATTTGATATACATGATGTATATTCATACATTGTTACTTTACGGAAATCTTCAATAAGTTTGGTCTTTTCATGACAGCCTGTTGTAGACCTATAATGCACATGAAATGACCCTCCTCACCTCAACATGTCCTTTACAATCATTTAAGCCACCATGGGCAATGCTGAAATCACTGCTGCAAACAGTACATCGCGTGAAACTGTCATTATTTTCTACCCTTATTAGACAGGGAGATTCTTTTGTGTAAAATTGAGCTGAAGTGGGTTTTGTACTTTCGTTTTTTGGGGCGCGCGCGCTCTCTCTCTGCTATGCCGGTCGGTCCTCGAGAAAAGGGATAAAAGCCCGCCCATACTGAAAGCTGATTGGCTTATTTTGCTGAGTAACCCAATCAGGATGCTCTTTGTCTGGCATGTGCTACATGAACAGGCACACAGGCAGTGTTGCCACATTGGGTGGTTTTAAGTGCATTTTGGCGGGTTTTGAACATATTTTGGGATGGAAAACGTCAGCAATATCTGGCAACACTGCACACAGTCTCCCTTGCGCGCGCACATTCTAAGATGCGTGATGCAGACCTTAATGTTGCACGCGCACGCTCTTGCTCGCTTCTATCAATATGCAGGAGACTCACGGAAGTTCCGGGAGACTTGGGATGTCTGCGTTATAAGGTGACCACAGATCGCTAATCATACCCCCCCCCGAAAATTTCTCAACGGATTTACATCGATCTCAAAAATGATCATTTTGGTCTGAAAAAGTCGGAAATCCGCCGATCGGCGGAAAATTCTCATCCCTGTAACTATGTCTGATCTTGCACCCTGTAAGTACAAAATTCACGTACGCGGTGCCAGGTCACGCAATAGCTATTTTTAGCTCTAGTGTTGCCAGATACTGCTGACGTTTTCCAGCCCAAAATATGTTCAAAACCCACCAAAATGCACTTGAAACCGCCCAATCTGGCAACACTGCTCCTGAGTCGCAGTCAAGACATGTTCCACGCTCAGCTGGCATAAAACTCCGCGAGTCCGGCTGTATTGAGCCGCCGGTCTCATGCAAGGCGATTAAAACCGACTAGACCCCCCCCCAATGATTTTTAATGCAAAAACAGACGTTTTGTGAAGATGATATTTTTCGCGACAGAATCCGCGGAATTCCGCAAAAATTTCACAGCCCTGCATATTGAATTAAGTTCAACGCATTAGAAACAAAAGCACGAACGGAGTTAAAACACGTTTTCTAGCAAACGGGCGCAGCCATATTGTTTTCTTGTTCTATCGCGTACAGTCTCGCGGTATTTACATCAATTTAACTTCCGAGTGTTCCCAAATGTCAACGAGAACAAACGAAGCTGACAAAAACATGGCTAAACAAGCAAACCAAATCAGAACGCATTCTGCTGGTCATTTTACTTAAACATATTTTTAACGGATATACAAGAGATTTAAATAAAAAATTAAAAAAACACCACTTTGGCTAGAAAAATAGCGGAATTCCGCTAAATAGCGGACGTCTGGGATCCCTGAACATTAAGGTGAAATTTCAAATGTGTATACATTAATACTATTTAGGTCAGAAATCATTGAAACACTGGTAAAATCTATCCTATAATCGTCTCGTCTTCTTCCGCTTATCCAGGACCGGGTCGCGGAGGCAGCAGTCTAAGCATGGAAGCCCAAACTTCCCTTTCCCCAGACACCTCGGCCAGCTCCTCGGGAAGAACACCGAGGCGTTCCCAGGCCAGCCGAGAGACATAGTCCCTCCAGCGTGTCCTGGGTCTTCCCCGGGGCCTCCTCCCGGGGGGACATGCCTGGAACACCTCCCCAGGGAGGCGTCCAGGAGGCATCCGAAAAAGATGCCCGAGCCACCTCAGCTGGTTCCTCTCGATGTGGAGGAGCAGTGGCTCTACTCCGAGCTCCTCCCGAGTGACTGTGCTTCTCACCCTATCTCTAAGGGAGCGCCCAGCCACCCTGCGAAGGAAACTCATTTCAGCCGCTTGTATCCGCGATCTTGTTCTTTCTGTCATTACCCAAAGCTCATGACCATAGGTGAGAGTCGGAACGTAGATCGACCGGTAAATTGAGAGCTTCGCCTTTTGGCTCAGCTCCTTCTTCACCACGACGGACCGGTAAAGCGACCGCATCACTGCGGAGGCTGCACCGATCCGCCTGTCGAGCTCACGCTCCATCCTTCCCTCACTCGTGAACAAGATCCCGAGATACTTAAACTCCTCCACTTGAGGCAGGACTTCTCCACCAACCTGGAGAGGGCAAGCCACCCTTTTCCGGTCGAGAACCATGGCCTCGGACTTGGAGGTGCTGATTCTCATCCCAGACGCTTCACACTCGACTGCAAACCGCCCCAGTGCATGCTGAAGGTCCTGGTTTGAAGAAGCCAACAGGACAACATTATCCGCAAAAAGCAGAGATGAAATCCTGTGGTTCCCAAACAGGATTCCTTCCGGCCCCTGGCTGCGCCTAGAAATTCTGTCCATAAAAATTATGAACAGAACCGGTGACAAAGGGCAGCCCTGACGGAGTCCAACATGCACTGGGAACAGGTCTGACTTACTGCCGGCAATGCGAACCAGACTCCTGCTCCGTTCGTACAGGGACCGGACAGCCCTTAGCAAAGAGCCCCGAACCCCATACTCCCGAAGCACCCCCCACAGAATACCACGGGGGACATGGTCGAATGCCTTCTCCAGATCCACAAAGCACATGTGGACTGGTTGGGCAAACTCCCATGAACCCTCGAGCACCCTATGAAGGGTATAGAGCTGGTCCAGTGTTCCGCGACCAGGACGAAAACCGCATTGTTCCTCCTGGATCCGAGGTTCGACTATTGGTCGAATTCTCCTCTCCAGTACCCTGGAGTAAACTTTCCCTGGGAGGCTGAGAAGTGTGATTCCCCTATAATTGGAGCACACTCTCCGGTCCCCTTTCTTAAAAAGAGGGACCACCACCCCAGTCTGCCACTCCAGAGGCACTGTCCCCGACCGCCACGCGATGTTGCAGAGGCGTGTCAACCAAGACAGCCCCACAACATCCAGAGACTTGAGATACTCAGGGCGGATCTCATCCACCCCCGGTGCCTTGCCACCGAGGAGCTTGCAAACCACCTCAGTGACTTCGGCTTGGGTAATGGACGAATCCACCTCTGAGTCATCAGCCTCAGTCTCCTCAGTGGAAGACATGACGGTGGGATTGAGGAGATCCTCAAAGTATTCCTTCCACCGCCCGACAATGTCCCCAGTCGAGGTCAACAGCTCCCCACCCGCACTGTAAACAGTGTTGGCAGAGTACTGCTTCCCCCTCCTGAGGCGCCGGACGGTTTGCCAGAATTTCTTCGAGGCCGACCGATAGTCCTTCTCCATGGCCTCCCCGAACTCCTCCCAGTTCCGAGTTTTTGCCTCCGCAACTGCCCGAGCTGCAGCACGCCTGGCCTGCCGATACCCGTCGGCTGCCTCAGGAGTCCTGGAGGTCAACATGGCCCGATAGGACTCCTTCTTCAGCTTGACGGCATCCCTTACTTCCGGTGTCCACCACCGGGTTCGGGGATTGCCGCCACGACAGGCACCGGAGACCTTGCGGCCACAGCTCCGAACAGCTGCATCCACAATGGAGGTAGAGAACATGGTCCACTCAGACTCAATGTCCCCCGCCTCCCTCGGAAGCTGGGAAAAGCTCTCCCGGAGGTGGGAGTTAAAGACCTCCCCAACAGAGTGCTCGGCCAGACGTTCCCAGCAGACCCTCACCATACGTTTGGGCCTGCCAGGTCTGTCCAGCTTCCTCCTCCACCAGCGGATCCAACTCACCACCAGGTGGTGATCAGTTGACAACTCAGCCCCTCTCTTCACCCGAGTGTCCAAGACATAGGGTCGGAGATCAGATGACACGACTACAAAGTCGATCATCGACCTCCGACCTAAGGTGTCCTGGTGCCACGTGCACTTATGGACCCCCCTATGCTCGAACATGGTGTTCGTTATGGACAAACTGTGACTAGCACAGAAGTCCAATAACAAAACACCACTCGGGTTCAGATCGGGGAGGCCGTTCCTCCCAAACACGCCCCTCCAGGTGTCACTGTCATCTCCCACGTGAGCATTGAAGTCCCCCAGTAGCACAATGGAGTCCCCAGTCTGAGCATCCCTCAGTACCTCTCCCAGGGACTCCAAGAAGGCCGGATACTCTATACTGCTATTTGGCCCGTAGGCACAAACAACAGCAAGAGCCCTCTCCCCAATCCGAAGGCGCAGAGAGGCGACCCTCTCGTTCACTGGGGTAAACTCCAACACATGGCGGCTGAGCTGGGGAGCTATAAGGAAGCCCACACCAGCCCGCCGCCGCTCACCACGGGCGACTCCAGAGAAGTGGAAAGTCCAGCCCCTCTCGAGGAGCTGGGTTCCAGAGCCCAAGCTGTGCGTGGAGGTGAGCCCGACTATCTCTAGCCGGTACCTCTCAACCTCCCGCA
This sequence comes from Neoarius graeffei, assembly GCF_027579695.1. Lineage (NCBI taxonomy): Eukaryota > Metazoa > Chordata > Actinopteri > Siluriformes > Ariidae > Neoarius > Neoarius graeffei. The sequence goes on along the minus strand of NC_083577.1, from coordinate 20,854,200 downwards.
CAAGCTCAGGCTCCTTCCCCCCCAGCGAAGTGACATTCCATGTCCCAACAGCCAGCCGCTGTGTCCGGGGATCAGGTCGTCGAGGCCCCTGCCTTCGACTGCACCCAATCCACACTGCACCAAACCCCTACTGCTACCTCTGTGGGTGGTGAACCCACAGGAGGTCGGGCCCACGTCACCTCTTCGGGCTGAGCCCGGCCGGGCCCCATGGGCAAAGGCCCGGCCACCAAGCGCTCGCATACGAGCCCCAACCCCGGGCCTGGCTCCAGGGTGGGGCCCCGGCTGCGTCCTACCGGGCGACGTCACGGTCCTGGATTTTTTCTCCATAGGGGTTTTTTTTGGTGAACTGCTCTTGGTCTGGCCTGTCACCTAGGACCTGTCTGCCTTGGGAAACCCTAACAGGGGCATAATGCCCCCGACAACATAGCTCCTAGGATCATTCAAGCACACAAACCCCTCCACCACAATAAGGTGGCAGTTCTAGGAGGGGTATCCTATAATCATGTATCTAAAACCTCTCAGGGACCCTGAAAATGCACTAGAGAGCATCTATTTTCAAAAAATTTTTTCCGGGGGGGGGGCCATGCCATGCCTCTGGACCCCCCCTAGTTTCGCTTTGTGCTGTTGGCACTCACTTGTCTGTGTATTATCATGCCAGAATTTAGGGCTTTAATTTTTTTTCTGGGGAAAACACTGTTGTAGTTATCATAGTTTATGGGTTGGGGGCAGCTAAGCAGTGTGCAAAATAGATTTTGGTTTAGGGGGAGTCAGTGTCAGTGACCCTGCTCACCCAAAACTTAGATAAACTTTATGGGAATCAATTGTTGTTATACCATATGTTATACCATTATAATAAGGTAAATAAACAATGTATAAATAAGAGGAAACCTTTTAAAATGCTACAGTACTAGTTAGAGCTGGGCAATATGGCCTAAAAAAAAAAAAAATCAATTTTTTCACAAAAAAATCCAATTTTCGATTTTAATCGATTTTTTCCCCCCCTACTAAAAATCAAACTACAGATGACAAAGAAATGTTTCAAAACAAGTTTTACCTTTATTTTGTTTTCACTTAAATTTCCCCTTTGGGGTTAAAGTGCAACCAGAAACCAATAAGAAGCCAAAAAACAAGCTTGTAGATGAGATGGCAGACCATGCCATTGTAAACAGTGAGAACATACAGTAACTTTTAGAAAGCTTTCTCCAACATAGCTTAGTTTCAAACTGGCACTGACACAATGCACCCTCAAACTTAAAATAAATAAATAAATAAATAAAAAACACAACAAAAAAGCCCCCTAAAAAAATATATATATAAATATATATGACGTTATTTACCAGCTGGGAGGTCCGTATGGTGAAATACCGTGACCAAGGTCTTGAAAGTACTGAGTGAGGCCCTCTGGGCCGAGGTCAGTATTCAAGGCCGAGGTCACGGTATTTCACCATACGGACCGATCTTAAGCTGGTAAATAATAGATTTAATTTTTTCTTTACCAAATTCTAACAGAAAACGAGAGCGCCCGAAAGGGAAAACCGAGCCGAGCTGCTATTTTGAATCCTCATTCACCCTCATTCACGGCTGTAATGCAAATTGCTTCCTCATACAAGTGCACTTCCATGGCAGGGGGGGAAAAAAAACAAACAAACAAAAAAAAACCCACTACATTGTGCTGCCTATGTAGTCTAGCTGCTTTGCACAATCGTTCCGATCTGAAAAGACAGCATGGAAACTATGGTCTAAAGGCTCGCCTGAGTTAAGGAGCCAATCAGAGAGTGGGGAGGGTGGAAAGACGGTGACGCGTACTACTCGACAAACGGAAGCTTGTAGTTTATTTGGGACTGTTTACGGATCACATTTAACATGGCGGCGAGCGATACGAACCAAACTAACCAAACCAGCTTCTCTCATATTTGTCTTGCACAAACGGCAGTAATCGTTCAGTGCCATTGTTTTCCTATGTTTGTTTTGCCTTCTCTTTCCTTCTCTTTTTTGCCTCTTCGTCGCTCTAACTACGTCACCGGGTACAACTGCCATGACTGGCCATGGGCTACGTATACGCCAAATGACAGACATTCGCAACGTCCAATAAACGGCCGTTGACAATCGTAAATCACACCTCCCCTACGAGAAATTCAATAGGCGGATTCCAGACCATATTTCACTTGTGATATGGTCTGGTGTTAACCAGACTATATGTAGTCCCCTATTTATACAAATAGGAGTCATTCAGGATTCAGCCATGTTTTTGCTCGGTGTTAGCAAATTACAGGTTTTTAGCTTTCTCCTGAAATGCTTTTATTTCTTCTTCCTCAGGGTAGTAAAACTCGCTTTCGCTGTGAAGACTGTCGTTATCACTATCCATGATGTAAAATTAATGCTATTCTCCTGAGAAATGCTGGCAAAAATTAAGATTTTTGATAATCTTATAAATAAATCTTGTAAAAAAAAAAAAAAGATAAAATGTTTGTTGTTGTTGTGAACGAGCGAGTAGCCAGAGGTCCGTAACCGGGGTCCGTACTGTAGGATACAGACCTGCTCACCAGTCAATCAGAGCGCAGGATTTGGACCGGGGGAAAAAATAAATAAATAAAATCGTGTCCTTTTCGATAAAACTGACAAAAAATGGGAAGAAGTCCCGACTTTTCCACCGTATGTATGGGCACCATGTCTTTTGCAATAAACATCGCGATAGCATTTGTGATTGCCTTCCACCACGCCACATTCTTATCATAAGGCACACAGCTCGAAAATGTGTCCGGGATGGTTGCTTGCTTTACTTTGGATGGTGCGCTCGTGTTGTGGCTGTTTTCATTCCGCTGGGAGCAGCACTTCTCCCGCCCCGCTGCAGGCTTCTGTTTAAAGAAACAGTCCACCGTACTTCCATAATGAAATATGTTCTTCTCTGAATTGAGACGAGCTGATCCGTACCTCTCCGAGCTTTGCGCGACCTCCCAGTCAGTCAGACGCGCTGTCACTCCTGTTAGCAATGTAGCTAGGCTCAGCATGGCCAACGGTATTTTTTGGGGCTGTAATTAGATGCGACCAAACTCTTCCGCGTTTTTCCTGTTTACATAGGTTTATATGACCAGTGATTGATACGGAGCTCAGTATCAATGCGCTGTCGAAGCGCGGAGAAGGTGTTGGTACGCCTGTCATTATAGTGCGGACTTTCCATAGCATAGAAAATCGCCACGTTTCAATTTGTGTAACTGAATTTTGTTTCATGTCACTGGTCATGAACGGGGACCTCCTCGTTCCAGAGTTTAAGCAGATTGAGGTGGTAGATCTGTAGCGCCCCCCCCGTCTGTTCGCCTCACCTCATAGTCGACGTCCCCGTCTCGCCGTGTGACCTCAAAGGGTCCTTGCCACTTGGCGATTAATTTGGAGCTCGACGTGGGCAACAGTACGAGTACCTTATCTCCCGGAGTGAACTCTCTAAAGCGCGTGCCCTTGTTGTACAGGCGGGCTTGCTGTTCCTGGGCCTGCCGCAAATTCTCCTGAGTTAGGTGGGTGAGCGTGTGGAGTTTTGCGCGCAGGTCCATAACATACTGAATTTCGTTTTTACTCTGTGAAGGTCCCTCCTCCCAATTTTCTCGCAGCACATCTAAAATGCCGCGCGGCTTACGCCCGTATAACAATTCAAACGGGGAGAACCCCGTGGAGGCTTGGGGGACCTCTCGCACTGCAAATAACAAGGGTTCGAGCCATTTATCCCAGTTACGTGCGTCCTCACTTACGAATTTTTTAATTATATTCTTGAGGGTGCGATTCAACCGTTCAACTAAACCGTCCGTTTGTGGGTGATAAACGCTGGTGCAGATCGGCTTAATACCTAATAACCCATACAGTTCGCTCAGTGTTCGTGACATAAACGAGGTGCCTTGGTCAGTCAGAATCTCTTTCGGGATTCCAACTCGGGAGATGACGTGGAAGAGGGCCTCCGTAATACTGCGTGCTGAGATATTGCGAAGAGGCACCGCTTCCGGGTATCGCGTTGCATAGTCCACCAGAACCAATATAAAGCGGTACCCTCGTGTTGACTGATCTAATGGCCCGACGAGATCCATCCCAATTCTTTCGAACGGGGTCTCGATTAATGGTAGGGGGCGCAAAGGCTTTTGGAATGGCCGCTGGATTTACTAACTGGCATTCGCGGCACGCTGTACACCACCTACGGACATCGCCGCGAATCCCCGGCCAATAGAATCGGGCCATTATTCGGGCTAGTGTCTTATCCTGCCCTAGGTGTCCAGCCATGGGATTAAAGTGAGCCGCCTGAATTACCAATTCCCGGCGGCTCTTTGGAATTAACAGCTGTGTGACACGCTCTTTCATCTGAGTGTCCTGCGTCACTCGGTATAATCTATCCTTTATAATAGATATAATAGTCATACTGTCGTATAATAGATATAATTTATAATAGTCGTACTGCCTGATCCAGCGACGCCAGGCGGTGGCACTGGACCCACTCCGCGGTTCCGGCTGGTAAGCGGGCGATGAACTGCTCCAGCACCACCTGATCGAGGATTCCCTTGGCATCGCGATCGTCGGCCCTCAGCCACCGCCAGCAGGCGTCCCGGAGCTGCTGGCCGAACGCGAACGGCCGGCCGACTTCCTCCAACTGCAGCGCGCGGAAACGCTGGCGCTGTTGTTCTGGTGTGCGCCCCACGCACTGGAGGACGGCCCGGCGAAGGTCCGCGTAGGCCAGCCGGCGGGGAGCTGTAGCGCGGCCAGCTGCGCCTCTCCCGTCAGGAGGGGGAGGAGGCGCGCCGCTCCATGGGCCACCCCGAGGCTTCGGCGACCTGTTCGAACAATGCGAGGAATGCCTCGGGGTCGTCCTGCGGGCCCATCTTGGTCACGGTTAGGGGAGACGGGCCCGTGGCTGGGATCTTGGTGGACCCCGCCGACGCGAGGAGATGCCAGAACGCCTCGCGATCTTCCTGCTGGGCCAGCACCAGGGCTTCGAAGCGCCGCTCTTGTTCCTTTCGGAGCGTGATGAGCGCCTGGTGCTGGCTTTGCTGAGCCGTGGCGAGGACGTGGACCAGGTCCGCGAACGGGGAGGATTCCATGGGGCTGCTGGGTTGGTGCTCCACCCTTTCCCGGGTTTCAGCACCACTGTAGAGCTCTCTTAGGTGTGGGTGGAGCACAGAGGACGGCAGGACAAAGCTTCAGGGAACAACAGGCTTTTATTGCCAGACTTTTCAGTATAACAATCGTTCGTATTTGGTAAATACACACACACACACACACGCTGTGTTCTTGTCCCAGGAAGCGCTCTCCTCTGCCTCCTTAAATAGGGCGCGGTTACTGGGAAGACACACAAACAGGTTAATTACCGTCAGGTGTAGTGATTCTGCCACTCACCTTCCCTGGCTCCACCCTCCTGTCACAGACCGGCGCTTGACCACGCCCCCGCTGCCACAGGTGGGTATAGCAACCAATGGGGCAAGTGTCATGGTTGGCAAACATCATTCAGTGTACACGCAGCTCAAACAGAGGCAACCTAATTTACAGCTAATCAGATGTGTGTGCCATTCATTGGACATTGTAGCCCACAGAGCAATGCAACAACTTCCTAGCAATGTGGAATACATGATCAGGGAGACTTATAACTGGTTTGCCCATTCAGCAAAGCGTCAAAGTGACTATCGAATTCTGTATGAAACAATCAATGGAGGGTCACCTTTGAAATTCCTGTCCCCTAGTGCCATGCGCTGGTTAGTTACTGCAGATTGTATCGACAGAATTCTTGACCAAGAAGACGCACTCACTCTACACTTCAGTTTGGCAGCAGGCGCTGAACACTGCTTTGCTGCGCGGCTTCTGCGCGACGTGTTCAAAGACAAAACTAACAGCCTTTACATGCATTTTCTCCGTCCTCTACTGATAGAAATCAAGACCGTCAACAAATGTTTCCAATTAGAGACTGGAGATAGCCTTGTCGTTTTTCGTGATCTCAATCGGCTGTACTTGTCAACTATGAGGCGCATCATCAAGCCCAGCGTGTTCCGAATGAACAGTGAACAACAACTAAGAACTCGATCTACAGTCCTCCAGTGTGTACCTCTCTCCTGGAGATGCAGACTTAGGGTCCACATTCAGTCAGAAGTTGGAGGCAAGCGGCCTGTCAACTGAGAATAAGCAAGTGGTTCTAACACGCTGTGCTGACTTTTTGAAAGAACTTCTAGTTCAGTACCAAATGCACTTGCCAATATCCATGGAGTTGCTCGCAAAGCTGGAGCTCCTATGCCCTGCTTCTATCGTGGCCTACAAGTCAACGGTCCGAGAGTTTCCCAAGGAGTTTTTTACTGTTTCACCTGATTTATTGGAGACTCAGCTGAGAAATGTTGCCTCTGCAGGTTTCCCTCCCCACCTATCCATCGAAGCATTTCAGCTTGAGGTTGAATCTTTTCAAGATGCTGGAGGAAGCCACTGCTTTCAGGATTTAGCACTTGGCGCAATTAAGTTACACACTCTCCCCATATTCAACGCTCCAGTCGAAAGAGCATTTTCTCAAGTCACACTGCTTAAAGATGCCTTCAGAAACCGAATGGGATTGCCACTTCTATCAGGTTTGATGGACGTGCATTCTGGGCTTACTCGGAATGGACTGACATCGGCAACATTCCGTCCTCCCTGACGGCTGTTGGGGAAGTTTGATTCATCTGTGTACTAAACTCACCCTGATTAGAGCTAATTGAAAAGTTCGTAAATGTTATGTTGTTCTTCAGCAGCCTATTCGATTATAACTGCCATTCTGCATAGGTAATAATAGCCATGGTATAGCCTCAGGGATCCATTGATTGTTCTCAATAGCCTATCATAAATAAGTTAGGCTATTAAAGTACTCATTGAAGTGTTAAAGTGCCTGTTTGTTTTTGCCCCATCTCAGGGATCAGAAATCCCCAGGGATTAAATCCACTGATTGTGATCTCAATAGCCTATCGTAAATAGGTTATTAAAATAGCCTAATTGAAATGTTAAAGGGTGTGTTTGTTTCTGCACCTTTATTCCTAGCAACTTTCATAATACATATTACAGACAATATCTTAAAATGATAAAGATTTAATTTAGTTATATGATAAAAATGACAGTAGGCTATGTTGCATTAGGCCTATATTTTGTGAAATGATGCCAGTGTTTGTATTTGGCATTAATGTACTTTGTACTGGACAGTTGTCGCAGCCTACAGTTCTGTCATAATGAGTGATTAAATTGGATGTTTTCCAGAGAGTGTGTCTGTGTATTATAAATACAGTGCATCATATCTACTTTGTTAAATGGTTAGTATTGTTTGGGATGTGTTCTAAGACTTTCAACAGAGAAATGCTAACGCAATTGTCACCGTTCAAGTAAACAGGAATTCTGGTTCGTAGGCCCGTGTAGCTTTTATCGGTGATTTGCCATGTTGGAGCGCCATCTACCGACGAATGTTGGCAGTTAACAAAATAGGCCTCCCTGTGATATAGTTTCATTACCACTAGAAAGCAGAGATGGGAGAGAATGTAAACACCTAAGCCGAATGATGTTCTTGAATATGCGAAAGAAATCAGGAAAAACAGCTCTCTTTGGTCAACTGAGGCAAGTCACAGACTTAGTTTACCCAGCACCCCTTAGGTATTTTAAACAACCAAAATCGAGCACTGGCCTAAATTAATCATAAACAATAAACATTAATCTCATTATTATTTAAACAAAAAAAAAGTCAATGCAACTGTAAGACCAATATGAATGTGTGTAATGTAGTGCAGAAACTGAACTCATAAACTAGTAAATAAGAATGACGCAATCCATTCCATTTTCTCTTCTCATGTTACATTCAGCCATGCATCGTAGCCTAACTTTTTTTTTTTAATTGAAGTATATAAAATGGGTACAATCTAACAAATCCACAAAAATCAGGATAACAGATGAAGAAAATACATGGATGTAGACAAAAATAAATTAAGCAGAATAACTAGGCCTATAAAATTAATAAAACAGGATAAATAAAATGAGACAAATAAAAAAAATAACCTCAGCAATGCAGATGTTAGATATGTATCGTAGCCTAACATAGCCTACATCAGCATTTCTCAAACTTTTTTCAGTCACGGCACCCTTCAGAAGTATGCAAATTCTCAAGGCACCCCCATATAAAATATACGCAGTCACGCTGACCATACGCTGACCCCAGCAGTGATGTGACATGGGAAAGGGGGCCGTGAGACAAATTTTGATGACGCATGAGGCGGCGATGATCTGCATTAGTATAACTATTGTTTTTTAGAATTTTAATTCATTTTATTTTTTTCAATGTTAGAATATATAATTTTTTGACGGCACCCTGGTTGAGAAAGGCTGGCCTACACAATATTATGCGTGTGCGTCACCTACTGGTGCATGTCGGATTCAGAACACAGCAGATGATTGCAAAGTTATAATCTGATTCAACCATACGTAGCAGAGTACCAGACAGCAGATTTTTCACCTCCAGCACTGACGGTCTCATGTTGCCATTTAGAAGTTGTTTGCATTGTTGTTCGATTTACAAATAGTACACTGGTCTTTAGCTGCATCTTTTTACTTTACAAGATAGGCATCAAGTACATTTTGGGTGGTTTTAAGTGCATTTTGGCGGGTTTTGAACATATTTTGGGCTGGAAAACGTCAGTAGTATCTGGCAACACTGCACTGTAAGAAGTGATTTTGGAGAGTGGTAAATATAATCTATGCAAACCAGATAAAATTTACTCGATTATTGCAGTCAGCCAAGGAATTATAAAAGTAATGGGTAAATTATACATATGCTACCTATTCGTTAACAGTAACAACCGTTATATGGAAAAATACGGTAAAATATACCCCAAAGCCGTGAGTCCTGTGCTCCAAATTGTGCATGCGGCAGACCGCGCGTTTGAGTGAGCAGGACAGGGAACTCTATCTGCCATCTTCCTCTCTCCGGCTGTTAGTTTAGTGAGTTATAAAACAGGTTCATTACTTGAAATGTTGTGTGAAGCTGTTGTACTGCACTTTATTTTGTGTTTTTTGATCATTTGGTGCATCACTGCTGCATATAAACAAGGCGGTTCAGTTATTTGTTGTATAAATGCACCTGGACTACAGATTTGGTCAGTCCAGAAACATCATTTGAAGCTGTTAGTGAGTTATAAAACAGGTTCATTACTTGATATGTTGTGTGAAGCTGTTGTACTGCACTTTATTCTGTGTTGGGGTTTTTTTGATGACTTTATGGATTAGAAACATTGAGATGATGAACCATCTGAAAGTCTTTTTGGGGGGGTACATCTTACCTTCTTCGAATAAGTAATGGTTACTAAGTGATGTTAATTACCTTTGATTAGTAATTATCAGGTATTACCTACTAGCAAACAAGAGATAATTTTACCCAATTTCAATGAGAAAGTAGCTGTTGAATAGATACATAAATGTGAGGTAAATTTTACCCAATTTATTTAAGGGTTGTTTTACAATCAGGGTACGCAAGCTAAAAATCACATTTAACACTTATTATCTTCAATATCAAAAGGCTTGACTAAATAAACTTGATTGTTTATTGTAGCCCTGTGATAGCTCTACTTACCATGCAAAAAAAAAAAAATTGTGATAACGTTATTTTTGGTGAATGTATGGCAATACATGTCATATTTAGCAAAATTACTCGTGTCATTTAGAAAAAGTGCTTTTTTGACCACAGGTAGCTCCAAAAGGGATGCACTTAAATCATTCTTTATACCATAAAACAAATATTTGGTTCCATATCATTGGAAACATAGTTAAGTTTTAATGTTGAATGCCAGTAAGTTTTCAGACTATTTTGATCAAATTAGTATGTAATTGTGCAGGGGCAAAGACAGGTTTTTAATTTGGGCACCATGGCGAGCGTAGCGAGGCTAAAAATTTTTTTTTTACTTTTTTTTTTTTTTACTAATTTCAATCCCCCCAGGATTTTGCGGGCCTTTTTTGTGATTGTTGCGGGCTAAAATGCCTGATGTTGCGGGGGTTTTTCCAAAAAATTGCGATGAAAGTTGCAGTGTTTTTTAGGTTTTTGTTGCGATTACATTGCGGGAGGAAGTGAAAGTTGTGAGAAATTGTTGCGATTTTCTCTTTTTGTGATTAAAATTGAGTGATATGTTAAATATTAAGTTATTACTGAAAAACTATTGATTAAAAAAATAAAGACACTGAAAAATGGTCCTATAAACAACTTTACCAATATAAAAGATTACCAGGACTACAAAAATTACTTATCCAAATGCACCTGTTGGTTCAAAAGTTAAAGTACATAGAACCTCACAGCACAACATGAAGTTACCTTAAAATATAATATAAATGCCTCAGCTTTCATGTAAGAAAAAAAAAAAACCTAATACATACCTGCCAACCTTGAAAAAATTTTATGAGTACAATTTTACAATTTCACGAGTGTCCCCCCCAACCTCACCCCAACAGATCAGCGGTATCAACTTCAGCGAGAACTTGACTAAAATGCGAGTTCGGACGATATGCGTACTTTTTAATGTGAAAACGTACAGTCGTACAATGAGGTAAAAATTTGTAGTGGCTACGCAAGATGCGTACAGGTTGGCAGGCATGTTAATACTAGTACTGTGTGCAGGCAGTCTCTCCTGAAGACTAAATTAAACAATAATTATAAACTAATAAAATAAATGGCTCAGGCTTCATAGAAGAAAAAAAACAATTTGAACAGAATCTCACAGTACGCGTATGATGCTGAAGCTGCCTAAACAATGGAAAATAAAATACCATTTTGGCAAAAATGTTGGCATCCATTAATTTATTAAGTAAAAAATATAATGTAAAGTGCACACAGTCTTTCACTGTAAACATAACACACTTTCAGCACCAGAATTTAAGCCTATATAAACACTGACTCGCACATCATGCAATGTTGCCAGATACTGCTGATGTTTTCCAGCCCAAAATATGTTCAAAACCTGCCAAAATGCACTTAAAACCGCCCAATTAAGTGGGAAACCGCCCAATCTTGCAACACTGTGCACATGCTGCTTCTCTTGAATGTATACACGGAAGTAAGGTGTGAGGTAGTTTGTCGACATCACCTCAAGACGACGCCAGCGATTGGTCAAATTTGCGGGAAAGTTGCGGTGATTGGATATAATTGCAACACCGCCCTGAATTCGCAGGGATTGGCTGAATTTGCGTTGAAGTTGCAAATCGCAACATCGCAAAATCCCGGAGGGTCTGTAATTTGGGCGATTTTCGTGTGTTCTATTTTGGGCCTTTTGACAAGCCCGTAATTTGGGCGCCGTTATACAGTATGTAATTGGGGCTGTATTTGCCCTTGTTGTGTCAAAAAAATGTCCTCTCCGAGACAGCTAATTTTTCAATATAAAATAACATATCTAAAATGATTATTTTCATCCTAAAATGTGGTCAAGATATTGGGACAAATATTAGACAACTAACACAAAGCTTACAGCCTTACATTTAAAAGCACTATGGAAGTAGTGGATTCTGAATTGTTGAAAAAAAAAAAAGTCCTCTCCGAGAATCACTTCATTTGTTTCTCCCACCTTATAGCAGATTACACAAAACTACCATACACGTGTCAAAAAATTACCTGAAATCTGTTCTTTAACTTGTCCTTCACTTAAAAACTGGTACAAGAACCAGTTTGAATCAATTTGAATTTTGGACCCCTGTGACACAAACTCTGTACCCTGATTGTAAAACAACCCTTAAGTATTTCATAGCTTTTTATTTCAGTTATTTTATACTCAATATATGGAATTAAATCTACCCCAAACAAGTAAATGAAAATTGTTACCTCAGATTTATTGGGTAAATTCTATAGGTTACTTTTTTCAGTGTGGTGTCAGGTTTATGACACTCCTATGACTCCACAGGCAGCAGTGCCATTCCCAGTGAGAGTGTGCTTACCTGACAGGTGGCCTAATACCAAATCAAACACCTCAGCTGGAAGTTTCTCGAACATTCCCTGACTGGACCGCCTCCGGGTTTTAGGGTTACTGGGTTTAACGGCACACTGGCGCCGTCTCGAGCTTCTCCGTTGTGCTTTGTAAGCTGAGGTGAATTTATTCATAATCCAAACTAAAGTAATGAAATTACATGTAAAAAGTGTCACTTGGTCGAATTAGTTTCCATTATCTAACATCCTGAATGTTCATACTCGAGCCATGCTAACGAGTTAGCAGCGTCAGCTCGCTCACCTCAGCCGCCGCCGCCTCAAAAACCTCTCACCGGTAATAAATTATCAATAAACAGATTTATAATAATGAAAAAACACCCACTGAACTGATGTGTTACGGTGCTAGCTTCGGCCTTTCTTTCTTTTCTTTTCTTTTTTTTAAACACCAAAACCCCTTAAACCGCGCAGAACCGCCAAATCACTAATGACTGCTCAGGCGGGAGCGCGCCTCCGGGATCGCGCATTTTAACTCCGCCCCTTCCCTTTCACTTCTTCTTCTAATCTCATCTCATTATCTGTAGCCGCTTTATCCTGTTCTACAGGGTCGCAGGCAAGCTGGAGCCTATCCCAGCTGACTACGGGCGAAAGGCGGGGTACACCCTGGACAAGTCGCCAGGTCATCACAGGGCTGACACTTACAGTGTTGGGAGTAACGCGTTACAAAAGTAACGAATTACTGTATCAGTGCTTAATTTGTGAAGTGTGAGGTCCCGGAACGCAGGAGGTGGGTGGGTCCGGCGACTCAAAAAAAAAAAAAAAAAGGCGGGGGGTGGTTTACTATAACTTTACGCACACACGCCTATTGTGTATGTAAAAAATAATAATAATAATAATATCAGACATTATGATCTTAGAAAACGCTTTAGTGACGAACAGTTACAGACAGTAATATGTCGTGATATTATGTTATAAAATATTTGTATTAGGCTATATATTAAATTTATCTTCTAAAATAACAGACTGTACTCATATCACAACCGGTTTATTTCACCATTGGAGATCAGGGCCCTGTACTACGAAGCGGGTTTTCTGGCTTACCAGGGTAACTTCGAGAGTAACTTGATCACGTGCAGCGTAACTTCCCGATTAACCCATACTACGAAAGTTGGCTATGTTCAAACCGAGGTATGCTGCCATGGCAACTTACGCTGCATCTCAAACCTGCTCGTCTCAGGTTATGTTCTTGGTTAACCCGAGGTTTCCGATTAACCACACCCTTTTTAAACACCACGTCTCCACCGACATTTCCTCTAGAGACAATGCCAGCGTACCTGGATGACCCGTGCGATATCGGAGCGCAGATTAGAGATGGGATTTATGGCTCTTTAAGATGGGATCCGCATCTTTGTGATCCGTTCTTTGAAAAGAGCCGTTCAAAAGACTGCCTCATTTGGCTCTTTTTAAATATTTATTCAGTTTTAAGAAGATAGCGTCTAAAGAAGCCAGATCCCTCTGCTTAGACAGTGACATCAATATTTCTGGGCATACCTTTTATATAAAGCAACCTAGACTTACATTATTGTAACCCCTAAACGCTCATTAAAAAACAATGAGGGCTTCAATGAATGTCCATGCAGAACGGCTTTTCTGTTTAAAAAACAAAAAAACACCCACTCAAGAGCATAGTTATCAAGAAGGCAAGAATATTTTATAGAAAAACACTTGTTTTACAAAAATATTTAAGTCTGAGATACAAAATAGATACAACTCCAATAAATATAACAAGAACTAGTTATCACACAAGAACATTTTAATAGAAAAAAACTTTCTATATTAAAAATATTGAAATTGTAACAAAAATAGATACAACTAAACAGTCAGATAAATAGATAAAGTTATAACAAGAACACAAGATTATTTTAATAGGAAAAACAAACTATTAATGCAAAAAATATATTAGAAAAATAGATACAACTAGACAAACAGATAAATAAATAAAATACACAAAAATGGAACAAACAAAATGACGATAGAATAAATTAAATGAACGTTCGTGCAAAGTAGTTTTCCCACAATATCATTAATATCATACAACGACATTATAAACTATATACAAAACAATTTGAACTATTAGGCAAACAGATAAAACTTGAATAAATAAAAGGCAAATGAATGCTTGCTTGCACGCACACACACACACTTACCATTATGAATGATGTTTTTATATTTAATTTTCACCTGTTGCCAGGTGCGTTTGGCACTGCTGTTGCCTCTGAAATGTTCACAGGTCATACACCAACTTAGTCAAAGGGACTGAACAGTCAGTCATCCTAATTCATGTGACTCTGTGCACATATCAGCTTAAGTAGGCTACTCCATGAATTTACCATACCAAATTTTATTCAGGATTTTTCGGACATTAAACGACTGGGGCCACGTCGAAGGACCATTTTCTGTGACTTGTGATTGATCATGAAGCTTTCTCTCATCCTATACTTCTGTTCTGGAACATGTAGAGGGGAGAATGTACTTACGCATTTACCCGATCGGCAATTCGTTGCCAACATGCTTGCCGCTCCTTATTGGCAGCCACTGTGTTAGATTTTGCTCTTAATGTTGTTTTGAACTCCTTGTAGCTTTGCATTATGACAGCGCATTCTTCCTCCGTGAAGTACGGCGACTGTGCCATTGTGAACAGTGGTGATTTGCGCTGATAACCTCCCCTTTAACGTGAACGCGCATTAACCCTGATTAGGTTAAACCAGGTTCAACAAATCAACTTCATAACTGGCGTCGTAGTACCGTTTAACCCCAAACAAGATAACCAGGTTTTGTCAACCCCGGTTTAGCGGGGGAACCCTGGGTTACTTCTGGGTAGGTTAACCTCCGTTCGTAGTACAGGGCCCAGATCACATGAGACATGAGCTCAGGTGGATAAGGCACCATACCATAAATCCGGGGACTGGTTCGATTCCAACCTGCAGTCGTTTTCCGAGCCCTCCCTGTTTTTCTCCTGCTCATTTCCTGTCTCTACACTGTCCTATCCAATAAAGGTGGAAAAAGCCCAAAAAAGAGAATAATTTAAAGGCAGTGCCAGCAAACATAAGTGCAATCAATTCAAGTAATAGTTAAGAAATAAAGGGTTTACAAAACAAATTGGAGAATTCATTTTAAAAATTTTAGTAAGCTTTCTTGTTTTTTTGCCATTTTTTCTACAGCGCAAGCTAACGGCTACAAAAAACCCGGTGTTCTATTGAGCGGAAGTATATACCCCATGTCCCTCCCTCTTCCCCTTTCGCATAGATTTTGTGGATGTCATAGGAGAGAAATCAACAACAGATATCAAAATCAAAACCGAACACTAAAAAATTTTTATTTACTTATTTAATTTATTGTTTGATTTTTTTCCCTTTGTGATGGTCACGGAGGTGATCTGATCCATTTAAATAGCTGCCGGAACACCGAATGAAATGAAAATAGCTGCCGGATCCGACAACGGAGGTTCCGGATCTTGTTCCGTCATGTTCCGGCTCAAATTAAACCCTGACTGTAATGCATTGCTTTTTGCGGTAACGCGGTAATGTAAGGCATTACAGAAAAAAAAGTGGTAATATTTTACTCGGTACAAATGTCAGTAATGCGCGTTACAATGCATTTTTAACCTGGAATTAAGTGGTGGGTTTTTTTTTTTTCCCTTCATACAAATTCGCCAAAATCTCGCGAGATCAGCAGAGGTGAAACGTCCGCGCAAAATGTTTCACTTCCTTTTCCTTTAGGCTAGTCAGACAGAAGAGAGAGAGGCGTGAACTAGAGCCCTGCACTCCCGCGGGAGTCCCGCGGGACCCGCCGCAAAGCAGTGCGGCGCGGGACAAATTTTGAAAGCTCATTGCGGGCGGGGGCGGGAGTGTGATAAGCTGCAGTCCCGCTAACTAAAAACGTGTTTAAAATAAAATTTGTAAATTATTAATTTATGTCTATCATATATAATTTGTGCTGGATATTTTATTTGGCATTAATAAAAACATTTTAAGATGCCTAAATTTGCAGAGAGAGTCAGATTGCCATTGATCACCCTAACGGGCAATCCTTTGATCACTCTGTTTTGCTACTGCTCACCTTCATTCCTCTTCATTCCAATGCATACCTCCATCTCCAAACCCAACTCAACCTCCTTTCTACTTTCACCACTTATCACAATATCATCTGCAAACATCATGTTCCATGGTGACTCTTGCCTCACTTCGTCCGTCAAGCTATCCATCACTATGGCAAACAAAAAAGGACTCAAAGCAGATCCTTGATGGAGTCCCACCTTCACCTTGAACCATTCAGTTGTTCCAACTGCACACCTCACTGCTGTTTCACTGTTCTCATACATGTCATGTAAATAAAGATATTAAATAATGAGCACAAATGAAAAGTTTTAGCAGCTTTCTTGTTTTTAGAGTCAGAGATGATTTTGATCTACTGTTCAGGTTCCTTTTCAAAGGCTATAAATGAAGGTTTTGAATGACTAAACTTGGCTGTATGAAGATGGCATTTTCCTAAAATGATCAACACATTTATTATATTTATATTATATTATATATTATATAAACATTTATTGTTTGCATCGTGCTTTTAACAACAGACATTGTCCCAGAGCAGCTTTACAGAATCTGAATGACCCAAGACATGAGCCAATTTTATCCCTAATCTATCCCCAATGAGCAAGCCTGTGGCGATTGGGGCAAGGAAAAACTCCCCCAGACGACACGAGGAAGAAACCTCAAGAGGAACCAGACCCAAAAGGGAATTCATCCTCACCTGGACAACAACAGACAACATGACTGTAACATTAACAGTTTTAACATGAAGTCAGTTTCATTGATGTTATAACTCTTCATTAATGGAAACTTGAGTGCAAAACTGTTCATGACAATGGCAGTCCCAAAGTTAGCAAGCCAACTGTAGTCCTTAGCCACAAAAGCATTACTGTAAGTGTCCAGAGCGTCTTCCAAGTGTGACTTTCAACTGTCCATATGGGGCTGTCCTCCACAGGAGTGATGTGATGAGACTCCAACCAGACATGGGGCATCAGGATAGATCAGGCAGGTCCAAGGAGCAGAAGAGGTCAGCACCTCAATCCCAGGATTGACATGTAACTCAGAGGGACAGATTTGGGGGGGAAACACAGAAGAAAGAGAATCTGATGGTAAAAGGACATTGCCAGAACAGGTGCATTATTTGTTTCCGGGTTTGTCTCACACAATGAACAGGCCACACAAATGTCTCTCTTAAACTTAAGCAGATAATGCTTGGCAGGACAGTATCTATGAATTAGTTTGAAAGACACCTTCCTTACTTTGTTTGTAAGGAAGTATCTGCATGAGAGGTTCCACACACTGCTCCAGTTCAGGTCACCAACAAGACCAGTCCAATACTGACTCACAGAGGGGATAGTGGTGATATCTGCCTGGAATAATGCACAAATATTGCAATTATTGTTCTTGGATGTGACAGAGAAGCATACATAACCCACTGAGGTCAATATGGGGTCCAGAGATGGTAAACAAACCAGTTTTTCAGCCCCTCTTAGAAGAGTTAGGATACCAGAGGGAATGGCATCCATTACAATGGCAAACTCTTTTGGGGTAACAGGAATACCAAACGTTTGAAGGAACTCAGAATAATTTAGTAGATTTCCATTATCATTGAGTAGCTGGGTTACAGGAATTATGTTGTTATTGAACCAGGATTGAAAAAAATAAGGATTTATTTTTATATTTAATGTGCTGATTATTTCAGATGAAGCATCTATGTGGGGAGAAACTGTGTTTATAAATTAATGACCATGCCAAGAGCATTTGTTTATGGAAACTGGACAGGATTAGGGGAAGTTTCTCTATTTTATAATCACATAAAAGTACAGTGGCGCTTGAAAGTTTGTGAACCCTTTAGAATTTTCTATATTTCTGCATACACTGAAAAAAGTGACTTTTTGGTGCAGTAAACTCTATTAGAGTAACTGTCATAATTTCTACCTTGTATTTTTAAGATTCAGTAAGAACTAGAGTTTCTTAAGTAAAATTAAACATTTTATTAACGTAATACATGAATTATGGGGAAGAGTAAGTTTTACTTAGGTTTCCTCATAGTATTTAAATGTTTAATAGTTGCATGTACGTAAACCTAGAAATACTACATAAACTTTACTCTGAAAGTGTAGCGTTTTGAAACACATGCACGACGCATGCACACAGTACAACAGGACTGGCTCTGCTCCGGACGTTACAGGATCACAGAGCAAGGTGTAGCACATACGACAGTCATTTCGCAGGTAAGTTATTACCGTTCAGTTTTAAATTTGTGATAATATATAAGTCTGCATGTAGTTTGACGCAAGATATGTCACTGTTCATAAGTTAATTTAAAGTTAGCATAATGCCACATTGGTCCGTGCTAGCCTGTAAGTGTGTGTGGGGGGGGGGGGGGGGGGGGGGGGGCTGCAGTTTTTCCCTCTTTTATATCTGGTACAGTCTATGGTTTTTCCCGATAAAAATAACTAAAGTTAGGATATTAAAAAAGCACCAACGTAATGGTACTATAACGTTTATCAACTGACGTCAACATAAGAACGTTTTTTTTCTCTGTAAAACTTTTGGCGGCGACAGTGAAGTAACGTTCTGTTAGTGAATGAATGCTGTGCATTGAGAATGAGGGGGAGAGGGGGAGAGGCTGATGAATGGGAGAAATGCCCCAGAATAGGTTTTTCAAACACACGTTTACTGACAGAAGCACCAGAGGTCTTTGAGAGCACCAGCTTGCAAATACAAAGAGACGTCGCTGGCAGTTTTCTTTCTTTTCTTGACAAGAAGCTAGTTAGCATGGCTAGTAGCATGGCTGTGCCGTGCAGTGTGAAGCCCACAGCAACTTCGTGATGTGTGGACCGATACTTTCGATACCAAATGTGTTCATTTTAGTATCAATACTCATAATAAATTGTCTATATTTTCACCAGTCTGCACTAATTTGGGTTAACAACTTTTTTGTCACAGTAGACAGTTATTTCACTAGTTATAGGACCTATTTTCCGCAACTGAGGCAACTAAAGTCTCGTCTCGTCTCGTCTTCTTCCGCTTTATCCGGGACCAGGTCGCGGAGGCAGCAGTCTAAGCATGGAAGCCCAAACTTCCCTTTCCCCAGACACCTCAGCCAGCTCCTCGGGAAGAACACCGAGGCGTTCCCAGGCTAGCCGAGAGACATAGTCCCTCCAGCGTGTCCTGGGTCTTCCCCGGGGCCTCCTCCCGGGGGGACAGGCCTGGAACACCTCCCCAGGGAGGCATCCAGGAAGCATCCGAAAAAGATGCCTGAGCCACCTCAGCTGATTCCTCTCGATGTGGAGGAGCAGCGGCTCTACTCCGAGCTCCTCCCGAGTGACTGTGCTTCTCACCCTATCTCTAAGGGAGCACCCAGCCACCCTGCGAAGGAAACTCATTTCGGCCGCTTGTATCCGCGATCTTGTTCTTTCAGTCATTACCCAAAGCTCATGACCATAGGTGAGAATCGGAACATAGATTGACCGGTAAATTGAGAGCTTTGCCTTTTGGCTCAGCTCCTTCTTCACCACGACGGACTGGTAAAGCGACCGCATCACTGCGGAGGCTGCACTGATCCGCCTGTCAATCTCACGCTCCATCCTTCCCTCACTCGTGAACAAGATCCCGAGATACTTAATCTCCTCCACTTGAGTCAGGACTTCTCCACCAACCTGGAGAGGGCAAGCCACCCTTTTCCGGTCGAGAACCATGGCCTCGGACTTGGAGGTGCTGATTCTCATCCCAGCCGCTTCACACTCGACTGCAAACCACCCCAGTGCATGCTGAAGGTCCTGGTTTGAAGAAGCCAACAGGACAACATCATCCGCAAAAAGCAGAGATGAAATCCTGTGGTTCCCAAACAGGATTCCTTCCGGCCCCTGGCTGCACCTAGAAATTCTGTCCATAAAAATTATGAACAGAACCAGTGACAAAGGGCAGCCCTGCCGGAGTCCAATATGCACTGGGAACAGGTCTGACTTACTGCCGGCAATGCGAACCAGACTCCTGCTCCATTCGTACAGGGACCGGACAGCCCTTAGCAAAGAGCCCCGAACCCCATACTCCCGAAGCACCCCCCACAGAATACCACGGGGGACACGGTCGAATGACTTCTCCAGATCCGTTGGGCAAACTCCCATGAACCCTCGAGCACCCTATAAAGGGCATAGAGCTGGTCCAGTGTTCCGCGACCAGGACGAAAACCGCATTGTTCCTCCTGGATCCGAGGTTTGACTATTGGTCAAATTCTCCTCTCCAGTACCCTGGAGTAAACCTTCCCTGGGAGGCTGAGAAGTGTGATTCCCCTATAATTGGAGCACACTCTCCGGTCCCCTTTCTTAAAAAGAGGGACCACCACCCCAGTCTGCCACTCCAGAGGCACTGTCCCCGACCGCCACGCGATGTTGCAGAGGCATGTAAACCAAGACAGCCCCACAACATCCAGAGACTTGAGATACTCAGGGCGGATCTCATCCACCCCCGGTGCCTTGCCACTGAGGAGCTTGCAAACTACCTCAGTGACTTCGGCTTGGGTAATGGACGAGTCCACCTCTGAGTCATCAGCCTCAGTCTCCTCAGTGGAAGACATGACGGTGGGATTGAGGAGATCCTCAAAGTATTCCTTCCACCGCCCGACAATGTCCCCAGTTGAGGTCAACAACTCCCCACCCGCACTGTAAACAGTGTTGGCAGAGTACTGCTTCCCCCTCCTGAGGCGCCGGACGGTTTGCCAGAATTTCTTTGAGGCCAACCGATAGTCCTTCCCCATGGCCTCCCCGAACTCCTTCCAGTTCCGAGTTTTTGCCTCCGCAACTGCCCGAGCTGCAGCACGCCTGGCCTGCCAATACCTGTCAGCTGCCTCAGGAGTCCTGGAGGTCAACATGGCCTGATAGGACTCCTTCTTCAGCTTGACGGCATCCCTTACTTCTGGTGTCCACCACCGGGTTCGGGGATTGCCGCCATGACAGACACTGGAGACCTTGCGGCCACAGCTCCGAACAGCTGCGTCCACAATGGAGGTAGAGAACATGGTCCACTCAGACTCAATGTCCCCCGCCTCCCTCGGAAGCTGGGAAAAGCTCTCCCGGAGGTGGGAGTTAAAGACCTCCCCAACAGAGTGCTCGGCCAGACTTTCCCAGCAGACCCTCACCATACGTTTGGGCCAGCCAGGTCTGTCCAGCTTCCTCCTCCGCCAGCAGATCCAACTCACCACCAGGTGGTGATCAGTTGACAGCTCAGCCCCTCTCTTCACCCGAGTGTCCAACACATAGGGCCGGAGATCAGATGAAACGACTACAAAGTCTATCATTGACCTCCGACCTAAGGTGTCCTGGTGCCATGTGCACTTATGGACACCCCATGCTCGAACATGGTGTTCGTTATGGACAAACCATGACTAGCACAGAAGTCCAATAACAAAACACCACTCGGGTTCAGATCGGGGAGGCCGTTCCTCCCAACCACGCCCCTCCAGGTGTCACTGTCATCGCCCACGTGAGCATTGAAGTCCCCCAGTAGCACAATGGAATCCCCAGTCTGAGCACCCCTCAGTACCTCTCCCAGGGACTCCAAGAAGGCCGGATACTCTATACTGCTATTTGGCCCATAGGCACAAACAACAGCAAGAGCCCTCTCCCAAATCCGAAGGCGCAGAGAGGTGACCCTCTCGTTCACTGGGGTAAACTCCAACACATGGCGGCTGAGCTGGGGAGCTATAAGCAAGCCCACACCAGCCCGCCACCGCTCACCACGGGCGACTCCAGAGAAGTGGAGAGTCCAGCCCCTCTCGAGGAGCTGGGTTCCAGAGCCCAAGCTGTGCGTGGAGGTGAGCCCGACTATCTCTAGCCGGTACCTCTCAACCTCCCGCACAAGCTCAGACTCTTTCCCCCCCAGCAAAGTGACATTCCATGTCCCAAAAGCCAGCTGCTGTGTCCGGGGATCAGGTCGTCGAGGCCCCTGCCTTCAACTGCCACCCAATCCACACTGCACCAGTCCCCTACTGCTACCTCTGTGGGTGGTGAACCCACAGGAGGTCGGGCCCACGTCACCTCTTCGGGCTGAGCCCGGCCGGGCCCCATGGGCAAAGGCCCGGCCACCAAGCTCTCGCATACGAACCCCAACCCCGGGCCTGGCTCCAGGGTGGGGCCCCGGCTGCATCATACCGGGTGACGTCACGGTCCTCGGTTTTTTCTCCATAGGGGTTTTGGTGAACTGCTCTTGGTCTGGCCTGTCACCTAGGACCTGTCTGCCTTGGGAAACCCTGACAGGGGCATAATGCCCCCGACAACATAGCTCCTAGGATCATTCAAGCACACAAACCCCTCCACCACAATAAGGTGGCAGTTCTAGGAGGGGGCAACTAAAGTTGTATACTGTAAATGTGCCCGTCCATGTGCATGCGTGCGACTGAATTCAAGTGACTGCCACTACTGCACACTGCATGGCATCACTCTCTGTTGACTAATGTTAAAACATCCCAATATATGAGTGGAATGTACTGTTCTTGCAACAGTATTTACAGAACAGAATTTATAATCTTTTTTTAATAACTGTCATGTGATCTGCTACTTATGTCAACTGTACCTTTTTAAAAAGGTTATTCCTCAATCACATGCACACAGCACAGCTCACTGCAGGGATATTGTGTGTGTGTGTGTGTGTGTGGGGGGGGGTATTATTTTACTCAGGATTCATGTTTTTGTAGTTAAATGAAAGAATCGATTGTTCATTACAAGTTCTACTCGCAAATAAATCTGTCGTGTTAATTGTTTTATTTAGCTATACAAAAAAATGTTCATTTACGCTTGTTCATGATACAGTTTATTTCTTATTAAGTCTTATTGAAATATTTTTCTGTCCAGCAACAGGAAGCAAATCAGAACAGAACATTATTCTCATCATTCAGGCAAGTAGAAAATAATGTATGCATGATATAATATTGTTTTGTTATTTTCCCTTATTCATCCATCCGTAATATTAAAACTGTGGCTGAATATTTTAGACCATTGTTTTAATACCACAAATTGTGTCTCTTCATTTTCAGGGTGCCCTTTGGAGGAGCCAGTGGGCTTTGTGGACAGTTGGAGTTGAAGTCTAGGGAGAGGAGGTCGAGGAGAAATTCATCAGGGAGAAAGAGTAGGCCTCTTGTGATATGAGATGGTCATGCAAAAGATGCAATTTTAGGTCATCAAAACGTTTAGAACTCATAAAACATTATAGGTTGAAGCATCCACACACTGGTCAAGGCCGGTCACTACCCTGCTTGTACTCAGATTGTCCTTGTTTATTTAAAAGTTGGGGGGGGTTGCACTTCATGCACATTTGTCTAGAAATCATACACAGACTCAACAGTCAGGGCAGATAGTTTCATTTTCGTGTCTTGTATGTAATTCATGTAGTTTTAACACAGAGAAGCAATATTTTGAACACCTCGGGACTCATCTGAAAAAGCACAAAACTGTTAATTGTGTTTTTAAAGATTTTGACTACAGTACAAATTCTAATGCAGTACAATATAATGCACTTTTACTATTAATGTAGTACTTGTAGATTATGGGTTTTTTTTTTTTTCATTTAAATAGGGTTATACATAATCCTTACACCACTGATCAAGCCGGAGTACAAGCCGGAGTCCCTGCTTGTACTCGGTGCAATATGTATACTGTTCCTACTTATTCAGGTGACATTGGGCATACCTAACCACCTGTGTTTTTCTTTCTCTCCCCCCCACCCCAAATCTGTCCCTCTGAGTTACATGGAGTCAACAGGAAATCTTTTGGTGGAGACGGTGGGGACCTCGACTGGCTATCGTAGCCTGCAGGGAATCGGCCGTCAGACATTCTGTCGCATGTCCCAGACCCGGTGAAATGTAACTGAATTGTCTTGGCCAGGCCTAAGGGTCCCATCTGCATCTCATCATTGCTGAGGAGTGTGCTCCCATCACCCAATCAAGCATCCAGCCAGAGCAGGTCATGATATATTTTTTTACCATATTAACATGCCATTGTGTGTTATGCCTGATGTAAAGACTCTCGTCTCTGCGAGCCTACCACACAGATTTAATACTTGTCATTTTTAGGGCATACCTAACAACGTGTTTTCTTTCTCTCTCTCTCTCTCTCTCTCTCTCTCTCTCTCCCCCCCCCCATCTGTCCCTCTGAGTTACATGTTGATCCTGGGATTGAGATGCTGGCCTCTTCTGCCCCTCAGACCTGCTTGATCCATCCTGGTGCCCTGTGTCTGGTCGGAGTTTTATCGCCCCACTCCTGTGAAGGACGGCCCCATGAGGACAGTTGAGGGTTATACCTGTTAAAACTGTTAATATTATAGTCAGGCTGTCTGTTGTTGCCCAAATGAGGATGGGTTCCCTTTTGAGTCTGGTTCCTCTCGAGGTTTCTTCCTCATGTCGTCTGAGGGAGTTTTTCCTTGCCACCGTCGCCACAGGCTTGCTCATTGGGGATAGATTAGGGATAAAATTAGCTCATGTTTTAAGTCGTTCAAATTCTGTAAAGCTGCTTTGCGACAATGTTTATTGTTAAAAGCGCTGTACAAATAAACTTGATTTGATTTGATTTGATCAAAGTTTAAGAGGCTGTTTCTGTCCTGACCCTCTCCCAGAAGTTGTTTTGAGCATGTTTGTGTGTGTTAAATGTTCTTGAATATCTGAGTATTATATTTCTGTAATGAATGTTGAAACTCTGTTTCAGAGGGTTGTAAGTTTTTCACTGCATATTTGAAAAGCACTATATAGATCTGTACTGCGTGTACAGAAGTATTGGGACACCTGCACAACAGCTCTGCCAGCTTCTACTTTTGTTAAGCTTCTACATGCTCAGTTTTTATTTACATTGTCAGAAAGATGATAATTTGACTTTATGTTTATTACTGAAGTTGTGGTGGATGGTGCTGGTCTACCATTATAGTGCATTATATTGACAGTGTTCCTAATATTTTGCCCCAAGTGTATATTGGATGCAGTGTATACTATGTAATACTGTCTGTTTGTTCTTTTTATGTCAGTCATGCCAATGTTAAATTTATGGCTGCCCCATAAAGGATTGGGCAATTCAATCCACAATAGTAGTGGATTTACTTTGACGGTTCTTGTTTGTTAAACTGTTTAAAATGAAAAATAAACAGTTTAATTGCATTGTAATTTAGTTGTGTGATATGTGATAAAGATATATTAAATGCATAGAGTATTGGTTAAATTTATTTGGTAACATTTATCAAAAGAATAATGACAATGATTACCTAATTTTAATGAGTAATGTAACGTAATGCAACCAAGTAAATTAAAATGTCAAGCACAAGAAAATAATTAAAATCTACTAAATTACTTCATAACAGCAAATACGACAGATATATAAAATTTACTTAAAAATTTGAGT
This sequence comes from Neoarius graeffei, assembly GCF_027579695.1. Lineage (NCBI taxonomy): Eukaryota > Metazoa > Chordata > Actinopteri > Siluriformes > Ariidae > Neoarius > Neoarius graeffei. The sequence goes on along the minus strand of NC_083577.1, from coordinate 20,828,815 downwards.
AAAATGATGTTCCTGCCTATGAAAAACAAGTAGACTTTACTTAAATAAATATAACTGAAAACTTAGATGTAATTAAGTAAATGTTACTTAATATCTTCACAACTGTTATGTTTATGTTTAACTGTTATGTAAGTAAAATTTACTTAATACTGGCAAGTGAGTGTTACTTGATATTGCAGCATTAAATTTTACTTAAATCATTTGCGTGCAAATACAATATATTTAAGTAAATCTTATGAGTTATTTTTTTCAGTGTAAATTACCTAAAACATCATCAGATTTTTACACAAGTCCTAAAAGTAGATAAAGAGAAACCAGTTAAATAAATGAGACAAAAATATTATACTTGGTCATTTATTTATTAAGGAAAATGATCAAATATTACATATCTGTGAGTGGCAAAAGTATGTGAACCTCTAGGATTAGCAGTTAATTTGAAGGTGAAATTACAGTCAGGTGTTTTCAATCAATGGGATGACAATCAGGTGTGAGTGGGCACCCTGTTTTATTTAAAGAACAGGGATCTGTCAAAGTCTGATCTTCACAACACATGTTTGTGGAAGTGTATCATGGACCGACAAAAGGAGATTTCTGAGGACCTCAGAAAAAGTGTTGCTGATGCTCATCAGGCTGGAAAAGGTTACAAAACCATCTCTAAAGAGCTTGGACTCCATCAATCCACAGTCAGACAGATTGTGTACAAATGGAGGAAATTCAAGACCACTGTTACCCTCCCCAAGAGTGGTCAACCAACAAAGATCACTCCAAGAGCAAGGCATGTAATAGTCAGGGAGGTCATAAAAGACCCCAGGGTAACTTCTAAGCAACTGAAGGCCTCTCTCACATTGGCTAATGTTAATGTTCATGAGTCCACCATCAGGAGAACACTGAACAACAATGGTGTGCTTGGCAGGGTTGCAAGGAGAAAGCCACTGCTCTCCAAAAAGAACATTGCTGCTCATCTGCAGTTTGCTAAAGATCACGTGGACAAGCCAGAAAGCTATTGGAAAAATGTTTTGTGGATGGATGAGACCAAAATAGAACTTTTTGGTTTAAATGAGAAGCGTTATGTTTTGAGAAAAGAAAACACTGCTTTCTAGCATAAGAACCTTATCCCATCTGTGAAACATGGTGGTGGTAGTATCATGGTTTGGGCCTGTTTTGCTGCATCTGGGCAGGACGGCTTGCCATCATTGATGGAACAATGAATTCTGAATTATACCAGCGAATTCTAAAGGAAATTCGTGGACATCTGTCCATGAACTGAATCTCAAGAGAAGGTGGGTCATGCAGCAAGACAACGACCCTAAGCACACAAATCGTTCTACCAAAGAATGGTTAAAGAAGAATAAAGTTCATGTTTTGGAATGGCCAAATCAAAGTCCTGACCTTAATCCAATCGAAATGTTGTGGAAGGACCTGAAGCAACTAGTTCATGTGAGGAAACCCACCAAAATCCCAGAGTTGAAGCTGTTCTGTACAGAGGAATGGGCTAAAATTCCTCCAAGCCAGTGTGCAGGACTGATCAATGGTTAATGGAAACATTTAGTTGCAGTTATTGCTGCACAAGGGGGTCACACCAGATACTGAAAGCAAATGTTCACATACTTTTGCCACTCACAGATATGTAATATTGGATCATTTTCCTCAATAAATAAATGACCAACAGGGCTTTACATTAGCACCTGCCCACCCGCCAAATGCGGGTAAAATTCAGCTTTGGCGGGTAATAACTTTTGTCTCACTAGCCACTTTGGCGGGTGGTTTATTCTGTGGTATGACAATATATTTTAATTGTAGTTTTCTCTGAAGGCATCTGATATAATAAACACATTGCAATGTAATATTATGCGCCTACAACTCCCATGAGCACCTGCATAAACATTCTGACAACATGTTAGAATTGTTTAGAATGTTCGTTAACGTCTCAGATAACATCAATGATATGGTAATCTGCGGTTAATGAATGAAGCAACAAAGTTGCTGACGACTGACAAGCGCACTATGTTGCGGCATATAGCTGGAGTTTCAAACCCTGCTGCTCAGGAAAAAAGGGGCAGAGATGATGAACAAGATGCTAATAGGAAGATAAGACAGTTCAATGACAAATGGACGTTAGAGCGAGATTGGCTAGTTCATAGCAAAACCGAAAATACCGTACAAATGTATTTTCAGCTCTTAAAAATGACCGAGGTCCGGACCGCGGTGGCCTCATAGCTGGCTACAGCCATGGAGATGAACAAGATGCTAATAGGAAGATAAGACAGTTCAATGACAAATGGAAGTTAGGGCGAGACTGGCTAGTTCATAGCAAAACCGAAAATACCCTGTACTGCGAAGACTGTAGTAGAAAGTATGGCAAAGACAGGCACCAGTAATTTTAAACTTGAAACTATAAAGGACCACAAAAAGTCAAATGCCCACATCGGTATTATAACATCAAAACCGGCGAAGATGGCTAGTTCACTACAGGACAGCATTGCTTTCAGTCTCTGGCTGTCATGAAGTCGGCTGAGCTGGAGAGGATGGAGCTGCTGTTTAGAAATGTTCACGTGATTGGAAAGAAGTTGATCTCGCCCCAGCTATCAACTTACAACATGCTGGAAGCCTCAGGTCACGAAGACCACTTTTCATGGACCATTCAGACTCATCTGATGATGAATGTAATGAAGACATTTAATGTATGTCTCTACACATGTTCACACACACACACACACACACACGCTATTAATAGATAATACATAATAATACTTGATAATACACATAATATTTGCATGTCAAAACATCAAATGTTTTTCAATGATAAATGTTTTGAATTGGACTTTTAATATTAGAATCAGTTCAGTTGTACTGAATGTTATTTTTCATATTATACGATATTTCATATTGTAAGGGGCTTGAATTTGAGTTCAATAAACAGAATACTCTGTTTATATTTTTGTCTGAATTGGTTGCATGTTTTCATATAGGGAGCTACCTTAACAGCACTGAATACTTGAGTGCTACTGTAGAGATGCATTATACGCTGCCATTCATAATTAAATCTAGATCTTCCGAACTTTAACGTATCATGGTGAAGAAAAAACTGCGATTTCCTGGCAACAAAACTGTGGCTAGTGAAAAGTCTGAATGGCCAGTGACTCGGGAAAAAAGTTAATGTAAAGCCCTGAAGACCAAGTATAATATTTTTGTCTCATTTGTTTAACTGCGTTCTCTTTATCTATTTTTAGGACTTGTGTGAAAATCTGATGATGTTTTAGATCATATTTATGCAGAAATATAGAAAATTCTAAAGGGTTCACAAACTTTCAAGCAACATTGTATGCTCCACCCAATCAAAAGCTTTCTCCTGATCCAGAGACACCAACCCCACATCAAGCCCTAGAAGTCTAGAAACATCTAAAACATCACAAATCAAAGAAACATTGTCAAAAATTGATCTACTGAGAACACAATAGGTTTGGTCCGAATGAATAACCTGGTTCATTACTTTGCTTAGCCTGTTGGCCAGTGTCTTGGATAACAATTTGTAATCACTACATAGGAGCGACACAGGTCTAGGTCCTGTGACTAGGATGGCAGCCGCTGAAAGCCTGTCTGTAAACAATGCTGAATTTTCTCAGTATTACCAAGATTTGAATGGTTGAGCGAAGATTTGATACAAAGAGAAGATAGATACGTGTGGTTTTGACCCATATTATTTAAAAAAGCCAGATTTTTCTGAGGATAAGACACTTCTACCGATCATCAAGTACCCAGATCAATTTGGAAATCTTAAATTTCCAGTCTAACCTTTGGTGAAACATAGCCCGTTTTCTGACTGGGTGCCCAGTCTGGACTGTTTCTATCATATAATTTTAACACGTGTATTACCATTTTGCTTCTAGGAGCACCGGCAAAATTATAACAACGACCAAGTGAACCACGACAAGAGAATGCTTATTTTATAGCAAAATTCTTGCAACATGAAATAAAATTCTTCCATGATATTATTGAGAAAGCTTTTGAATCTCACCTGAGATAAAATGATTACTGCAAACACAAACTGTTTTGGTTTTAGCCTCTGTTAGATCAGCCCTGCCAATGTTGTTCAGCAGTGCTTGTCTCCTCTCCATACTAAGCCTCAGAGTTTCCTCGCCCGCTTTCCGAATCACGGATGGAATTCTAAAAAATCGGAAAGTGCCATGGTGACAAGTACTGTTATGACCACAACCATATACAAGACAAAAATATGGCATAGCAAAAAAAGAACACTTAAAGCAGTGGAAAAACAGAGAGTTGCCATGTGTGACTATGTTTTGTGTGGAATGTCGCTTGACCCCGCATTTGTATATCCACCAACATGGCCGACATCCGGGTTTTTATCTTGCTTTGATGTCACTAGCAAGTCAAGGATTGCGAATTTCATGATCCCCAGACAATAGAACTCCAGACTCAGGGCCCGTTTACACGAGGACGCTGTCGGGTAAAAATGACTAAATATTTTATCGGAAGTGCCTTTCGTCTACACGGGGACGGCGTTTCCGAGGCTGAAAAACGGAAAAAATTGAAAACGCCTTCCAGAGTGGATAAGTTAAAAACAGCCCCCGTTGCATATCTGTCTAAACTATCCAATACGCGAAACTTTGCTCGGATCTGCTCACGTCGGGTACGCGTTTACGTCATACATATGTCATATACTGTACATGCCAGCCCGGGAAGTAAGAAAGTAAGTAAAAAAGTAAGAGCATGTCTGATTACATCGATCCAACGGACCTTCAAGCTGCTCTGGCAGCTTTAATAAACATCCAGGAGTCCTTCGAACATCTATACTGAATCTGCACATATACCGTTAATGAACAGAGGCAGGTATGCAATTACCTTTATGAATTTTTGGATACACCGATTCGTTGGAGGCGTGCGAGACGGATTTGGACAAGACCCGGAAGAACCAGTCAATGGTGGGACAATTTTGTGAGAGGAGTAACAGATGACAATGCCTGGAGGGAAAACTTTCGCATGTCCAAAGCTGCTCTTGTGGCTTTAAGCGAAGAACTTCGACCCTACATCGAGGGTGTAACAACGAACATGAGAGCACCTGTCGGAGTCTTGAAAAAGGTAGCTTGTACGTTGTACTATTTGAGCGATGAGGGACGACTAAGGAAAATTGCGAAAGCCTTTGGATTATCCCGATCAACGGTGTCAGTCATCATTAGACAAACATGCAAGGCCATAACTGTCCACCTCGGTCCGAAGTATATCCAGTTGCCATTCACTGTGCCCGAAACAGAGCTGCTTGTTTCCGGATTCCCGAAGGATCATGGAATGCCCCAATGTTTGGGAGCAGTGGATGAGACTCATATAGAAATAAAACAGCCAGCCGTCAATGCCACAGACTACATAAACAGGAAGGGAAAGTATTCCCTTAATGTCCAAGCTATCTGCGACCACAAATATAGGTAAGATAAACGTTTTCTGCTTTTTCTGTAGCCCATGTAGGGTTCACTAAATTGCTATTATAGTATGCTATATTATTATTATTATTATTATTATTATTATTATTATTATTATGGTAGAAATATATATTGATATCATTTCACTATATTGTGTAGGAAAATACAAGTGTGGTTGTGAATGACACGGCCAGGGTCAGAGTGTTATTTGGGCAGGAGGGAGGAGGCACTGTTGATCGGGGTGGTGTGTGTGTGTGTGTGTTTTGGGGGGCATGGGGGGCTTCATTTATTGGAAATTACAATTAAATGCTATTGACTTACAGATTCATGGACATGGTCATAAAATGGCCTGGAAGTGTGCACGACGCGCGCGTCTTTGCCAATTCAAAAGTGAACACCTACTTGAAGACAGGAAAGATACCTTCGTTGGAAAAGCGAATAGTGGATGAAGAGGATCCCATACCTGTCTTTCTGTTAGGGGACCCTGCCTACCCCCTTCTCCCTTACCTTATGAAGACTCAGGTGGAGGCTCTAACCCATCAGAGCAATACTTTGGACTTTGTCTGTGCAGGGCCCGTATGGTAATTGAATGTGCATTTGGTCGACTCAAGGGCAGGTTTTCAGCTCTCAGACGGCCCATGGACATAAATCTCACCGATCTGCCAAATGTCATTTACGCTTGCTTTGTATTACACAATTACTGTGAGGACTGGGGCACCCCTGTGGATCCCCGTGTTGAACAGGAGGCCATACAATCCGATAGGGATCTGCAACCTCCTACACAAACAAATAACTACCTGACAGACAGCAATGAGGGAAGTGGGAAGAGAGTAAGAAGAATTCTCATTAAATACCTTGACCCCTAATGGCCTTTGTATTAGACTCCACAGGTAGACTGTGATCAAGATGGCTGCCTATTGGCTGTACATTCTTTACAGCTCCTTGTTACTTACTACATTCATCCTCACATTGACCGTTTAAGCTCAGGTGTGTTTCAATACTGTATGTATATTAAAGTGCCATATTAACCAAAGCACAGACTGCAAATTATTTGTTTTTTATTCCAGGACACACTTACAGAAGTGTTTTTCACAGAATATACCCTGGTAAATAGAACAGAAACTACACATGTGAACAATACAATAAAAATGAAATGCTTTTGGGTTTATTATCAGATTTATCATACTAAGTTGCCTATATGCTTAAACAGTAGTGCTAGGCAGGTGCTGAGCAAAAGTGTAGCAAAATGTAAACAATTATTTTGTATTACAACAAGTGACCCATATGCTTAAACAGTAGCACTAGGCAGGTAACGAACAAGTGTAATAAAATGTAAACAAGATCTTTTTTATCGTACTGAGTGGCACACATCACTCAGCTGTCCACTAGTGAGCCTCTGGCTGCTGTTTAAGAAAAAAAAAAACTTAAAGTGCTTACTTAAGTACTACGCAGGTACTAAACAAAAATAGTGCAAAAAAATTGTTTATGACCTCAGTTACAAAGACACCAGATCAACGTCTTCCTCATCTGAGTGTCGCTCCCGTAATCGTCTGTAGGACTGAGGTGCAGGGCCCATCTGCTTAACTGTGTGCAAATGTGGTGTGTATGAATGTGCTGTGGCCATGGTTGGTGCTGTGTATGAATGTGCTGTGGCCATGGGTGGTGGTGCTGTGTATGAATGTGCTGTGGCGATGGATGGTGGTGCTGTGTATGAATATGCTGTGGCCATGGATGGTGGTGCTGGGTATGAATTTGCTGGGGCTGTGGATGGTGGTGCTGGGTATGAATTTGCTATGGCCATGGATGGTGGTGCTGGGTATGAATTTGCTGGGGCCATGGATGGTGGTGCTGGGTATGAATTTGCTGGGGCCATGGATGGTGGTGCTGGGTATGAATTTGCTGGGGCTGTGGATGGGGTTGTGTGTGAATGTTCTGGTGCTGTGTTGTACTGGAAAGGGGCGGCACAGTTTGCACGAGGTTGACACAAGTGTCTCACAAGAACATCAAAACTGTTGATCAATCTGACATAAGCCTCTGCAATTGCGTCCAGCCTCTCACTGTTGCTTCTCTCAGCCTTCTCCATAATATCTACAATCTTCCTCTTTATGTCGAGGTCAGTCTGGACTGGATCCACACGAACTTTTTTCTGGAGCCTTTCACTTCTGTAGCTATTTAACTTTGCCTTCAAGAAGAGCAGGGAGAAAAATCATTAGCAGCCGAAATGTTTGGTATTGACAGTGAAAGTAGAAATACATGTTTGAATATTCAGTTAAAATTAAAATAAGTCATATCCACTTATGGAAGTACAAAAGCAGGCCCAATTGCCTTCAGATGAAAGGTAGTTATTGTAATGTTAATGTCGACTTTTTTGGCTTTTGAAATGAAACGGGAAGACAGCACACCTTGATTACAGTAATTAAGCGTACTCCACAGATCTAATTTCGAACAAAATAAACAAAACATACCTGCAGTAGACCTCTTCGTCTTTGGAGGGGGGTTTCGACACTCTGGGCCTGTTGGCTGTCACTCTGGGCCAGTTGGCTGCCACTTTCTTCTGTAGCATACGCTTGACTCTCGCTTGACTCACTAGAGTCATTCAAGGTATCATCGTTGATCTCAGCTGTCTCCAATCTGAATTCTAGAGATGAGGTGGATGGCAAACCACCCCATATGTTGTTACACAAGTCAAAAAATAGATATATAACCCGACCATGGCCACTCCGTCATTGTGTATCGACTGCATCCCTGTATTTACTCTGTATTGATTACAGCTTTGCAGCGATTTGGGGTTTAGTGATGTCGGTAGGTGTATGAGGGTAATCACCTCTCGTCTCACCGTCTTTGGGAGCCTGGTACTGTTCAATGAATGAGTTCCATATATCTGCATATTTGGTTTGACAGGATTCTCAGTCAATTCCGTTTAGTGTTTTTGCTGTTTTGTAGTCCAACGTGGCTTGAAGTAGGAGTTCCACCTCCTCATCTGTCCAGACGAAGTTTTTCTTAACCTCACGAGTAGCCATAGCCAGAGTAGTCAAAGTTTTCGCGGCGCAGATGTGCAGATCAGACAAGATGGAAGACGTTGCGCATGCGTGCAGACATAGCGGAGGTCTTTCACAGCACCACCTAGCCGCCTGGCATGCACATCCAATTGAATTCCACACATTTATGCATCACTGTATAGACGCAGATTTCCTCCTTGAAAACGGTCGTGTAGACGTGGAAAAAAGTGAGAACGAAAACGGACTTTTGCATTTTTGTTTCAGACCGTCCCCATGTAAAGTGGGCCTCAGAACGTAATGAATGAATGCATTTCTCCTGGTAATTTTTCTTCTCCAGGCAAAAAAGAACTTTGAAGGTACTGTACATCCATCTGGTCTGCAGCCCGGAACCGTGAACAGACCAACGCACCCTGTGCTTTGATTGCTAGCAACTCAACTAAAGTGTTCTTATTATTATTTAGCTTTTCAGTGTTATCATTCCCAGTAGAATAAGCCAGATTCTGAATCTCTTATAACTCACCTTCCAAAATCTCAATAGATTGGGTTCTGCCCCTTGTGAGGTTTCGAGTATACTGTTTACACAACTGCTGAATTTGTATTTTGCCAAAATCCTACCATTGTTGCAAAGAATTAAAAGATACCTTACTTGCACTAAAATCATCCCAAAAAGTTTTAACAATATCCCTAAAATGTTTATCATGCAGCAGAGCAGTGTTGAAGTGCCAGTATGCACTTTTGGATTCATAGAATGCAAAGTTTCCATGCATAACACTAACTCATGATCTGAAAAGCTCATAGGAGTAATCACACAATTCCTAAAAATATTAAGATGGTATTTAAAACTGTAGAATCTATCAAGCCTTGCCAGAGAGAGCATATCAAGCATGAGCCCAAGTACAACCCCGATTCCAAAAAAGTTGGGACAAAGTACAAATTCTCATCTCATCTCATTATCTCTAGCTGCTTTATCCTTCTACAGGGTCGCAGGCAAGCTGGAGCCTATCCCAGCTGACTACGGGCGAAAGGCGGGGTACACCCTGGACAAGTTGCCAGGTCATCACAGGGCTGACACATAGACACAGACAACCATTCACACTCACATTCACACCTACGGTCAATTTAGAGTCACCAGTTAACCTAACCTGCATGTCTTTGGACTGTGGGGGAAAACGGAACACCCGGAGGAAACCCACGCGGACACAGGGAGAACATGCAAACTCCGCACAGAAAGGCCCTCGCCGGCCCCGGGGCTCGAACCCAGGACCTTCTTGCTGTGAGGCGACAGCACTAACCACTACACCACCGTGCCGCCCAGTACAAATTGTAAATAAAAATGGAATGCAATAATTTACAAATCTCAAAAACTGATATTGGATTCACAATAGAACATAGACAACATATCAAATGTCGAAAGTGAGGCATTTTGAAATTTCATGCCAAATATTGGCTCATTTGAAATTTCATGACAGCAACACATCTCAAAAAAGTTGGGACAGGGGCAATAAGAGGCTGGAAAAGTTAAAGGTACAAAAAAGGAACAGCTGGAGGACCAAATTGCAACTCATTGGGTCAATTGGCAATAGGTCATTAATATGACTGGGTATAAAAAGAGCATCTTGGAGTGGCAGTGGCTCTCAGAAGTAAAGATGGGAAGAGTGTCACCAATCCCCCTAATTCTGCGCCGACAAATAGTGGAGCAATATCAGAAAGGAGTTCGACAGTGTAAAATTGCAAAGAGTTTGTACATATCATCATCTACAGTGCATAATATCATCAAAAGATTCAGAGAATCTGGAAGAATCTCTATGCGTAAAGGTCAAGGCCGGAAAACCATACTGGGTGCCCGTGATCTTCGGGCCCTTAGACGGCACTGCATCACATACAGGCATGCTTCTGTATTGGAAATCACAAAATGGGCTCAGGAATATTTCCAGAGAACATTATCTGTGAACACAATTCACCGTGCCATCCGCCATTGCCAGCTAAAACTCTATAGTTCAAAGAAGAAGCCATATCTAAACATGATCCAGAAGCGCAGACGTCTTCTCTGGGCCAAGGCTCATTTAAAATGGACTGTGGCAAAGTGGAAAACTGTTCTGTGGTCAGACGAATCAAAATTTGAAGTTCTTTATGGAAATCAGGGATGCCGTATCATTTGGACTAAAAAGGAGAAGGACGACCCAAGTTGTTATCAGCGCTCAGTTCAGAAGCCTGCATCTCTGATGGTATGGGGTTGTATTAGTGCGTGTGGCATGGGCAGCTTACACATCTGGAAAGACACCATCAATGCTGAAAGGTATATCCAGGTTCTAGAGCAACATATGCTCCCATCCAGACAACGTCTCTTTCAGGGAAGACCTTGCATTTTCCAACATGACAATGCCAAACCACATACTGCATCAATTACAGCATCATGGCTGCGTAGAAGAAGGGTCTGGGTACTGAACTGGCCAGCCTGCAGTCCAGATCTTTCACCCATAGAAAACATTTGGCGCATCATAAAACGGAAGATACGACAAAAAAGACCTAAGACAGTTGATCAATTAGAATCCTACATTAGACAAGAATGGGTTAACATTCATATCCCTAAACTTGAGCAACTTGTCTCCTCAGTCCCCAGACGTTTACAGACTGTTGTAAAGAGAAAAGGGGATGTCTCACAGTGGTAAACATGGCCTTGTCCCAACTTTTTTGAGATGTGTTGTTGTCATGAAATTTAAAATCACCTAATTTTTCTCTTTAAATGATACATTTTCTCAGTTTAAACATTTGATATGTCATCTATATTCTATTCTGAATAAAATATGGAATTTTGAAACTTCCACATCATTGCATTCCGTTTTTATTTATAATTTGTACTTTGTCCCAACTTTTTTGGAATCTGGGCTGTATACTGCCTTTGCTCTCTGTGAAAATTCCTCCACACATCCCTTAGATGTGTCTGAATACATTGAATGTGTTCTTCGGGCAAGCATATGTGGCTCAGTGTAGTTTCTATCTAAATCTTGCTCTGTGAAATTAAAATCACCCCCAACAAATAAATACTATTCAGTGTTGCACCCAGATACAGTGGTGGAAAAAATATCTAAAAAAGATACTCTTTCTGGGGTGGCATGGTGGTGTAGTGGTTAGCACTGTCGCCCCTTAGCAAGAAGGTCCTGGGTTCGAGCCCAGTGGCTGGCAAGGGCCTTTCTGTGTGGAGTTTGCAACCCATGTCTGCATGGGTTTCCTCCGGGTGATCTGGTTTCCCCCAAAGACATGCATGTTAGGTTAATTGGTGGCTCTAAATTGACCATAGGTGTGAATGGTTGTCTGTGTCTATGTGTCAGCTGTGGGTTGACCTGGCAACTTGTCCAGGGTACACCCACCTTTTGGCCGTAGTCAGCTGGGATATGCTCCAGCTTGCACACCCCTTCTAATGCACAACAAGGGTCAAAAATGACCCGCATTCATTTTCCAAGTTATTTCATGCTGACTGAGTTTTTCTTTGCTCTATCTTTTGAAATCAATTTATTTTATGATTGAATATTCCAAGTATTCTGTAAAAATACCTTGTTTTTATTTACCACAAATCATTAATTTAATTTTTTCTTTCCTACTTTATGAACAAAAATACTTTTTATATTACTACACATGGGTCATCCAAGTGTGATTTAAAATTAAAATGTCTTAATACTATAATAAAATTTGTTTCAAGTAATTACTTTAGCAGTGAATGGGGCCAGTTATTTATTTATTAACTATGTAGTTAGCTAAGCCAACTACAATAAAATTAGCTAACTAAAGTAGAATATGTCAACAGCTAGGTAGCTAATAGTAATTACTTGTAACTTTCTGACAAGCAATCTACTCACTCTCAAGGTAACCTCATCTCATTCTCATTATCTCTAGCCGCTTTATCCTTCTACAGGGTCGCAGGCAAGCTGGAGCCTATCCCAGCTGACTATGGGCGAAAGGCGGGGTACACCCTGGACAAGTCACCAGGTCATCACAGGGCTGACACATAGACACAGACAACCATTCACACTCACATTCACACCTACGGTCAATTTAGAGTCACCAGTTAACCTAACCTGCATGTCTTTGGACTGTGGGGGAAACCGGAGCACCCGGAGGAAACCCACGTGGACACGGGGAGAACATGCAAACTCCGCACAGAAAGGCCCTCGCCGGCCACAGGGATCGAACCCGGACCTTCTTGCTGTGAGGCGACAGCGCTAACCACTACACCACCGTGCCGCCCCCTCAAGGTAACCTAAACATAATAAATTTTTTTCTAAGGTAATGTTAGAACAATTGAAAAACATTACTTACATGTATTAGATGGGCAAAGGGTGCTGTGCTGAGCTGTGAAATGTCTGACACAAGCACAATTCACAGTTCCCACCAAACGCTGTAGTAAATGCATGCGGGTCGTTTCTGACCCATGTGTGTAAACTTGATGTAGAATTACAAAAGGTATGCTTGTTCATAACTTAAGAAAGGAAAAATAAAAATGATGATTTGTACTAAACAAAAACAAGATATTTACTGCATATTTGGAAAAGTAAATGACAAAATGAATTTATTTCAAAAGTATATCATAGAAACACTCAGCCATACATGAAATAACCTGGAAAATGAATGCAGGTAGTTTTTGACCCATGTTGTGCATTATAAGGGTAGTGATACAAAAAGGGTTTTTATTCAAAAAGTAAGAAAGGAAAAAATAAAATAAGGATGTATGATGATCAAAAACAAGTTAATTGAGGAATACCTTGAATACTGAATGATGGAATTAATTTATTGCAAAGATATAGAAGATAAAAACTCAGCCGGGTCACTTTTGACCCATGTTTTGCATCAAAGGGTTAAATACATCTTCTGTCTCTATTTGAGAACTTCTATCTCCGACATCATCATCAACAGATTGGTCAATATCATCCACTGATGCGTAACTATTTGTGAGTTATCTGCACATATATCATACTTGTCTTGAGCGTTCTCTACCCCTACTGACTCTGCAGGAGTAGAGCTACTCTGATCAGTGGAGTTAACCTCAGTAGGGGGCACTGCTCCCGCTCCCGGTGTTTGAACTCCTTCTATCCCAACACTTTCCTCATTAATGAAGGCCTCATTATTGGTGGATTGTCTCTGTTCAGTTCTCCAATCATCCTCATTGTCCAAACCATTGACATTAGTGGAGTTACCGCTTTTGTCAGGACAATCTTGCACTAGATGCCCAGTTTGATCACAACCCAAACACTTCATCATGCAAGAGGTCACATAAATTGCATAATTAAAATTATCTACCATCACATTCAGAATCAAATCAATATCTTTGTTATCATTTAAGATCATGTAGGCAAACCTTCTGAAAGACATGAGATGTTTCAGGAGTGGGGATTTACTGGATATTGCTCTTTTTTTTTATGGGTGACACCAGTTTACCATGATGGGATGGAGCTTGTACAAGGATATCATCTTTAATAAAAGGGTGGAATATTGGACAAAATCACTTTCTTCAAAGGGGTTGATAAGGGCAGCACTGGGGTGAAAACACCACCAATTACTATTCCATGTTCAACCAGGTCATTGGCTAACAACACCATTTCCAAAAACAAGACCACTGCACTATTCATACAAGATGCCGATAGAATTTTCTCATGCCCAGTAATCTCTCCAAGAGCTATACTACATTCTTCAATGCTGGCGCTGGATGTTATTTTAATTCTGTGTCACCATGTTGGAGATTCAAACTTCTCTGTACCTGAGGCCACCATGCTCCCAGCACAGTAAACAGCCCCAGTAAGAGAAAATACTGCACTAAACACACCAGAATCCCAAAATTATATAAAGCCCCTCAAAACACAAAATACACCATATACATAAACAAAAAAGGAAATAAAGAAGAAAAGAGAGGAAAAAGAGGAATGAATCAGTGATCCAAACACAGCGACCACACTCAGCACTCACTCACATGCTTCAGCTCCGCCCACTCGCTCAGCATGCGCTCGCACACACAGAGATGCAAAGATACAGAGAGAATTAGATTTTTTAGAATTTCAAAAATCATTTATTACAAATGTTAAAACATTACATATATACAAGAATTTCACTTTGTCATTTTGTCAAAAATATGTTTTTAAGTAAACAAAACAAATAAGTAAATAAATTAAAGCCGCAAGCGGCCTCGACGGGCCCTCGCGCCAGTGGCCAAGGGGGGCGGGGGCATGCGTCCCCGCGAAATACCTTCCACAGCTTCTTCGGCAAGAGACATTACTCCCGCAATGGCGACAAAGAACAGAATTGGACACATGGCAACGATAGGGTCTCGCACTGTACGGTGCTCGGGCCCTAATAATAATAGCGCCCTAATAAGGGTCTTGTAAAGAGTTTGCTTGCCAAGTTTGACAAATCAGAAGCTGCAATATCATTTTTGCCATAACCAGCACCCCCAGGGGTGAAAGTGCACAAAATTAGGCGTACATGTCAGGTGAGCTATGAAGAGTTTGCGTATGAAGTTTGATGACAATTGAGTAAATAGAAGATGAGATATAGATTTTTGAAGAATACAATTTTTGGTTTTTCCCATGTCAGTAGGTGGCGCTATGCTGTACATGAGCGATTATGAGTTGGAAAATTAAGTGTCTACAACAGCAACGCACTATCACAAGGTAGTGGTGTGAAGGAAAAGCATTATGGAATTATTTACCAAAAACCCGTTTTGGGGCAATTGCGTCGGCCAAAAACAGCGCCCCCCATGGACGAAAATTCCCAAAATGTGGTATACATGACATGGGAGGTAGGAAGAGGGTGGCCGTGAAGTTTGACCAAATTTGAGGAAAGACTGGAATTTTTGCCCAAAAATAGCGCCCCCAGTGGCGAAATATCACAGAAAGTGGGTAACATGTCAGAAGCCCAATGAGTGATCTGCGTGTGAAGTATGAGCAGTTTTGAGCAAGTAGAAGATTTGTTATGAATTTTTAAGCATGTAAAATGTTGCATTGAAAATTGATTGACGTATAACTTCTGAACGGTTTAGGCTACGTGAAAAGTATTTAGTAACTTTTGTCAGCCATGTCTGTAGATGATGTGTATCAATTTTGGTGACATTCCTATGAACGGTCTAGGAGGAGTTGCGCCGTCTTCGAGGCGATGCATTTTGCACAAAAGTGAAATTACCTCACTTCCTGTTGGGCGTGGCTAATGCATTGGCATTACATTTTTGTCCGGCTTAGTGAGATACATATGCATACCAAATGGCATGCCACTACTACAAACTACATGGCAACCAGGCACCTTAATGCGGGAGGCCAAAATCACAACGAGTTAGGGGGCGCTATAGAGGCCCTGAGGCCCGCCTGGATCTGGGCTTCTGGTTCTCAGTAGCGGTGGCAGTCTAAGAAAAAGGAGCCAAATTTCGTGCGTTGTCGACCATGGCAAGCGCCCCAATAAGGGTCTTGTAAAGAGTTGGCTTGGCAAGTTTGACAAATCAGAAGCTGCAATATCATTTTTGCCATAACCAGCACCCCCAGGGGCAAAAGTGCACAAAATTTGGCATAGACGTCAGGTGAGCTATGAAGAGTTTGCGTATGAAGTTTGATGACAATTGAGTAAATAGAAGATGAGATATAGATTTTTGAAGAATAAATTTTTTGGTTTTTCCCATGTCAGTAGGTGGCGCTATGCTGTACATGAGCGATTATGAGTTGGAAAAATAAGTGTCTACAACAGCAACGTACTATCACAAGGAAGTGGTGTGAAGGAAAAGCATTATGGAATTATTTACCAAAAACCCGTTTTGGAGCAATTGCGTCAGCCAAAAACAGCGCCCCCCATGGACGAAAATTTCCAAAACGTGGTTTACATGACATGGGAGGTAGTAAGAGGGTGGCCGTGAAGTTTGACCAAAATTGAGGAAAGATTGGAATTTTTGCCCAAAAATAGCGCCCCCAGTGGCGAAATATCACAGAAATTGGGTAACATGTCAGAAGCCCAATGAGTGATTTGCGTGTGAAGTATGAGCAGTTTTGAGCAATCAGAAGATTTGTTATGAATTTTTAAGCATGTAAAATTTTGCATCGAAAATTGATTGACGTATAACTTCTGAACGGTTAATCCTACGTGAAACGTATTTAGTAACTTTTGTCAGCCATGTCTGTAGATGATGTGTATCAATTTTGGTGACATTCCTATGAACGGTCTAGGAGGAGTTGCGCCGTCTTCGTGGCCATGCATTTCGCACAAAAGTGAAATTACCTCACTTCCTGTTGGGCGTGGCTAATGCATTGGCATTACATTTTTGTCCGGCTTAGTGAGATACATATGCCTACCAAATTGCATGCCACTACTACAAACTACCTGGCACCCAGGCACCTTAATGCGGGAGGCCAAAATCACAACGACTTAGGGGGCGCTATGGAGGCCCTGAGCCCCGGCCAAGTTTGGGCTTCTGGTTCTGAGTAGCGGTGGCAATTCTCGGAACTGGTGCCAAATTTCGTGCGTTTTCGCCCATGGCAAGCGCCCCGAAAATGGCCCAACAGCGGAGAAAAATAAAGAAGAAGAAGAAGACGGAAGAAGAAGAAGAAGAAGAAGGAGAAGAAGAAGAAGACGGAAGAATAATTAAAGCCGCAAGCGGCCTCGACGGGCCCTCGCGCCAGCGGCCAAGGGGGGCGGGGGCATGCGTCCCCGCGAAATACCTTCCACAGCTTCTTCGGCAAGAGACAGTACTCCCGCAATGGCGACAAAGAACAGAATTGGACACATGGCAACGATAGGGTCTCGCACTGTACGGTGCTCGGGCCCTAATAATAAAAGCGCCCCAATAAGGGTCTTGTAAAGAGTTTGCTTGCCAAGTTTGACAAATCAGAAGCTGCAATATCATTTCTGCCATAACCAGCACCCCCAGGGGCGAAAGTGCACAAAATTAGGCGTACATGTCAGGTGAGCTATGAAGAGTTTGCGTATGAAGTTTGATGACAATTGAGTAAATAGAAGATGAGATATAGATTTTTGAAGAATAAAATTTTTGGTTTTTCCCATGTCAGTAGGTGGCGCTATGCTGTACATGAGCGATTATGAGTTGGAAAAATAAGTGTCTACAACAGCAACGCACTATCACAAGGTAGTGGTGTGAAGGAAAAGCATTATGGAATCATTTACCAAAAACCCGTTTTGGAGCAATTGCGTCGGCCAAAAACAGCGCCCCCCATGGACGAAAATTCCCAAAATGTGGTATACATGACATGGGAGGTAGTAAGAGGGTGGCCGTGAAGTTTGACCAAATTTGAGGAAAGACTGGAATTTTTGCCCAAAAATAGCGCCCCCAGTGGCGAAATATCACAGAAAGAGGGTAACATGTCAGAAGCCCAATGAGTGATCTGCGTGTGAAGTATGAGCAGTTTTGAGCAAGTAGAAGATTTGTTATGAATTTTTAAGCATGTAAAATGTTGCATTGAAAATTGATTGACGTACAACTTCTGAACGGTTTATGCTACGTGAAAACTATTTAGTAACTTTTGTCAGCCATGTCTGTAGATGATGTGTATCAATTTTGGTGACATTCCTATGAACGGTCTAGGAGGAGTTGCGCCGTCTTCGTGGCCATGCATTTCGCACAAAAGTGAAATCACCTCACTTCCTGTTGGGCGTGGCTAATGCATTGGCATTACATTTTTGTCCGGCTTAGTGAGACATATATGCGTACCAAATGGCATGCCACTACTACAAACTACATGGCAACCAGGCACCTTAATGCGGGAGGCCAAAATCACAACGAGTTAGGGGGCGCTATAGAGGCCCTGAGGCCCCCCTGGATCTGGGCTTCTGGTTCTCAGTAGTGGTGGCAGTCTCAGAAAAAGGAGCCAAATTTCGTGCGTTGTCGACCATGGCAAGCGCCCCAATAAGGGACTTGTAAAGAGTTTGCTTGGCAAGTTTGACAAATCAGAAGCTGCAATATCATTTTTTCCATAACCAGCACCCCCAGGGGCGAAAGTGCACAAAATTTGGCGTAGACGTCAGGTGAGCTATGAAGAGTTTGCGTATGAAGTTTGATGACAATTGAGTAAATAGAAGATGAGATATAGATTTTTGAAGAATAAATTTTATGGTTTTTCCCATGTCAGTAGGTGGTGCTATGCTGTACATGAGCGATTATGAGTTGGAAAAAAAAGTGTCTACAACAGCAACGTACTATCACAAGGTAGTGGTGTGAAGGAAAAGCATTATGGAATTATTGACCAAAAACCCGTTTTGGAGCAATTGCGTCGGCCAAAAACAGCGCCCGCCATGGACGAAAATTCCCAAAATGTGGTATACATGACATGGGAGGTAGTAAGAGGGTGGCCGTGAAGTTTGACCAAATTTGAGGAAAGATTGGAATTTTTGCCCAAAAATAGCGCCCCCAGTGGCGAAATATCACAGAAATTGGGTAACATGTCACAAGCCCAATGAGTGATTTGCGTGTGAAGTATGAGCAGTTTTGAGCAATCAGAAGATTTGTTATGAATTTTTAAGCATGTAAAATTTTGCATCGAAAATTGATTGACGTATAACTTCTGAACGGTTTATCCTACGTGAAACGTATTTAGTAACTTTTGTCAGCCATGTGTGTAGATGATGTGTATCAATTTTGGTGACATTCCTATGAACGGTCTAGGAGGAGTTGCGCCGTCTTCGTGGCCATGCATTTCGCACAAAAGTGAAATTACCTCACTTCCTGTTGGGCGTGGCTAATGCATTGGCATTACATTTCTGTCCGGCTTAGTGAGATACATATGCGTACCAAATGGCATGCCAGTACTACAAACTACATGGCACCCAGGCACCTTAATGCGGGAGGCCAAAATCACAACGACTTAGGGGGCGCTATAGAGGCCCTGAGCCCCGGCCAAGTTTGGGCTTCTGGTTCTGAGTAGCGGTGGCAATTCTCGGAACTGGTGCCAAATTTCGTGCATTTCCGCCCATGGCAAGCGCCCCGAAAATGGCCCAACAGCGGAGAAAAATAAAGAAGAAGAAGAAGACGGAAGAAGAAGAAGAAGAAGAAGAAGACGGAAGAATAATAATAGTGAACTCTTACAAGAACAATAGGGCCTTCGCCCTATAGGGCTCGGGCCCTAATAATAGTGAACTCTTACAAGAACAATAGGGCCTTCGCCCATAGGGCTCGGGCCCTAATAAATAACATGCAGAGGAAACATATTAATCAGAAGGTATAGAAAACTCTAATAAGTTATTAACTTGCACCTTATCTTCTATGACAATACACAAAGCTCTTTTCTGACACCATATTTTCTTGAAAATTTCAAGATCTTTAATTTTTTGTAGCAATGAAAATGAATTAAAATCCTTGATTTTACCAGGGAGCGGCACGGTGGTGTAGTGGTTAGCGCTGTCGCCTCACAGCAAGAAGGTCCGGGTTCGAGCCCCGTGGCCGACGAGGGCCTTTCTGTGTGGAGTTTGCATGTTCTCCCCGTGTCCGCGTGGGTTTCCTCTGGGTGCTCCGGTTTCCCCCACAGTCCAAAGACATGCAGGTTAGGTTAACTGGTGACTCTAAATTGACCATAGGTGTGAATGTGAGTGTGAATGGTTGTCTGTGTCTATGTGTCAGCCGTGTGATGACCTGGCGACTTGTCCAGGGTACACCCGCCTTTCAGCCGTAGTCAGCTGGGATAGGCTCCAGCTTGCCTGCAACCCTGTAGAACAGGATAAAGCAGCTAGAGATGATGAGATGAGATTTTACCAGGTTTGCAAAAACCATTATAATGCTGTACCCTGAATTGTATCCACTTTGTTTCTCCTGCAAACATATATAGACATCTTAGCCTGCCTAATGATGAAATTCATCAGCTGACACTTATAATGTTGTTTCTGTGAATATTTAAAACCAAAGATAAAAGTTTCAGTTGAGAAATTTTCATGAAAATGACCAAACAGTTTCTGTTAAATAGAAAATAAGGGCTTCAGTCGTACATACTGCATAAAAGCATGAAACACAGTTTCCCTTAGTGTGCAAAAAGGTAGCCTGGGGCCGCCCATCCTAAGCGTGACGCAACACGAGGGCCTGTTGCGAGCTTAGTCTGGCCAGGCAAGCTATCTACAGCTCTTCCAAGCTCCCGAAAAATCGGGAACCAATCAACTTTGAGCATCTCCAACGGCCCTGGGTAGAGGCGTGTTCAAGGCACTGACATAGTAGAACTGAGACCGGAAGCCATAGATTGTTTACAGAATCTATGCCGGAAGCGCTTCATTCACGCTTCCGCATCTATTACGCATAGATGCTGTATTGAAAGCATTCAACGGGAAGTTCTCATTGAAAATGGAGCAAAGAGCAGCCCTGGAGGTATTTATTGAAAGGAAGGACGTTTTCGCCTTGCTCCCGACTGGCTTCGGTAAGAGTTTAATCTACCAGTTAGCCCCGTCGCGTTGCATACGTCAGAGGAAAGAGTGATGTGATTGGTTTAAGCTTCATCACAGCCTTTTCTGGCTTCGACCAGTAGCAAACTGAGGCATTTCAGGGAGGCGGGTCAACCACTGGCTCTGGGAAATGGTTGGGCTTAATATCTTGGCCAGACCAATAGCTCGTAGAGCTTTGTCGCGTTAGCCAGACTAGCAAAAAGGGCATTCATGCCTCACATCAGAATTTAAAACACAAGAATTAACAGCAACTGCACTGTGTAAAATCTTCCATTGAAAATCCCCAACCTTTTTAATTAATGGTGACTTGTAGAGGGCTCCCCACTGTGGTTTGACATGCTGTTCTACCTGTAGAACAGCTTCATCTTTGGGCAGGAAAAGGACACTCTGTAGGACCCAGTGTAGACTGTTCCAAAAGAAATCAAGTAATATTGCTTGTATTTTGAACAATATATGCACTGGAGGGCAGCACGGTGGTGTAGTGGTTAGCGCTGTCGCCTCACAGCAAGAAGGTCCTGGGTTCGAGCCCCAGGGCCGGCGAGGGCCTTTCTGTGTGGAGTTTGCATGTTCTCCCCGTGTCTGCGTGGGTTTCCTCCGGGTGCTCCGGTTTCCCCCACAGTCCAAAGACATGCAGATTAGGTTAACTGGTGACTCTAAATTGACCATAGGTGTGAATGTGAGTGTGAATGGTTGTCTGTGTCTATGTGTCAGACCTGTGATGACCTGGCGACTTGTCCAGGGTGTACCCCGCCTTTCGCCCGTAGTCAGCTGGGATAGGCTCCAGCTTGCCTGCGACCCTGTAGAAGGATAAAGCGGCTAGAGATAATGAGATGAGATGAGACATGCACTGGAGGATCTATACGGGCAAGTCTGTGCCAAAGGGATGACACCACCAGGTTACTGATTATAAGAACAGGGCCCCTGTAGGACATTTTTTTTAACTAAAAAACTTCATTTGCCAAGATGGCCCTTAACCTTCTCAGTGATCCCCTCAAATTTTTTTTTCTGTATAAAATTCTCATCCCCAAGAAAACCCCCCAAATATTTAAAACCAGGTGGCACGGTGGTGTAGTGGTTAGCGCTGTCGCCTCACAGCAAGAAGGTCCTGGGTTCGAGCCCCGGGGCCGGCGAGGGCCTTTCTGTGTGGAGTTTGCATGTTCTCCCCGTGTCCGCGTGGGTTTCCTCCGGGTGCTCCGGTTTCCCCCACAGTCCAAAGACATGAAGGTTAGGTTAACTGGTGACTCTAAATTGACCGTAGGTGTGAATGTGAGTGTGAATGGTTGTCTGTGTCTATGTGTCAGCCCTGTGATGACCTGGCGACTTGTCCAGGGTGTACCCCGCCTTTCGCCCGTAGTCAGCTGGGATAGGCTCCAGCTTGCCTGCGACCCTGTAGAAGGATAAAGCGGCTAGAGATAATGAGATGAGATGAGATTTAAAACCATCCCTGGACCAAATTAAACTACCTGGGAGGATTGGTGTGCCATCAGACCAGTTTCCAGCTAACAAAGGCACACTTTTCCACCAGTTAACCTTGGCAGAGGATAAAAAATTAAAATCGTTAAACACTTCCAACATGATGTCCACATCCCTTTGGCTTCCAATGAGTATGGCCACATCATTTGCATAAGCCGATAACTGTCAATAACAGCCCTGAAAACCTGAGTTCGGAGCAGCCTCCAAACATGGCTGCTCTGGACTACACTTCCCAAGAGGCACCCTGTCACCAGAGTTCTAATCACTTCACCTGCAGCCTATTACCCCGCAATCATCAATCCCATATAAGCTCAGCAGTCACAAGCATTTTGCGCAAAATATTGTTCTGTGTCCCGTACCTGACTTTAACAAGCCTTCTGTTTATCGACCCATGCCTGTTTCCTGACTACGATTGCTCATGTTTTGTCTTTGTCTGCAGTTTGCATCACACCCACTCTACCCTGCAATTGCATCCGTAAGTGCCTGCGATCTGACAGGATACTTTGCCATCATGGATACAGCAGAGGAACTTAAGCAGACTGCAATCCATGCACAGGGGTGTCTGTTAGGAGAGCACCAGCAGATGATTAGCAATCTAAGCACCAGGATGTCACAACACAACTCGCTGCTGTGGTGTCTCAGGCTGTTCTCACACACCCCTCATCGCCTGCCGGCATGCCTCATAGCATTCCTCTGCCTGATACATTCTCTGGGGAGGTTTCCAGTTGCAAAGGATTCCTTCTCCAATGTTTACTATATTTCACTGCTCTCACTGGAGTCACAGATGCACACAAGATCTCCCAGTTCATCAGTCTTCTTACTGGTAAGGCTCTTCAGTGGGCAAGCGCTGTCTGGATGCACTGGGGTGAACACACTACATTTCTGGAGTTGTTCATGAGAGTGTTTGATCATCAGCCTGAGGGTATAGAGGTCAGAGAAAGCCTGCTGACAGTCTGACAAGGAGAAAGGAGCATCACTGAATATGTACTGGAGTTCCGCACCTTGACCACCGGCAGTGGCTAGAACGAGCCAGCCTTGAAAGACTCATTTCGACAAGATCTTTGTCCACAAGTGTTCATCAAGCTAGCATGCCACAACAAACATCTCTCACTGGATTCTCTCACTGATCTGGCCATCTGCTTGGATCGCCTCCACCACAAACAACCCTTACTGCAACTACCTCCAACCTCCTCTCCCAGCATGAACTTTGGAACTCCCATGGAGATCTCCCACACGTGACTGCAGAGGTCAGAAAGGGAGAGAAGAAGAAGGTAGGGTCTCTGCTTCAACTGCAGAGAGACTGGTCATCAGATCTCTAAGTGCCCTACTCGGCTGCCATGGGATAGTCAGCCAAGCAAGGCTTCCAGCCCTGTTAACCTGGTGAGTCCAGAAACATCTCACAGCTCACAATCTTTCCAAGTACCAGTGTTATTAAAGCTACCAAACTCGACCCATGTACTTTCTGCCTTCATTGACTCAGGGGCTGAGGGAAACTTCATAAACACCACTATAATACAGAGGTATCAACTCACCATCCACACCCTTCTGAGACCCATCAAACTGAAAACTATTGACGGGGACCCCATAGGGGAAGGACTGGTCTCAACTCGAACAACTCCCCTCGAGATTCAAGTAGGAGCCATCTACACAGAACGGATAACTCTCCTTGTTATCTGACTTCAAATCATGACATCATCCTAAGTTACCCATGGCTACAACTACACGGCCCTCTAATCTCATGGCAACAATGGGACGTTCTTCAGTGGTCACCCTTCTGTCTGCAAAACTGCCTGAAACTTCGATAGATCACACTCTCTTCCACCTCGGTAGAGAGTCCTCAGCCTGACTCCCTCGACAACATCCCAACCTGTTATCTGGATCATAAGGAATTATTCAGCAAAGGGAAAGCCTGTGGTCTACCTCCGTATTGTTCCTATGACTGTGCCATCGACCTCCTCTCAGGTACGAATCCTCCATGAAACCGCATTTACCCTTTGTCGTTAGCAGAACAAGTTGCAATGTAGGAGTATATGCAAGAAGCTCTGCAGCAGGGGTACATCTGACACTCTACAACTCCAGCCTTAGCAGGGGTTTTCTTTGTGGAAAAGAAAGGAGGGGGCCTCTGGCCATGTATAGATTATCGAGGCCTGAACCAGATCACTGTATAGTATCCCTATCCACTTGCATTGGTTCCATCAACTCTAGAGCAGGGGTTCTCAAACATTTGTGATCTGCCCCCCCCCAACTATAGCAAATGTACTTTGAGCCCCCCCCCCGAAAAAAGATAGATAAGCTATTATTATCGTCTTCTTCCGCTTATCCGGGACCGGGTCGCGGAGGCAGCAGTCTAAGCATGGAAGCCCAAACTTCCCTTTCCCCAGACACCTCGGCCAGCTCCTCGGGAAGAACACCGAGGCGTTCCCAGGCCAGCCGAGAGACATAGTCCCTCCAGCGTGTCCTGGGTCTTCCCCGGGGCCTCCTCCCGGGGGGACATGCCTGGAACACCTCCCCAGGGAGGCGTCCAGGAGGCATCCGAAAAAGATGCCCGAGCCACCTCAGCTGGTTCCTCTCGATGTGGAGGAGCAGCGGCTCTACTCCGAGCTCCTCCCGAGTGACTGTGCTTCTCACCCTATCTCTAAGGGAGTGCCCAGCCACCCTGCGAAGGAAACTCATTTCAGCCGCTTGCATCCGCAATCTTGTTCTTTCTGTCATTACCCAAAGCTCATGACCATAGGTGAGAGTCGGAACGTAGATCAACCGGTAAATTGAGAGCTTTGCCTTTTGGTTCAGCTCCTTCTTCACCACGACGGACCGGTAAAGCGACCGCATCACTGCGGAGGCTGCACCGATCCGCCTGTCGATCTCACGCTCCATCCTTCCCTCACTCGTGAACAAGATCCCGAGATACTTAAACTCCTCCACTTGAGGCAGGACTTCTCCACCAACCTGGAGAGGGCAAGCCACCCTTTTCCGGTCGAGAACCATGGCCTCAGACTTGGAGGTGCTGATTCTCATCCCAGCCGCTTCACACTCGACTGCAAACCGCCCCAGTGCATGCTGAAGGTCCTGGTTTGAAGAAGCCAACAGGACAACATCATCCGCAAAAAGCAGAGATGAAATCCTGTGGTTCCCAAACAGGATTCCTTCCGGCCCCTGGCTGCGCCTAGAAATTCTGTCCATAAAAATTATGAACAGAACCGGTGACAAAGGGCAGCCCTGCCGGAGTCCAACATGCACTGGGAACAGGTCTGACTTACTGCCGGCAATGCGAACCAGACTCCTGCTCCGTTCGTACAGGGACCGGACAGCCCTTAGCAAAGAGCCCCGAACCCCATACTCCCGAAGCACCCCCCACAGAATACCACGGGGGACACGGTCGAATGCCTTCTCCAGATCCACAAAGCACATGTGGACTGGTTGGGCAAACTCCCATGAACCCTCGAGCACCCTATGAAGGGTATAGAGCTGGTCCAGTGTTCCGCGACCAGGACGAAAACCGCATTGTTCCTCCTGGATCCGAGGTTCGACTATTGGTTGAATTCTCCTCTCCAGTACCCTGGAGTAAACTTTCCCTGGGAGGCTGAGAAGTGTGATTCCCCTATAATTGGAGCACACTCTCCGGTCCCCTTTCTTAAAAAGAGGGACCACCACCCCAGTCTGCCACTCCAGAGACACTGTCCCCGACCGCCACGCGATGTTGCAGAGGCGTGTCAACCAAGACAGCCCCACAACATCCAGAGACTTGAGATACTCAGGGCGGATCTCATCCACCCCCGGTGCCTTGCCACCGAGGAGCTTGCAAACCACCTCAGTGACTTCGGCTTGGGTAATGGACGAGTCCACCTCTGAGTCATCAGCCTCAGTCTCCTCAGTGGAAGACATGATGGTGGGATTGAGGAGATCCTCAAAGTATTCCTTCCACCGCCCGACAATGTCCCCAGTCGAGGTCAACAGCTCCCCACCCGCACTGTAAACAGTGTTGGCAGAGTACTGCTTCCCCCTCCTGAGGCGCCGGACAGTTTGCCAGAATTTCTTCGAGGCCGACCGATAGTCCTTCTCCATGGCCTCCCCGAACTCCTCCCAGTTCCGAGTTTTTGCCTCCGCAACTGCCCGAGCTGCAGCACGCCTGGCCTGCCGATACCCGTCAGCTGCCTCAGGAGTCCCGGAGGTCAACATGGCCCGATAGGACTCCTTCTTCAGCTTGACGGCATCCCTTACTTCCGGTGTCCACCACCGGGTTCGGGGATTGCCGCCACGACAGGCACCGGAGACCTTGCGGCCACAGCTCCGAACAGCTGCGTCCACAATGGAGGTAGAGAACATGGTCCACTCAGACTCAATGTCCCCCGCCTCCCTCGGAAGCTGGGAAAAGCTCTCCCGGAGGTGGGAGTTAAAGACCTCCCCAACAGAGTGCTCGGCCAGACTTTCCCAGCAGACCCTCACCATACGTTTAGGCCTGCCAGGTCTGTCCAGCTTCCTCATCCGCCAGCGGATCCAACTCACCACCAGGTGGTGATCAGTTGACAGCTCAGCCCCTCTCTTCACCCGAGTGTCCAAGACATAGGGCCGGAGATCAGATGAAACGACTACAAAGTCGATCATCGACCTCCGACCTAAGGTGTCCTGGTGCCACGTGCACTTATGGACACCCCTATGCTCGAACATGGTGTTCGTTATGGACAAACCGTGACTAGCACAGAAGTCCAATAACAAAACACCACTCGGGTTCAGATCGGGGAGGCCGTTCCTCCCAACCACGCCCCTCCAGGTGTCACTGTCATCGCCCACGTGAGCATTGAAGTCCCCCAGTAGCACAATGGAGTCCCCAGTCTGAGCACCCCTCAGTACCTCTCCCAGGGACTCCAAGAAGGCCGGATACTCTATACTGCTATTTGGCCCATAGGCACAAACAACAGCAAGAGCCCTCTCCCAAATCCGAAGGCGCAGAGAGGCGACCCTCTCATTCACTGGGGTAAACTCCAACACATGGCAGCTGAGCTGGGGAGCTATAAGCAAGCCCACACCAGCCCGCCGCCGCTCACCACGGGCGACTCCAGAGAAGTGGAAAGTCCAGCCCCTCTCGAGGAGCTGGGTTCCAGAGCCCAAGCTATGCATGGAGGTGAGCCCGACTATCTCTAGCCGGTACCTCTCAACCTCCCGCACAAGCTCAGGCTCCTTGCCCCCCAGCGAAGTGACATTCCATGTCCCAACAGCCAGCCGCTGTGTCCAGGGATCAGGTCGTCGAGGCCCCTGCCTTCGACTGCCACCCAATCCACACTGCACCAAACCCCTACTGCTACCTCTGTGGGTGGTGAACCCACAGGAGGTCGGGCCCACGTCACCTCTTCGGGCTGAGCCCGGCCGGGCCCCATGGGCAAAGGCCCGGCCACCAAGCGCTCGCATACGAGCCCCAACCCCGGGCCTGGCTCCAGGGTGGGGCCCCGGCTGCGTCCTACCGGGCGACGTCACGGTCCTGGATTTTTTTCTCCATTGGGGGTTTTTGGTGAACTGCTCTTGGTCTGGCCTGTCACCTAGGACCTGTCTGCCTTGGGAAACCCTACCAGGGGCATAATGCCCCCGACAACATAGCTCCTAGGATCATTCAAGCACACAAACCCCTCCACCACAATAAGGTGGCAGTTCTAGGAGGGGCTATTATTATTATTTTTATATTTTATTATTATATTTTAAAAAGGATATAGGGCAAAATTGAACACTTTCAGTCTCTGACTGTGTTGTCTAACATTGTAATAATACAATAATACACAACAATTAAAACCAGCCCAATAATAATAATAATAATAGCTATTATTATTATTATTATTATTATTATTATTATTATTATTATTGGGCTGGTTTTAATTGTTGTGTATTATTGTATTATTACAATGTTAGACAACACAGTCAGAGACTGAAAGTGTTCAATTTTGCCCTATATCCTTTTTAAAATTTCTGGATCCAGATGCAGTTCTGGATCACCTCCAAAATTTAAGTTCTTCATGGGGCCAATACACATCTCATCTCATTATCTCTAGCCGCTTTATCCTGTTCTCCAGGGTCGCAGGCAAGCTGGAGCCTATCCCAGCTGACTACGGGCGAAAGGCGGGGTACACCCTGGACAAGTCGCCAGGTCATCACAGGTCTGACACATAGACACAGACAACCATTCACACTCACATTCACACCTACGGTCAATTTAGAGTCACCAGTTAACCTAATCTGCATGTCTTTGGACTGTGGGGGAAACCGGAGCACCCGGAGGAAACCCACGTGGACACGGGGAGAACATGCAAACTCCACACAGAAAGGCCCTCGCCGGCCACGGGGCTCGAACCTGGACCTTCTTGCTGTGAGGCGACAGCGCTAACCACTACACCACCGTGCCGCCCGCCAATACACATATCGAGTAAAATTTTCATGAAAATCTATCTGTACATTTTTTTCTGCAAAGTTGCTAACAAACAAACACATGAACGAACAAACAAACCCTACCGGAGAACCAGAGGTAGTGTTAATGAATGTCTCAGTGTGACACATGAGCCTGCTTTGTTTGGCAAAATTCTCGAATTCTCAGCTCAATTTTAATTAAACGCATCCTCAGGTCATCCTCAATCTGTGCGTGATTGCGGTACTTAGTTTTGAGTGCAGTCAGTTTTGAAAAGCCTGCCTCACACAAGTATGTTGACGCTAAAGGTAGGAGAATTTTTAAGGTAATGTCACAGAGCTGGGGGTACTCCTGCATCAGTGTTACCCAGAAGGATGTAAGAGAACAGGTGCTAAAAAGGTGCTTCAGCCTGCTGTCACTCTTCAGCTCAATAAGCTGCTCTTGCATTTGCAGTAATAAATTGTTTGCGGTGCAAACAAATCGGTCCCGAACCCATGAAAATGACCGGTAGTCCTCCTTGAAATAAGAAACTAACTGCTGCTTAAGCCCAAACAGGTGCTCTGCAGCTGATTGAAAAATAGAGGAGAAATCACTGCCGCATGCCTCAGCGATGAAGTATGCGAGGCTGGGGAACGTCACAATTTCCAACAATTATGTGGTCATGCCAGAGGACAAGTTTTTGGATGAAAGCATCCACTCTGTCAGCAAGGACCAACACATTGGAATCATGGCCTTACAAAGACAGATTCAAACTATTCAGTCTCTCAAAATGTCGACCAAATACAACAAGGAAGCTAGCCACAGGGAATCATGGAGGTGCTTGGCCAGCTTTCGGTCAAAAACAACTTCACCTCTTCTCGCAGCTCATACAAGCGCAACACTCTCCCTCTGGAAAGCCAGTGAACCTCTGTGTGCAAGAGCAGCTGTTCATGCCCAGAACCCATTTCCTGACAGGGTACCCCGAATAATCATGAGTTCAATGGACGTGACTTAATGTAATTTATCATCTGAACTGCCTGTTGAATCACAGACTGGAAGATCGTCTGCATTATTTTAGCTGCAAGTGCTTCGCGATGGATCATGCAATGAGTCCATCTTTCTAATGGAGCTACCTGTTGAAGGCATATCGCTATGCCACTCTCATGTCCTGTCATTGATCCCACCCCATCGGTACAAATACCAACACACTTTTCCCAGACCAAGTCTGTATTTTTGACAAACAAGTCAATAAGATGAAAGATTGCTTCCCCAGTTGTATGGGTTTGAAAAGGAAGACAAAACAGAACATCTTCTTCAATCCCCTGGTCTTTCACAAACCTTACGTAGGTAAGCACCTGAGCCTGCCCGGCAATATCAGTCAACTAATCTAACTGCAATGCATAGTAAGGACTCTGTCTAACTAGTTGTAGCAATTGCTCCTTAACATCACTGGCCAAATCAGAGATCCTGTGAGCTACATTGTCATTGGATAGTGGAATGTCACTAAGTTTAGCAGCGGCGCTTTCCCCCAGGATTATTCTGCAAATATCCTGTGCTGCAGGCAAAATCAGTGTCTCGGCTATAGTATGTGGCTTCCCAAGTTTAGCTATTCTTTGGGAGACCACGTACGAAGCTTTAAGACAGTGACTAGACACAGTGTTATGTTTGGTTATGGTGAACTTTTGTAGATGAAGGGCATCATGCTTTCTTTTGAAATAATCCACCGATTTGTTTTTCATGTCAGGGTGCTTAGTGTCCAAATGCCTCTTTAATGTGCATGGTTTCATGCTGTCATTGGCAAGCACCGCCGCACAAATGACACATTGTGGACATGGTTCCAGTGTGCCAGTAACAGAAAAATTGGATTGTAAATAACTTTCAGCATATTTGTGGAGTTTTGATTTTTTGGGAAGTCAAGTCAAGTTTGTTTGTATAGTGCTTTTAACAATAGACATTGTCTCAAAGCAGCTTTACAGAATCTGAATGACCCAAGACATGAGACAATTTTATCCCTAATCTATCCCCAATGAGCAAGCCCATGGCGACGGTGGCAAGGAAAAACTCCCTCAGACGACATGAGGAAGAAACCTCGAGGGGAACCAGATCCAAAAGGGAACCCATCCTCACCTGGACAACAACAGACAACATGACTATAACAGTTTTAACATGAAGTCAGTTTTGTTGATGTTATAACTCTTCATTAATGGAAACTTGAATGAAAAACTGTTCATGACAACCGCAGTCCTAAAGTTGGCAAGCCAACTGTAGTCCTCAGCCATAAAAGCATTACTGTAAGTTAGGGTGCATCAGTTGCCCCCTAAAAATGAAAAGTTCCTCCAATCATGATGCATTTTTGTTTTTATGTTCCTTTTGGTAAGAAAACACACTGGGTGAAATATTTTGACAAAATTCAAAAGTTTAATGGTGGCACCAGGAGCTCAAAGTTATGGAAAAAGCTGCTATTTTATGACTTTTATGACAAAATTTCGATCACTTTTCATGAAACATTATGGCACCTTATAGAGTATACCAATATCTTAGATACACATTTTTAGTACATATTCTAAATATATTATCAAGCACAGTTTGAGTTTTAGCTGTTCATTGAATCATTGTTCAACTACGTTTAAACAATACAAATGTATTATGAATCACATTAATGCTTCTCAATCCCTTGCAAAGGTTCTTAACATGATCTCTGGGTCACAAGAAATCAATAAATGGAGTCCAACATTGTGATTCAAACCTTACGCGAAAACATAAAATAGCCTAAGTGGTTTTTGGCAAAAAATGAACCTCATGGTGCCACCATTAGACTTTTGAATATGGTCAAAAATTTTACAGGATGTCTTTATTGGTGAAAAGGAACACCCAAACAAAAATGCATTAGATTTTATGAAAGTGAGGTCAACTGAGGCACCCTACTGTAAGTGTCCAGAGCATCTTCCAAGTGTGACTTTCAACTGTCCATATGGGGCCGTCGTCTACAGGAGCAATGTGATGAGACTCCAGCCAGACGTAGGGCATCAGGATGGATCAGGCAGGTCTGAGGAGCAGAAGAGGTCAGCATGTCGATCTCAGGATTGACATGTAACTCAGTGTAGCAGTTTGTAGGAGTGGGAGGAGCACAGAAGACAGCAGGCCAGAACTGAGTTTCGTAACTCTTTTATTTTGACACTTTTCAGTTGTCTCTGCACACTCTCGTTCGTACACACACACAGACGTGCACACACATCAGGTGTCTGGTTGGGGAGAGATCTCCTCTGCTCTCGCTCTCTCTCCAGGGCGCGGTCATTGGGGAAGACACACAAACACACGTTAATCAACATCACTTGCAGTGATTCTGCCACTTACCTTCCCTGACTCCGCCCTCCGGTCATAGACCGACGCTTGACCACGCCCCCGCTGCCACATACCCCCACTGCCCGACTCAGGCCGGGCGGCTGTCTGGCCTGCAGCCGACTCCCCCCCCCTTGACGGGAGAGGAAGTCCGCCACGACCATCTGTGCCCCTGGCCTGTGGATCGCCTTGAAATTAAAGGGTTGGAGTGCCAGATACCAATGGGTGATCTGCACGTTGGCATCTTTCATGCGGTGGAGCCACTGGAGGGGTGCGTGGTCTGAACAGAGGGTGAAAGAGCGTCCCAGCAGGTAGTAACAGAGGGCGAGGACCACCCACTTGATCGCCAGGCACTCTTTTTCAATGGTGCTGTAGTGCCCCTCACGCACCGACAGCTTCCAACTGATGTACAGCACTGGGCAGTCCTCCCCCTCCACCTCCTGGGACAAAACAGCCCCCAGCCCTCTGTCCAACGCATCTGTCTGTAACATAAAAGGGAGAGAAAAGTCAGGGGAGTGTAACAGTGGCCCCCCACACAGTGCAGCCTTCACCTCAGAGAAAGCCTGCTGGCATTGCTCCATCCACTGGACCAGATCTGGTGCCCCCTTTTTAGTGAGATCAGTCAGCGGGCTGGTGACATCCGAATAATTAGGTATAAACCTACGATAGTAACCAGCCAGCCCCAGGAACTGTCTCACCCCCTTTTTGGTCTTGGGCCTCGGGCAGGCCGCAAATGCTGCTGTCTTGTTAATTTGGGGACGCACCTGCCCATTGCCCAAGTGGAAGCCCAGATACCATACTTCCACCCACCCAATTGCACACTTCTTCGGGTTGGCTGTGAGACCCGCTCGCCTCAGCGACCTAAGGATGGCCCTCAGATGTTGTAGGTGCCGCGGCCAGTCATTACTATAGATAATGATGTCATCTAAGTATGCGGCTGCATAGGTGGCGTGGGGGAAGAGGACCCTATCCATCAGCCACTGGAACGTAGCGGGTGCCCCAAACAGTCCAAAAGGAAGTGTGACAAATTGGTGTAAGCCAAACGGTGTGGAAAAGGCCGTTTTTTCTCAGGATAATGGAGTCAAGGGGATCTGCCAATAACCCTTTGTCAAATCCAGTGTTGAGTAAAAGCGAGCCGTGCCTAGTCGATTGAGCAACTCATCAATATGAGGCATTGGGTACGCGTCGAATTTAGACACCGCGTTGACATTTCTATAGTCTACACAGAACCGGACTGACCCGTCGGCCTTGGGTACCAAGACCACCGGGCTGCTCCAGTCACTGTGGGACTCCTTGACAATGCCCATTTCGAGCATGGTCTCGAGTTCTTCCCGAACCACTCGTGTTCGGGTAGCCGGTAAGGGTGGCTGCGCACTACCACTCCCGGGGGCATCTCAATGTGGTGTTCTATGAGGTTGGTGCAGCCGGGCAGGGGCGAGAACACGTCCGAAAATTCGGTCTGCAACTGGGCAACCTCCGCGAGTTGGGTCGGGGAGAGGTGGTCTCCACAGGGGACCGGAGAGGTACGCGATGCCAATGTTCCCTTTTGAACCTCCGGCCCCAGCTCTGCCTTCTCCAGAACCACTGACACCAACACCACGGGGACCTCCTCATTCCAGAGTTTGAGTAGATTGAGGTGGTAAATCTGTAGTGCCCCAACCCTGTCCATTCGCCTCACCTCATAGTTGATGTCCCCGACTCACCGTGTGACCTCAAAGGGTCCTTGCCACTTGGCAATTAATTTGGAGCTTGATGTGGACAACAGTATGAGTACTTTATCTCCCGGTGTGAACTCCCTAAGGCGCGTACCCTTGTCATATAGGCGGGTTTGCCGTTCTTGAGCCTGCCGGAAATTCTCCTGGGTTAGGTGGGTGAGTGTGTGGAGTTTTGCACGCAGGTCAATAATGTATTGAATCTCATTTTTACTTGGTGAAGGTCCCTCCTCCCAATTTTCTTGCAGCACGTCTAAAATGCCGCGCGGCTTACGCCCATATAACAATTCGAACGGGGAGAACCCCGTGGAAGGGCGGCACAGTGGTGTAGTGGTTAGCGCTGTCGCCTCACTGCAAGAAGGTCCTGGGTTCGAGCCCCGGGGCCAGCGAGGGCCTTTCTGTGTGGAGTTTGCATGTTCTCCCCGTGTCCGCGTGGGTTTCCTCTGGGTGCTCCGGTTTCCCCCACAGTCCAAAGACATGCAGGTTAGGTTAACTGCTGACTCTAAATTGACCGTAGGTGTGAATGTGAGTGTGAATGGTTATCTGTGTCTATTTGTCAGCCCTGTGATGACCTGGCGACTTGTCCAGGGTGTACCCCGCCTTTCGCCCGTAGTCAGCTGGGATAGGCTCCAGCTTGCCTGCGACCCTGTAGAACAGGATAAGTGGTGACAGATAATGGATGGATGCTCATTTTGAATTTGATGCCAGCAACACATTTCATGTAATGTTAAAAAAAAAAAACCTGATTTGGTTAATTAGTGTAGGTACCATGCCGCCATCTTGTGTCAGAACTACAATTCCCAGGCAACTTCCGTGTGACCTACGTCACGCGTGGGCGGGATCACCTACGTCAGTCTGCCATGCACGCATAAATCCAAGCGGAAGCTCCACCACCTTTGTCTCTCACGTCTGGCTCCCGATGAATCTGGACATATAAAGAGGCGCTCTCCACTCAAAAAGATGTCTTCTTTCTTGCAAGATCCATCACTCAGCGCGATTTTCTTACCCTTGGCAAAGGTAAACTCTAGAGTCGCGCGATCTTTAAACTCAACCTGAGTTACAACCGGTTTACTTGCATTAGAAGTGACGTCACGACTGCAGCCCAGGCAGTTAAAAGTTAAGAAGCGATTGAATCCTTTTTAACTCAAAAGCGCTGTGCATCTTATTCTGATCAGAGACTTTTCCTCACGAACGCTGAGGTTCGGACCAAGAATCCTCTGCTTTCCACGGGAACCACCCAAGTGCTCCGCTGGACCCGAAAGTTTTCTGCGCGTCCATCACGAGCAGCTCACGTGCTCCCACGGCGAGGCCTGAAACTACACCGGCGAATAGTTCTTCATATCTTGCTAAAGGCAGGATTAAGTAAGATTTTTGCATTTGGGCATAATTAGGATAGTCTTAGGAATTTGCTTTTATTTGAAATGGTGTGAATTTAAACCCAGGTTTATCTGTTACACTGTTAGACACGCAGCGTGTTGATTTAATTTGGTTCTATGTTCTCTCAATTGTTTAATAGATAGGCTGCGCATGCTTCTCTCTTTTATTCTTACTAACATTATAATTTCATTATTATACATCTTGATCTCATTAAGATTTCAGTGGATTCAGTATGGTTATGAGCTAGTGGGTTAGCTACAGTTTCCCTTTGTCTTTAGCAACACGTGCTCAGTAGGCCTCATAAGGCCTAACAAACACACTTTAGCTAGGCCATAGGGCCTTTAGCAAACTCACACTAGCAACACAAGGCTAAACACAGAGCTAATCCTTTGTTCTGTTTAGATAACATTCTTTTGTTTAGCTACCAACAAGCTAGGCCTCCACCACGTGTAGTTAGCTACACGAGGCTAAACACATGGTCAAGTCCTACACACACACACCCACACACACCTCACTGCTTGTATATATTGATTTATTATTTTTCTTTGTATAATAAATTCATTTATTAAACAAACTGTTTATTTGTGAACAATATCTGAAGTCCCCAATCTTCTCAAAGAATTCAAAAGGGTGCAAATGTTATATAATATGGTAAGTGATCTTAATAATTTGGAAATGTACCATAATTTAGCTGTTTGGTAATTTATTATTAAGCACCAGGATTAATGGTATGATTCACTAAACGATTCATTGAACGATTCACTAAATGATTCACTGAACGATTCATTGAACGATTCACTAAACGGTTCATGGAACGATTCACTAAATGATTCACTGAATGAGACTGATTCTATGGTATGATTCAATTCAAATGAGTCAAATTAAACGATTCAATGGGATTGATTCATTTTAATTATTGACCTTCAAAATTTAATGAGACTGATTTAATGAGTGATCACTTAATATCAATAATTAACTGATTGCACCCACAGTTAAATTGGTGCCCCGTGTGAGGAGATTGGTTTGTTGACTTCTGGAATATTGTTCAACACCAAATAAACTATCAGTTTAATTCAGCAACTGCTAAGGTATATCCCCAGGTGTGCTAAAATGGTTAACAGTAGTGTGATAACCATATCACAACTACTCATAACCTATTTAACTTAGAATAAGAGCCTTTCCAAATAAACCTTAATTAATTACATAGTTAATTAATAATGATTAAATTAATAATTAACTCATTGATTAATTATCTAGTATCCAGCCTAAGTAAAATAGCATCCCCTCGTGTCTCAAAAATGGAAGACAATGCTCAAGACGTGTCTCTCCTTGAGGTCATGGCACACCTCATTCACTGCTCTGCCTCCGAAAAGGCAAACATTAAGTACACGAGTGAGAGTGAATGCCAAAACAACTTAGATAACTCAAACAAACATATGAGAGATCCAAAAAGAACAACTATTAGTGTCCAAGCGGCACTAGGTAAGCTATTCCTATCATACTTCCAAGATGCTGATTCAGAAATCAGACGCCTTCGCGGAGAGGTTGAAAGGCTGACCACCAGCAACGCCAAGCTGACAGCCGATAATAATGATTTACATAGGGAGTGTGAGCTCTTGAAGACCTCCCTTGATGATTGCACCGAACGGCTAGAGAAAGCTGAAATGGTTGCTAAGAGGGCTGCCCAGGAGCAGACCCCCCAAGAGCAGCGCGAGGGGCATGAAAGACCCCCAACAATGCGCCAAAGCTCAGAGCGGGAAGAGGCGTCTGAACTGGACACCGTAAATGATCTGGTCGAGAACCAGACATCCCGCCAAACTCCATCAACTCGCTACTCGACTCCGTCGTTTAGCCAAGATGGAGCCATCCTGCGCTCATCCGGAGCCCAGGCCCGTAGCACACCTAGGTCAGTGCGCTTCAGTCTCCCTGATCCATCTTCAGATGAATCAGACCACGAATCTAGTGCGAAACGGGAACAACACCAGAGTAGCTTAGATAGTGAGTGCTCAGAAGAGCCAAGAAGGTCGCACAAGGACGTGCACCAAACCCTTCGCTTACGGCAAATTGACCTACTTGCCAAAGATGTCGAACAATTCGATCCCGACAATCAAAGAACAAACGTAAATGATTATTTACAAGGAATTGACCGATGCCTGATGGACCTGCCGAACGCCACAACACGTGAAAAACTTAGACTAATCTGGAAGACCTCCAGTAGTAGCGTTCGTGCCTTTTTAGAGACACTACCCCCAAACATTCGCGATAGTTATTCGAAACTTCGCAATTACATGAGGGAAGAATATGCGCCATACACGGACGAAACCTCCACGACATTGTGTGCATTACAAATCAAACAAAAACGGTCTGAGGCGCCTCGTGAATATTACAGATGGCTACGTACTGCCTATTTCCAAGGTAGTAGCGCACCAGGGTTGGAAGAAGATAGAGGTTTCATATCTCTCTTCTTACATAACCTCCACCCAAGCGTGCGGACCCATGTCACACTGACGTGTCGACAAGGTCGCTATTCGATGAGGGAAATTAGGCGACTAGCCCAAATGACCTGGGAGACCATTGTCAAAACCGCAAACGGAAATGATGATGAACCCAGAGTCCTTAGCCTCCAGGGTGAGGACAAGCCCCCGCTAACCTTAGAAGGAGGTGAAGCACCGAAAGGGGGACCCACCTGGAAAAATTCCGGTCCAGCCCGATCCTTGCCGAACCATCACAAGGGTGAGTGGAAAAATCGCCAAGGTAAGGCCAGGAGGGACCGAGGGCGAGTCCACAGTGACTATGGCAATCGCCCATTGCATGAAAAGGGTCGTAGGGAACAAAACGGTTGGCAGCAAAACTGTCATCCCCGCTCTGACCAGAAACGGCAGAAGCGTTCCGACCGTAGCTCTAAACGCAAGGGTAGAGACGACCAACACAGTGACTCAGACCAACCTGGTGAGTTCCACTCAGAGCTGGACTCTTTAAAAGCCCAGTTGGCTGAGATTAAAGAACTGTTACAGGAGACGTCAGACCCCTCAACAGATAAAGCAAAAGAGCCCAAGAAAAATGACAAAAGACCATTCGCTGGCATGACTAGGCCAGGAACCACGGGTATATCTCGTGAAAGGGGGAGGAGGTCCCTCTGAAACAGCAGGCAAGGGTCAGGATGTAGGGCCCCCCCTGGTGGCGAAGGCAAACACAGACACACCTCTCATGTGCGCTAAAATCTTCACCACCATCTCTCAGACACACGGCTCTCACAAGGCGACCCAATCCCAACCAAGCCCTGCAACATAAACTTAGTCAACTTCACACAAAACAAAACCCCACAGTCGTTGGATCCCACAAAATATGCACAAACCCATTGCGACGAGATTAGTGCGAACACCGATCAACTGAGTGCCACGCGAGATCAAATTTCCGATGAACTTCAGTTCACGTCGTTGTACACCGAGTCCGATGTCGAAATACCCGACATCGCGATTCCCCCTAGTGGGGGAATTCTTTGAAAAACCTTCCTCTATCCATCGACTCAGACACAGACACCCATTTCATCGCTGGTGTAATGGCTGCGCTGTGGAACATGTTAGGCGTCGAGGCGAAATTCCATATCGCATACCACCCTCAAATCTCTGGTCAGGCTGAACGAGCCATTCAAACCATTGTGAGCATGCTGCGAAAGTATATCACAAACCATGGTAAAATTTGGGACGTGAAACTTCCCTTGGTGCTAAGGGCCATTCGGTCCACCCCTCATGGCGCCACTGAAGTCACACCCTATGGGATGATGACTGGGCGAGAGTCGGTTCTTCCCCCACATCTCCTATACAAACCAGAGGCCATGAGCGTCGTGATTGCATACACCGCACATCAACATGTCGCCGACCTACGACGCCACCTACAGTCAACCTTTACAGGTGCCCAAAAGAATCTCGATTCGAGAGTAGAAGGACACAAAGCCTACTACGCCCGAATCTCAGAGAAATTCCTACCACCCTGGTCGAGACCTTTCGATCGTGGGAAAACCGTTCCCCGTCGCGTATCACATTAGGACATCTAGGCCTAATCAAACACTTTCATATTGATTTCCACGATAATCGAATCAAACCTTTTGAACAGTCCTCACTCCAAAAGGGGGTGGACGACAGCTAGGCCCATCCTGTCCACCTAGCTTGTACGCATCACTCAACTATAAGCGTACACTAACATTCCCGGTCAGACTTCACCAACCCAATGAAGTAATAACCCTTCAGTATAACATGGTAGATAAAATACTAAAATCCGCTATTATTACTAGCGTGTATTCATCGCAAATACACCTGGCATATAGTCTTGGCAGTGCTATCCTCATTTTTGTGAATCCACAAAACTTAGAGATGTGCATCCCACTAAAGACGTCCACTGGGTCTGCCCAGGCAACCCATACATAACACTACACACCTAGCTAGATAAGATGGTCTGTGTCCCCAACAGCTAGCCGCAGTAGCGCACGCTTTCTAGCCAGACCCCCCACTGCTATCACCTTCCCAGAAGATTAGGTTTGCCAACCCAAACACTAATACTTCTTTCCTTCCTTCATTTCTTCTCTTTTCTTGTTTTTTTTATGCATAAGAAATTGAACACTACATGTTTCATGTTCCATGTTTAAATTTTTTTTGATGTGGTTTTGATCTAGTTAGTTAGATAATGATTATATGCCCAAAATGCCCATAGTGATATGCCCAAAATGCCTCTGTCTCCAACTGTCTTACTGGAACTCACAAGTTTACACAGTCTTCGCAGGACACCATGAACTGCACAGGACAACTCTACCTCAAGGACTATGGACACGGCGATGATACGATACGGTGCTCTCAGTGCTACGACTCCGTCATACCCCTGAGACCAAAAGGGCGACTGTAGGTATCATGCCGCCATCTTGTGTCAGAACTACAATTCCCAGGCAACTTCCGTGTGACCTACGTCACGCGTGGGCGGGATCACCTACGTCAGTCTGCCATGCACGCATAAATCCAAGCGGAAGCTCCACCACCTTTGTCTCTCACGTCTGGCTCCCGATGAATCTGGACATATAAAGAGGCGCTCTCCACTCAAAAAGACGTCTTCTTTCTTGCAAGATCCATCACTCAGCGCGATTTTCTTACCCTTGGCAAAGGTAAACTCTAGAGTCGCGCGATCTTTAAACTCAACCTGAGTTACAACTGGTTTACTTGCATTAGAAGTGACGTCACGACTGCAGCCCAGGCAGTTAAAAGTTAAGAAGCGATTGAATCCTTTTTAACTCAAAAGCGCTGTGCATCTTATTCTGATCAGAGACTTTTCCTCACGAACGCTGAGGTTCGGACCAAGAATCCTCTGCTTTCCACGGGAACCACTCAAGTGCTCTGCTGGACCCGAAAGTTTTCTGCGCCTCCATCACGAGCGGCTCACGTGCTCCCATGGCGAGGCCTGAAACTACACCGGCGAATAGTTCTTCATATCTTGCTAAAGGCAGGATTAAGTAAGATTTTTGCATTTGGGCATAATTAGGATAGTCTTAGGAATTTGCTTTTATTTGAAATGGTGTGAATTTAAACCCAGGTTTATCTGTTACACTGTTAGACACGCAGCGTGTTGATTTAATTTGGTTCTATGTTCTCTCAATTGTTTAATAGATAGGCTGCGCATGCTTCTCTCTTTTATTCTTACTAACATTATAATTTCATTATTATACATCTTGATCTCATTAAGATTTCAGTGGATTCAGTATGGTTATGAGCTAGTGGGTTAGCTACAGTTTCCCTTTGTCTTTAGCAACACGTGCTCAGTAGGCCTCATAAGGCCTAACAAACACACTTTAGCTAGGCCATAGGGCCTTTAGCAAACTCACACTAGCAACACAAGGCTAAACACAGAGCTAATCCTTTGTTCTGTTTAGATAACATTCTTTTGTTTAGCTACCAACAAGCTAGGCCTCCACCACGTGTAGTTAGCTACACGAGGCTAAACACATGGTCAAGTCCTACACACACACACCCACACACACCTCACTGCTTGTATATATTGATTTATTATTTTTCTTTGTATAATAAATTCATTTATTAAACAAACTGTTTATTTGTGAACAATATCTGAAGTCCCCAATCTTCTCAAAGAATTCAAAAGGGTGCAAATGTTATATAATATGGTAAGTGATCTTAATAATTTGGAAATGTACCATAATTTAGCTGTTTGGTAATTTATTATTAAGCACCAGGATTAATGGTATGATTCACTAAACGATTCATTGAACGATTCACTAAATGATTCACTGAACGATTCATTGAACGATTCACTAAACGGTTCATGGAACGATTCACTAAATGATTCACTGAATGAGACTGATTCTATGGTATGATTCAATTCAAACGAGTCAAAATAAACGATTCAATGGGATTGATTCATTTTAATTATTGACCTTCAAAATTTAATGA
Organism: Neoarius graeffei; assembly: GCF_027579695.1. NCBI lineage: Eukaryota > Metazoa > Chordata > Actinopteri > Siluriformes > Ariidae > Neoarius > Neoarius graeffei. The sequence goes on along the minus strand of NC_083577.1, from coordinate 20,787,277 downwards.
GACTGATTTAATGAGTGATCACTTAATATCAATAATTAACTGATTGCACCCACATTAGCAACAGGTCAAGAACATGATTGGGTACAACCCCGATTCCAAAAAAGTTGGGACAAAGCACAAACTGTAAATAAAAACAGAATGCAATGATATGGAAGTTTCAAAATTCCATATTTTATTCAGAATAGAACATAGATGACATATCAAATGTTTAAACTGAGAAAATATATCATTTAAAGAGAAAAATTAGGTGATTTTAAATTTCATGACAACAACACATCTCAAAAAAGTTTGGACAAGGCCATGTTTACCACTGTGAGACATCCCCTTTTCTCTTTACAACAGTCTGTAAACGTCTGGGGACTGAGGAGACAAGTTGCTCAAGTTTAGGGATAGGAATGTTAATTCATTCTTGTCTAATGTAGGATTCTAGTTGTTCAACTGTCTTAGGTCTTTTTTGTCGTATCTTCCGTTTTATGATGCGCCAAATGTTTTCTATGGGTGAAAGATCTGGACTGCAGGCTGGCCAGTTCAGTACCCGGACCCTTCTTCTACACAGCCATGATGCTGTACTTGATGCAGTATGTGGTTTGGCATTGTCATGTTGGAAAATGCAAGGTCTTCCCTGAAGAGACATTGTCTGGATGGGAGCATATGTTGCTCTAGAACCTGGATATACCTTTCAGCATTGATGGTGTCTTTCCAGATGTGTAAGCTGCCCATGCCACACACACTTATGCAACCCCATACCATCAAAGATGCAGGCTTCTGAACTGAGCGCTGATAACTTGGGTCATCCTTCTCCTCTTTAGTCTGAATGACACGGCGTTCCTGATTTCCATAAAGAACTTCAAATTTTGATTTGTCTGACCACAGAACAGTTTTCCACTTTGCCACAGTCCATTTTAAATGAGCCTTGGCCCAGAGAAGATGTCTGCGCTTCTGGATCATGTTTAGATACGGCTTCTTCTTTGAACTATAGAGTTTTAGTTGGCAACGGCGGATGGCACGGTGAATTGTGTTCACAGATAATGTTCTCTGGAAATATTCCTGAGCCTATTTTGTGATTTCCAATACAGAAGCATGCCTGTATGTGATGCAGTGCCTTCTACGGACCGGAAGATCATGGGCACCCAGTATGGTTTTCTGGCCTTGACCCTTATGCACAGAGATTCTTCCAGATTCTCTGAATCTTTTGATGATATTATGCACTGTAGATGATGATATGTTCAAACTCTTTGCAATTTTACACTGTCGAACTCCTTTCTGATATTGCTCCACTATTTGTCGGCACAGAATTAGGGGGATTGGTGATCCTCTTCCCATCTTTACTTCTGAGAGCCACTGCCACTCCAAGATGCTCTTTTTATACCCAGTCATGTTAATGACCTATTGCCAATTGACCTAATGAGTTGCAATTTGGTCCTCCAGCTGTTCCTTTTTTGTACCTTTAACTTTTCCAGCCTCTTATTGCCCCTGTCCCAACTTTTTTGAGATGTGTTGCTGTCATGAAATTTCAAATGAGCCAATATTTGGCATGAAATTTCAAAATGTCTCACTTTCAACATTTGATATGTTGTCTATGTTCTATTGTGAATACAATATCAGTTTTTGAGATTTGTAAATTATTGCATTCCGTTTTTATTGACAATGTATACTTTGTCCCAACTTTTTTGGAATCGGGGTTGTACAAAAAGAGCTTCCCAGAGAGGCTGAGTCTCTCAGAAGTAAAGATAGGGAGAGGTTCACCACTCTGTGAAAGACTGTGTGGGCAAACAATGCAACAACTTAAGAATAATGTTCCTTGATGTACTGTAAAATTGCAAAGAATGTGGGGATTACATCATCTGTGGTACATAATATCATTAAAAGATTCAGAGAATCTGGAGAAATCTCTATATGCAAGAGACAAAGCTGAAAACTGACATTGGATACCTGTGATCTTCAGGCCCTCAGGTGACACTACATTAAAAGCAGACATGTGTCTGTAGTGGAAATCACTGTATGGGCTCAGGAATACTTCAGAAAACCATTGTCTGTGAAAACAGTTCATTACTGCATCCATAATGCAAATTAAAACCATATACAAACAATATCCAGAAACACCGCCACCTTCTCTGTGCCCGAGCTCTTTTACGATGAACTGAGGTGAAGTGGAAAACTGTCCCGAGTTCTGACGAATCAAAAGTAGAAATCCTTTATCGAAATCATGGACACCACATCCTCCAGGCTAAAGAGGAGAGAGACCATCCAGCTTGTTGTCAGTGCACAGTTCCAAAGCCAGCACCTATGATGGTATGAGGGTGCATTAGTGCACATGACATAGGTAGCTTGTACATCTGGGAAGGCATCATTAATGCTGAACGATACAGGTTTTGGAGCAACATGCAGACATACAGACCACATTTTTTTCAGGGAAGGCCTTCCTTATTTCAGCAAGACAATGTCAAACCACATTCTGTACATATTAAAACTGCATAGCTTAGTCGTAAAAGAGTCTGGGTGCTAAACTGGCCTGCCTGCAATCCAGACCTGTGTCCTATTTAAACAACTGAAACTGTATAACAGGCAAGAATAGGACAACATTTCACTTTCAAAACTACAGCAATTGTTTGCCTCAGTTCCCAAACGTTTACAGAGTGTTGTTAAAAGTAGAGGTGATCCAACACAGTGGTAAACATGCCCCTGTCCCAACTTTCTGAAACATATTGCTGGCACCAAATTCAAAATGAGCATTTTTTTTAAACAATAAATTCTCAGTTTCAAGACTTGATATGTTATATTTGTACTATTTTCATTGAAATATAGGATTTCCATGATTTCCAAATCATTGCATTCTGCTTTTATTTATCTTTTACATAGTGTCCCAACTTTTTGGGAATTGGGGTTCTATGCAACCAATGTTATGCTAATGCTCGTGGCTAGTAGGCTAGTTGCCTAAAACAAGGGGTAAAAAAACTTGGCAGCTAACTTACCAGGCAGCTGAAGAACAGCAGCAATCTCCTGCCAAAGAACTAGAGACCAGAGGTTTAAGCTGAGATACATGAAAGGTAGGGTGAACACATCGCATGGTGAGTGGTAATGCCAGTCTAACAGAACATGGGTTGATTACCTTCTTGATGAGGAAGGGTCCAAGGAACCTGGGTGCTAGCTTGCGAGAGACGGTCCTAAGCGGCAGGTGGCGCGTGGAGAGCATAACTCGTTGGCCTACTCAGTAGGTGGGTGCCTTGGAGCGACGTTTGTCGGCCTGCCTCTTGGATGCAAGTGCGGAGCAAATGAGTCTTTTCCAGGCCAATGCTCACGTCCTCCTGTAGTGGCGTATAAAGAGCTGGGCTGAGGGTATGGTGACCTCCTCCTCTTGGCTGGGGAACAGTGGTGGTTGGTAACCTAGTGAGCACTGGAATGGAGAGAGACCTGTTGCAGAGGAAGGGAGAGTGTTATGTGCATATTCGATCCAGGGTAGGTACTTGCTCCAAGAACTGGCATCCCTGGACTCCATGCACCTGAGTGCAACCTCCAAAGCCTGGTTCACCCATTCTGCCTGGCCGTTGGTCTGTGGGTGGAAGCCTGAGGAGAGACTACAGATGGCTCCAATGAGTTTGCAGAAGGCTCTCCAGAACTGTGCAGTGAACTGAGGACCCGGTCAGAAACTATGTCGGTAGGCAGATCATGTAGGTGGAAAACGTGGTGGACGAGTAGTTCTGTGGTCTCTTTGGCTGAGGGGAGCTTGGGCAGAGAAATGAAATGGACGGCCTTAGAAAAACGGTCAATAACAGTGAGGATGCATGTGTTGCCACCTGAGTTGGGGAGTCCTGTGATGAAGTCCAGGGCGATGTGAAATCAAGGTCGATGCGGAGTTGGAAGGGGTCTTAGTAAGCCGGCAGGGGGTCGATTGGCTGTCTTGTTCTGGGAGCATGTGTTGCAGGCTGCCACGAACTCCTGGACATCCTCCTTGATGGATGGCCACCAAAAGCTCTGCTGGATGAGAGCCAGGGTTTGGGCGGCTCCCGGATGACAGGCCAGCTTGGAGCCATGACTCCACCGCAGCACCTGAGTTCGCACAGGACAGGGAACAAACAGATGGTTTGGAATGTTGTTGGAGTTATCTTCACTGGGGTCCTGCTCCAGGGCCTTCTGCACAAGCGTCTCAACCTCTAGAATAGCGGCTCCCACCAGGCAACGTGGAGGAAGGATGGTCTCAGGTGGCTTGGACTCCTCTTGGTGGGAAGAGAACATCCCTGGATAGGATGTCAGGTTTGCCGTTCTTGGAGCCTGGGTGGTAAGAGAGCATGAAGTTGAACCGGGAGAAAAAGAGAGACCAATGGGCTTGACGGGAATTGAGACGTTTGGCGGACTTGAGGTACTCCAGGTTTTTATGGTCGGTCCAGACTAGGAAAAAGAGATCAGACCCCTCAAGCCAGTGCCTCCACTCCTCCAAGGCTAGTTTCATGGCCAGTAGTTCTCGGTCACCAATGTCGTAGTTCTGTTTGGCTGGGGATAGCTGGCAGGAGAAGAAGGAGCATGGGTGGACTTTGTTGTCATTGGCCCTCTGGGATAGGATGGCTCCGACCCCTGACTCGGAGGCATCGACCTTGATGATAAACTGCTTGGTTGAATCAGGTATGGTGAGAATGGGTGCTGTGGTAAATCTGCACTTGAGACTGGAAAAGGCTTTATCTGCTTCCTCCTCCCACTTGAACTTGGTCTTGGTCGAGGTCAGGGCTGAGAGAGGTCTGGCCACCATGCTGAAGTCATGGACGAAGCGCCTGTAGAAGTTGGCGAACCCCAGGAAGTGCTGGAGCTCTCATCTCAAAGATGGGGTGGGCCAGTCAGCAACTGCCTCCAGCTTGAGGTGGTCCATCTGAATCTTTGATGGAGAGATGATGAACCCCAGGAATGAGACAGAGCCTTGGTGGAACTCACTCTTTTCCACCTTGACGAACAACTTGTTCTCAAGCAGGCGCTGGAGGACCTGCCAGACGTGACCCCGATGTTCCTCCAGGGAGCAGGAGAAGATCAGGATGTCATCCAGGTACATGAAAACAAAGATGCTTAGGAAGTTCCTTAAGATGTCATTAACGAGTGCCTGGAAGACTGCGGGCGCGTTGGTCAGGCCGAAAGGGACCACGAGGTACTCGTAGTGACCAGTGGTGGTGTTAAAGGCTGTCTTCCACTCGTCCCCCTCCCTGATCCTGACGAGATGGTATGCATTGCATAGATCTAGCTTGGTGAATACCTTGGCTCCCTGGAGTTGCTCAAAGGCTGTGATCATGAGTGGTAGTGGGTAGCGGTTCTTGACCGTGATGGCACTGAGACCCCAATAGTCAATACAGGAGTGGAGCGACTTGTCCTTCTTTTCCATGAAGAAGAATCCCACCCCTGCTGGGGAGGAGGAAGGGCGGATGATCCCAGCTGCCAAAGATTCGGAGATGTACTTCTCCATGGCTTGCCTTTTGACGGAAGAGAGAGAGTAGAGTCATCCTTTGGGTGGTGCTGTCCTGGGTAGGAGGTCGATTCCACAGTCATAGGGTCTGTGAGGAGGGAGGGATACTACTTGGGTCTTACTGAAAACGAGTTTGAGATCCAGATATTCCAAAGGCACGTGAGAGAGGTCAGGGAACTCGCTGGCTGAAGGGCTGCAGTGGTTTGGCGGGAGGCAGAGGGGAGTTCAGACAGGAAGCTAGGCAGGACTGGCTCCAGTCTAGGATGGTGTTGTCAGCCCAGTTAAGGTGGGGGTTGTGCTGCATTAACCATGGTAATCCTAGGACGATGGGTACGTGGGGGTTGTTCATGACGTGAAGCTGGATGGCTTCTGAGTGGTTACCGGAAATCCTTAGGGTGAGCGGGGTGGTAAGGTGAGTGATGCTGATCAAGCCAGTGCCATTGAGTGTCAGGACCATGAGATGGACGTCGAGAGCAAGTAGCGGGATTCCCAGACGCTTGGCAATGGCAGAGCAGATCAGGTTCCTGTCCACCCCTGAGTTGACGAGGGCCTGGAGGTGGTGATGCTGGTTGTCACAGATAATGATGATGGGAAGTAATGGACGATTAGCGGGGGACTGGTTCCGAGCGTTGCCCACCAGGGCCCCTTGATTCACTGGTGGGCTCATCCTTTTAGCGGGCAGGCTTGGCAGATGTGTCCCAGCTGACCACAGTAGAAGCAGGCCCCCGTGCTCCACCAGCGATGTCGTTCCTCTGCTGACACCTGAACCCAGTCTACCTACATGGGTTCGACGGACGCAGCGGGAGGTGGAGAGGAGGTGAAGCTGGGGCAGTTCTGAAGCTGGATGGCTTCTGAGTGGTTACCGGAAATCCTTAGGGTGAGCGGGGTGGTAAGGTGAGTGATGCTGATCAAGCCAGTGCCATTGAGTGTCAGGACCATGAGATGGACGTCGAGAGCAAGTAGCAGGATTCCCAGACGCTTGGCAGTGGCAGAGCAGATCAGGTTCCTGTCCACCCCTGAGTTGACGAGGGCCTGGAGGTGGTGATGCTGGTTGTCACAGATAATGATGATGGGAAGTAATGGATGATTAGCGGGGGACTGGTTCCGAGCGTTGCCCACCAGGGCCCCTTGATTCACTGGTGGGCTCATCCTTTTAGCGGGCAGGCTTGGCAGATGTGTCCCAGCTGACCACAGTAGAAGCAGGCCCCCGTGCTCCACCAGCGATGTCGTTCCTCTGCTGACACCTGAACCCAGTCTACCTACATGGGTTCGACGGACGCAGCGGGAGGTGGAGAGGAGGTGAAGCTGGGGCAGTTCTGAAGCTGGATGGCTTCTGAGTGGTTACCGGAAATCCTTAGGGTGAGCGGGGTGGTAAGGTGAGTGATGCTGATCAAGCCAGTGCCATTGAGTGTCAGGACCATGAGATGGACGTCGAGAGCAAGTAGCAGGATTCCCAGACGCTTGGCAGTGGCAGAGCAGATCAGGTTCCTGTCCACCCCTGAGTTGACGAGGGCCTGGAGGTGGTGATGCTGGTTGTCACAGATAATGATGATGGGAAGTAATGGATGATTAGCGGGGGACTGGTTCCGAGCGTTGCCCACCAGGGCCCCTTGATTCACTGGTGGGCTCATCCTTTTAGCGGGCAGGCTTGGCAGATGTGTCCCAGCTGACCACAGTAGAAGCAGGCCCCCGTGCTCCACCAGCGATGTCGTTCCTCTGCTGACACCTGAACCCAGTCTACCTACATGGGTTCGACGGACACAGCGGGAGGTGGAGAGGAGGTGAAGCTGGGGCAGTTCTTCTCTCTCCTCCATTGCTGGATCCAAGCATTGATGCGGTTGGCGAGGTCCATGAGGCTGGAGAGGTCTGACGGCAGTTTCCGTGATACCAATTCGTCCTTGATAGCATCGGACAAGCCATGCAGGAACGCGTCGATCTGGGCATTCTCATTCCAACCGCATGAAGCCGCCAACGTCTGGAACTCAATGGCGTAATCCGAGGTAGACTGGGACCCCAGCCACAACTCCATAAGCTCTCTGGCCACCTCCTGGTCAGACAGAGAGTGGTTGAAAGTTCACCTCATCTCCTTGGAGAAATCCTTGAAACTGGAACAAAAGGGTGCATTGGCATCCCAGGCTGCTGTTCCCCACTCTCTGGCCTTACCGGTGAGGAGCGTTATTGTATATGCTACCCGGGAGCATTCTGTGGGGAAGGCCAGAGGTTGCAGCTCTAGGATCAACGAACATTGAGACAGAAACGATCTGCAAGTACCTGGTTCTCCCTTGTAGGGCTGAGGTGCTGGAAGTCTCGGTTCGTGGAGAAAAGTGGTGGCAGGAGCTGAAGTAGGAGATGGCTGAGCAGGGGTAGGCATGGCTTGACAGCGCTGCATCTGCATGGTGAGAAGGTTGAGTGCATTGGACAGGGTGGCGAGGTTCTGGGTAATTTGTTGTAGGTCTTGTCGGTGGGTCCCCAGGAGAGTCCCTTGCTGCTGGATGGCCGTTCTCAGATGGGCGAGTTCCGCTGGATCCATGTTGGCCAGAACGTACTGTTATGGGGGGTGAGATGTGGTGAGTAGGATCCAGAAGCAGAACACAGACTGTAATCCAATAAATAAGATGATTTAATGCAGGGAAGAAAGGGCATGGCAAAAGGTAAACAAACAGGACAAAAAACAAATGGCAAAAATAATCCGGGCAAAATGAGAACAAACAACTTGACAAAAACATGAGACAGGCAAAGACAAAAATGCTAGTGCAAAAAACCCTGAACAAGAAAAGACCCTTAGTGCAAAAAAACATGAACCAGAAATAACCCTTAGTGCAAAAAAACATGAACCAGAAAAATGCTAGTGCAAAAACCATGAACAAGAGAAAATCGCTAGAGAGATAAACCATGAGAAGGAAGAGAGGCACAGAAATGGCTTGTAGTATTGGACCAGGTGGGTGGAGCACAGAAGCACGGCAGGCCAGAACTGAGTTCTCAATGAACTATTTATTGTTAGCTTTTCAGCCTTTTATCACTTCCCAGCCATGCATGCACGCACGCACGCACGCACACACACACAAGTGTTCTGGTTAGGGAGAGCTCCCTTTCTCTGCTCTCCTCTCCTTTTAAAGGGCGAGATCACTGGGGAAGACACAAACACAGGTTAATCCCCATCAGGTGCAATGATTCCACCACTTACCTTCCCTGACTCCGCCCTCCATTCACAGACCGACGCTTGGCCATGCCCCTGCTGCCACATACCCCCACCGCCCGACTAAAGCCGTGGAGCCGTCCGGCCTGTAGCCGACCCCCCCCCCCTTGACGGGAGAGGCAATCCGCCACGACCATATCTGCACCCCCGGCCTGTGGACCACCTTGGACTTAAACGGCTGGAGTGCCAGATACCAACAGGTGATCCGCGCGTTGGCATCCTTCATGCGGTGGAGCCACTGCAGGGGCAAGTGGTCTGAACAGAAGGTGAAAGGGCGCCCCAGCAGGTAGTCGCGGAGGGCGAGGACTGCCCATTTGATGGCAAGGCACTCCTTTTCGATCGTGCTGTACCTGCCCTCGCGGACCGACAACTTCCGGCTGATGTACAGCACTGGGTGGTCCTCCCCCCCACCTCCTGGGACAGAACAGCCCCCAGCCCTCTGTCCGACGCGTTCGTCTGCAAAACAAAGGGGAGAGAAAAGTCAGGGGAGTGTAACAGTGGCCCCCCACACAGTGCAGCCTTTACCTCAGAGAAAGCCCGCTGGTATTGCTCCGTCCACTGGACCGGATCTGGCGCTCCCTTTTCAGTGAGATCAGTCAGCGGGCTGGTGATGTCCGAATAATTAGGTATAAACCTATGAGAGTAGCCAGCCAGCCCCAGGAACTGTCTCACCCCCTTTTTGGTCTTGGGCCTCAGGAAGGCCGCAATCGCTGCTGTCTTATTAATTTGGGGATGCACCTGCCCATTGCCCAAGTGGAAACCCAGATACCGTACTTCCACCCGCCCAATCGCACACTTATTTGGGTTGGCTGTGAGACCCGCTCGCCTCAGTGACCTAAGGATGGCCCTTAGGTGTTCCACATGCTGTGGCCAATCATTACTATAAATAATAATGTTGTCCAAGTCGGCAGCCGCGTAGGTGGCATGGGGGCAGAGGACCTTATCCATAAGCCACTGGAATGTAGCGGGCGCCCCAAACAGCCCAAAAGGAAGTGTGACGAACTGGTGTAAGCCAAACAGTGTGGGAAAGGCCATTTTCTCTCAGGATAATGGAGTCAAGGGGATCTGCCAATATCCCTTTGTCAAATCCAGTGTAGAATAAAAACGAGCCGTGCCTAGTCAATCGAGCAACTTGTCAATATGAGGCTTTGGGTACGCGTCAAACTTAGACACCGCGTTGACTTTCCTATAGTCCACACAGAACCGGACCGACCCGTCAGCCTTGGGAACCAAGACCACTGGGCTTCTCCAGTCACTGTGGGACTCCTCAACGATGCCCATTTTGAGCATGGCCTCGAGCTCTTCCCGAACCACCTTTTTTTGTGTTTGGGCAGTCTGTAAGGGTGGCTGCACACTACTACCCCCAGGGGCATCTCAATGTGGTGTTCTATGAGGTGGGTGCGGCCGGGCAGTGGTGAGAACACATCAGAAAATTCTGTTTGCAACTGGGCGACCTTCGTGAGCTGGTCTCCACAGGGGACCAGAGCGGTGGGCGATGTCAATTTCCCTTTTTGAACCTCCGGCCCCAGCTCCGCCTTCTCCGGAACCACCGACACCAATGCCACGGGGACCTCCTCATTCCAAAGTTTGAGTAGGTTGAGGTGGTATATCTGTAATGCCCCACCCCTGTCTGTTCGCCTCACCTCATAGTCGATGTCCCCGACTCGCCGTGTGACCTCAAAGGGTCCTTGCCACCTGGCGATCAATTTAGAGCTCGACGTGGGCAACAACATGAGTACTTTATCTCCCGGTGTGAATTCCCTAAGTCGCGTGCCCCTGTCGTACAGACGGACTTGACATTCTTGGGCCTGCCGCAAATTCTCCTGGGTTAGGTGCGTGAGGGTGTGGAGTTTGGCGCGCAGGTCAATAACATATTAAATTTCATTTTTACTGGTTGAAGGTCCCTCCTCCCAATTTTCCCATAGCACATCCAGAATGCCACGTGGCTTATGCCTGTATAGTAATTCGAACGGGGAGAACCCCGTGGAGGCTTGTGGGACCTCTCGCACTGCGAATAACAGGGGCTCGAGCCATTTATCCCAGTTGTGTGCGTCCTCGCTTACGAATTTTCTAATTATGTTTTTGAGGGTGCGATTAAACCGTTCGACTAAGCCATCTGTTTGTGGGTGATAAACGGTGGTGCAAATAGGTTTAATTCCCAGTAACCCATACAGTTTGCACAGTGTACGTGACATAAACGTAGTGCCTTGATCAGTCAGAATCTCTTTGGGGATTCCGACCCGGGAGATGACGCGGAAGAGTGCTTCAGCAATACTATGTGCTGAGATATTGCGAAGAGGCACTGTTTCCAGATATTGCGTTGCATAGTCCACCAGAATTAAAATAAAACAATATCCTTGTTTTGACTGACCTAATGGCCCGACGAGATCCATCCCAATTCTTTCGAACGGGGTCTCGATTAATGGCAGAGGGCGCAAAGGCGCTTTTGGGATGGCCACAGGATTTACTAACTGGCATTCATGGCACGCCGTACACCACCTACGGACATCGCCGCGAATCCCTGGCCAATAGAACCGGGCCATTATTCGGGCTAGTGTCTTATCCTGCCCCAAGTGTCCAGCTATGGGATTAAAGTGAGCCACCTGGAATATAAATTCTCAGCGGCTCTTTGGGATTAAAAGTTGGGTTATTTGTTCCTTAGTCTGAGTGTCCTGTGTCACTCGGTATAATCTATCTTTAATAATGGAAAAATAGGGGAAGGATGGGGTGGCATTTGGCTGGAGCATTTGACCATCAATTACTCTCACTTGGTCAAACGCATGCCACAGAGTCTCGTCTCGCGACTGCTCTAATGGGAAATCCACGAGGGAATCCCCGAGAGAGGGAGGAGGAGCCTGCTGCTCCTCACTCTGACGTGGTGATGACATAGATGGCTCTGTGACAGCTGCTCCCGCCAATGCCACTCCGGGACCTCCCCCTGCTGAACTATGGCAGGCCCCACTCTTCACTAAGTGCGTCATTAATTCCTGAAATCCTGGCCAATCAGTCCCCAAAATTATCGAGTGGGTAAGGCGAGGATTAACCACCGCCTGTACTCTAAATTTCTCCGCTCAAAACAGAATGCGGACCGACACTAAAGGGTAGTTGTGAACATCCCCGTGCACACACAACACCTTCACCAACTGTGCTCTTCCCAATGCCTCGTCTTGCACCAGGCTTTGGTGGATTGAGGTCTGATTACAGCTGGAGTCCACCAAAGCCTGATACATATCCCCTTGGATACTCACCGGTATGCGATACACTCCGGCCCGATCAAGGGCGGTCTCCGGCGCGTCGGGGATCCAGACCACCGCGCCCACCTCCATCACCGAGCACTGATGCTGGAGGTGCCCCGGTTCCCCGCAGCGCCAGCATACAGGCCCAGGCTCTCTCTCTGCACCGGTGTTCCAGAGATCACTCACCTGAGGGGGGGGAGACACAGGCACGGAAGTAAGAAACGGTAGGACACTGCGGGTGCGGCGGGCCGGCTGGGGTGGAGCCGTCCCCCGCCTCCGCGGTGGGGGAATGGGGCGAGGGCGAGGAACAGAAGGGGGGAGAGAGAGAGGGGAGAAGGGGAGACATGCTGTCCAGCCGTCGGAACGGCCGCCATATGGTCCTCCGCCAGCTCGATGGGCTGATCCAGCGATGCCAGGCGATGGCACTGGACCCACTCTGCGGTTCCTTCCGGAAGTCGGGTGACGAATTGCTCCAGTGCCACCAGATCGATGATCCCCTCGGCATCGCGGTTGTCGGCACTCAGCCACCGCTGGCAGGTGTCCCGGAGTTGCTGGCCAAACACGAATGGCCGGCCGAGCTCCTCCAGGCGCAGCGCACAGAAGCGCTGCTGCTGCTGCTCCGGGGTGCGACCCACGCACTGGAGGACGGCCCTGTGGAGGTCCGCGTAGACCAGCCGGCTGTCGGTGGGGATCTGTAGCGCGGCCAGCTGCGCCTCGCCCATTAGCAGGGGGAGGAGGCGCGCCACGTGCTGTTCCACCGGCCAACCCCACACCTCAGCTGCCTGCTCGAAAAGAGTGAGGAAGGCTTCAGGGTCATCCCGCGGACCCATCTTCATTAGGGTGAGGTGGGGAGGGTCCGCGGCGATGGTGATCGGGGCCCCCGCAGACGCAAGCAGGTGCCGGAATGCCTAGTGAGCTTCCTGTTGCACCAGCATCAGGGCTTCGAAGCATTGTTTTTGCTCCTTCTGGAGGGCGATCAGCGCCTAGTCCTGGCTCTGTTGGGCCGTGGCGAGGGCATGGACCAGGTCCTGGAAGAGGGAGGACTCCATGTAGCCGTTCCCTTCTGCACTTTCCCAGGTTTCAGCACCACTGTAGTATTGGACCAGGTGGGTGGAGCACAGAAGCACAGCAGGCCAGAACTGAGTTCTCAATGAACTATTTATTGTTAGTTTTTCAGCCTTTTATCACTTCCCAGCCACGTACACACACACACAAGTGTTCTGGTTGGGGAGAGCTCCCTTTCTCTGCTCTCCTCTCCTTTTAAAGGGCGCGGTCACTGGGGAAGACACACAAACACAGGTTAATCCCCATCAGGTGCAATGATTCCACCACTTACCTTCCCTAACTCCACCCTCCATTCACAGACCAACGCTTGGCCACGCCCCAGCTGCCACAAGGCTAGAGTAGCAAAACGAGATATTCTGGCAAAGTATGAGTCTGAGAACGGCGTATGTATAAGCAGTGGTGAAAACCAGGAAGTGAATGCAGGTGAGAAGGAATTCCTGTCCCAGATCCAGATCGGCGCTGGCGTGAGAGATCTGTAATCTCCGGAGTGGATGTCCAGAGTGGAGCATGACACATGTGGTCTGATGAGTCCAGATTTACCCTATTCCTGAGTGTTAGACATGTCAGGGTAAGAAGGGAAGTGCATGAAGTGATGGGTACATCATGCCTAGTGATCACTGCATAAGCTCGAACGGGGCTCGAACCCAGACCTTCTTGCTGTGAGGCGACAGCGCTAACCACTACACCACCTTGCCGCCCCACCAAAGAAAGTGAGCAACAATATCATGTGACCACTGTGGGGTGTGTTTGACCTACTTTTAACCAAAGCAAGTTGGCGTGGGCAAACATGGCAGACTCTGCTCTCCCGCCAGTTAAAAGCCAGCAGAAAAGAAAAGGAAAGCCTGCCTAGTGAGTGCAACTGCAAGACAGAGCAAGGTAACGGTAGATGACATGTCATTTTTCTGGACAGATAACTGAATCATTCTAGCTAGTGCTTAGCTATCTTAGCTTTAGAATGCATGGGCTTGACTCCATGGTAGCGAGTATGGAGTTATACACCTAATATTTTGATCTTACAGAGAAAGAAACAATAACACAAAAGCATTAACAGAAAAAGATATATTCATCTTTTGTTTCACGGTTCAATTCGCAAATGTCAACCATATATTATGTACCTGCACCTCAAAACTTTCCGAGGTCGATGCAGAGTCACAATGTTTTCCATGCGTTGCCATCTTGGTGTGACACAGTTCCATAGTTTATGCTAATTTGTTCAAGCTCCTCGTGTTCAGCTGTTTCCGTAGGGCCATACTGTTTACCTCAAGAGGTAGGATATTTGGTCCCAAAACGGAGAAATGCGACCCTCAGCATGTCAAAATGATCACATCTCGTCAGCATGATATTGTTCTTGTGATACATAGGAAAATGCCATGCACAATTTTTTTTTTTTAAATTTCAGATGACTTTGCAGTCAGCATCTTTAACCCCATTGAAAGTCTTTGCAATGTACTGGATAAGGCTGTGGAAAATGCACGCTAAAATCAAAGCTAAAGGCGATCCAACAAAATATTAGAGTCTTGTTTTTTTTTTTTTTTGTCTGGGCAGTATATTTTTAGTCTGTTTATTATTAGGCTTCAATTATGTGGAGCATCAGCCATAGAAGTCCCTGTGAACGAGCCATTAAATAAACAAGAACATATTAGAATGGGTGCATTTACATAAACCTATAATTTATGCTAAACTAGTAAATATTCAGATCCATGCTGCCAGAGAAAATTAATTAACACCCTCAGATTTGAGAATTAAGCTGTGCTGTGGTAGAAGTATTGTAATCAACACACAGTCTCTGTTGAAAGAAAAATGATCTGTCATTCAGGTGTGATGTCACTGCACACGTCACATGTATGCTGCTTAAAATTACAGCACTCCCAGAGTAAAACTCACATCTCTGTACAGATTTTACAAAAACAGACCATAGCATCTCAACTTCCCTGGTATATATACTTTATATATATACTGTATATAAGTATATAGTATATATACTTATAAAGTATAAAGTATATAGCTTTATATACTGTATACACTTAATACACTTTATAAGACATGTCAAAGACTGAATGGTTGATAGACTGATTTTCCTGAACCCAGATAAACCTTGAAAAAAAAATTATGCTCCTGAGGTCTATAATCCTGAAATTTTTACATTGGTTCATTGATAAATTAAAAATTACCATATGTCCACCAGAACTGGGCCATGTCATACACATAGTTTATTTTTTTTAAATGGGATATTGTAATCTAAACAGAATATGCTATTCATGCTGGGAGCATTGAGTAGGTGTCTTCTTATAAAGGACTGAGGTTTTATTAAAATCCAAAGCATATCAGTCACAACAGTGAAAGGTATAGCCCTGTACAGCATTGTTCAGTGGGCAGCAATGAAAATAAATGGGCATTGATAGTCCAGGCAGAGCCTTTCTTTCAGATGGCAACGTTGGCGTGGCTCTTCCGCCTAGCTGTGGAATGAAGGAAACGAACAAAAGCACAATAATTTATTTATCTAAAGAGAAAAGCACAATGGTACAGAAAGTAGCTGATAATGTTACAGAGTGCATTCAGTGAGAGGTGGACACACTGTATATCTGTTCCCAGAGGCTGCGCCGTTACTGGTAAGATACTTCACTGTTTAGTGTTAGTTATTATCAGAGCTATTTCAGAGTTATATAATCTTATTATATGTTGTACATATTTTTGTAGGTGTATTACCTATATTATTATGTTCATCATTGCAGGGAAATGTTTTTTAATAGTATTTATTGTGTACATTATATCTTATTATGTGGTTTGCTTTTTACTGCACTGTTGGACTGGGCTGTTATAACAAAGAGCACATTTCACATCATGACATTGATGATGTATCCACCTATATTTTATCATAATTTGACATATTTTTTGGTTTAGGTGAATTAGTTAATGTGAAATCTTCTAGAGAATAGCTTCAGTATGCAGTGCGTTAAAGAAAATCAAGCTATTTATAATCTGCATATTCTCTATGTCCTGCAAAAAGCCTCCAGTTTTGCTTTGGTATGTCCCAGTTGGACACAATGGGTTGTTTGTATTCTGTTTTTCACTGTGAGGATTGTACAGAGCTTTTCACATTTACATTGGGGTTTCAGAGAGTCTTGACATACAGAAAAATGACTCTGGCTCTCTAATGTCTTGTTTATCTTGGTATTAAGCCCTTTGGTTTATCCAATTAGCTTCCTATTATCCAGTCTTAGCCCATAGGGGCAAACTAGGAAATTGCCCACGATGGCGCATGAATAGCCCACTCATGAGTTTATTTATGGTAGACTTTTGGACTATTGTGTATTGTGTTGGTGTGTTGACATGAATGATAAAGAGGCTGTACATGTTCAGAGATTCATTCAGGTGTAGATTGTTTTGTGAGCTAAAATGAGGTTTATAGTACTGTTATTTAAGCAGGTTATTAAGTAGGCTGGTGTTTTTCCTGTGTACTGAATTAGGAAGTTCACATGCCTCAAATATGATTTATTGATCCTATTGATTTTAACATATGTTTTAGCCTAGTATAGTCATTGCCATTTTCTTGGAGTATAACGATTGGATGATGTGGACCAACACATCAGTTTAAAGTCAAAAACTGAAATGAATTGACGCAACAATCATTCATTTATTATTATCATTTATAATTGATTTTACAGTAATTCGATTATTTTTAAAAAGAATACACAACTGGTATGTAAAAGAAATCATATGATTAAACTCATGAACAAGTTTGTAAATAGGCTTGGAAGATGATTTGCCCATAACACTGATATTAAAATAATCTATCAGATGCTACTTAAGTGAATCGTATAATCGTATTGGAGCAGATTCAGTTGTATCGTCAACTATCATATCATTGCCTTATGAATTGAATTTGTATCACATTTACAATCCTACCATTTTCTATCCCATTAATTATCTCACTTCCTCTCACATGACACCAATTTGAGAAAGTAAGCTGCACTGAAAGTGAATCTAAAAAAATGTAGCATAATCATGTTTCACATAGAGAAACAATGGCATGCTTCGGCTCTTCTGTATCTCCATCTAAAAGCCTATTGTAGTTTTTGTGAAACAAGAAAACAAGAAGATAATTGGTTGTGGGACAGGATCAGCTGGAGCCATGGTCTAGCTTTGGTCTTAGGTCTCCTTGCAATCTCCAAGCTTGGAGCAGGAGCATCAGTCAGTTTTGACCTACAGTGGATATAAAAAGTGTACACACCCCATTAAAATGATAGGTTTTTCTGATGTAAAAAAAATGAGACCACAATAAATAATTTCAAAACTTTTCCCACCTTAAATGTGACCTATAACCTGCACAATTCAATTGAAAAACAAACAAATCTGTTAGTGGGAAAAACATAAAAAATAAAAAAGGTACAATAAGCTGGTTGCATAAGTGTGCACACCCTTAACTAATACTTTGTTGAAGCACCTTTTGATTTAATTTCAGCATTCAATCTTTTTGAGTAGGAGTCTATCAGCCTGCCACATCTAGACTTGGCAATATTTGCCCACTCTTCCTTGCAAAAGCACTCCAGATCTGTCAGATTGTGAGGGCATCTCTTGTGCACAGCCCTCTTCAGGTCACCCCACAGATTTTCAATTGGATTTAGGTCTGGGCTCTGGCTGGGCCATTCCAAAACTTTAATTTTCTCCTGGTGAAGCCATTCTTTTGTTGATTTTGATGCATGCTTGTGGTCATTGTTGCACTGAAAAATGACATTCCTCTTCAGCTTTCTAGCAGACACCTGAAAGTTTTGGGCCAAAATTGACTGGTATTTAGAATTGTTCATAATTCCCTCCACTTTGACTAAAGCCCCTGTTCCAGCTGAAGAAAAACAACTCCAAAACATGATGCTGCCACGACCATGCTTCACCGTGGGTATGGTGTTCTTTTGGTGATGTATGGCCAAACATACTTTTTGGAATTGTGGCCAAAAAGTTCAACCTTGGTTTCATCAGACCATAACACATTTTCCCACATGCTTGTGGGAGAGTTGATGTATTTTTTATTATCATTATAATTTTTTTTTTTGCAAAATTTAGCTGGGCCTGGATATTTTTCTTTGTAAGAAAAGGCTTCCATCTTGTGACCCTACCCCATAGTCCAGACATATGGAGAATACGGGAGATTGTTGTCACATGTAGTACACAACTAGTACTTGCCAGAAATTCCTGCAGCTCCTTCAGTGTTGCTGTAGGCCTCTTGGCAGCCTCCCTGACCAGTTTTCGTCTTGTCTTTTCATCAATTTTGGAGGGACGTCCAGTTCTCAGTAATGTCACTGTTGTCCCATATTTTCTCCACTTCTTGATGACTGTCTTCACTGTGCTCCATGGTATATCTAATGCCATGGAATTTTTTTTGTACCCTTCTCCTGACTGATACCTTTCAACAAGATCCCTTTGATGCTTTGTAAGCTCTTTGCGAACCATGGCTTCTGCTGGAGGATGCAACTGAGTAAATGTCAAGAAAATCCTACTAGGACAGCTGAACTTTATTTGGGGTTAATCAGAGTCATTTTAATTGATGGCCAGGTGTTTACCCAAAAAGACTGAATGCTGTAATTAAATCAAAAGGTGCTTCAACAAAGTATTAGTTTAAGGGTGTGCACACTTATGCAACCAGCTTATTGTGCGGTTTTTGTTTTTTATGTTTTCCCCCCTAACAGATTTGTTTGTTTTTCAATTGAATTGTACAGGTTATAGGTCACATTAAAGATGGGAAAAGTTTTGAAATTATTTATCGTGGTCTCTTTTTTTTTAATATCAGAAAAATCTATCATTTTAACGGGGTGTGTACACTTTTTATATCCACTGTATTCAGGTCCCACAAGGGGCAAAGCCAAAAACCAATATTGGATGCCTGTGCTCTTCAGGCCCTCAGACACTGCATTAAAAACAGACACGATTCTGTCATGGAAATCACTGCATGAGCTCAGTAACACTTCCAAAACCCATCATTTATGAGCATAGTTTGTCACTGCATCCACAAATGCAAGTTAAAATTCTACCATGCAAAGAACTGCCACCTTTTGTGCCCAAGCTCATTTACGATGGACTGAGGCAAAGTCGAAAACTGTCCTGTGTTCAGATGAATGTCACAAAGTTGTCATACCTTACATAAATGCAGCATAACTTTTTCTCTGCTCCTCTTTCTTTCTTTTTTATCACTCCATCATTCCATCCTCCTATTGATTTTACTACTCCTACAGTACATCTTTTAAGGGGACACACCCTGAGTTTCTAACCACAGCCCAAGAGCTGTCATCTGAACAACACACTTTAACAATAGTGTTTGTGAACATTGGTTCAAACTATGGTTTTGGGAAGCACATGTATTGCTTAATGATGGTTTGTACTATGTAAGTTCCCAACGCAGTTACTTTGATAGTTCAAACTATGGTTTTGGGGAAACCCATGTATTACAACTGCACTGTAGTTAGCAATTATGCTTTTGAGAAACGCACATCTGGTTGGTCCTTTTCGTCTTTGGTCTGGTGCACACAGTGTCCATTTCTTACAAAAAAGACCTGGAATACTGATTCATCTGACCATAATACACATTTCCACTGTGTGGTGGTCCATCCCAGATGCCTCTGAGCCCAGAGAAGTCGACAGCGCTTCTGGACACAGTTAACATAAGGCTTCCTTTTTGCACAGTAAAGTTTTAACTGGCATTTGTAACTGTAACTCCATATTGTAGCTTGAAAAAGGTTTGCCAAAGTAATCCCAAGCCCATGTAGTTCTATCAGCTATAGATGAATGATGGTTCTTTTATGCAGTGCCATCTGAGGGATCAGAGATCATGGGTGCTCAGCTTAGGCTTGAGCCCTTGCCCTTTACAGACCAAAATTCCTCCAGATTCCTTGACTCATTTAATGATATTATGAACCATGGAGGGTAAAATATCCAATTCCCTTCCTATCTTTCTTTGAGGAATATTGTTTTTAAAACATTTCAATAATTTCCTCACATTTGTTGATACACTGGAGATCCTTGGCCCATCTTTGCTCCTCAAAGACGAGCCCTTTCCTAGACATTGATTTTGTACCAAATCATGATTACAATCACCTGTTGACATCACCTGTTTCGAATCACATCATTATTTAATTGTTTTACCACATTACTATCCCTAATTTGCCCATCCCACCTTTTTTGGAATGTGTTGCAGGACTGAAATGCAAAAATGGATGTATATTAACAAATGAAATGAAGTTGACCAGACAAAACATGAAATATCTTGTGTTCATTCTGTCTGCAATGAAATACAAGTCAAAGTAAATGTAGAAATCATTGCTTTCTTCTTCTTTTTTTTTTAAATTTGCATTTTCCATACCGCCCCAACTTTTTCTGATTTGGGGGTTGTATAAAAAGTCTTTTCTGAAATAGGCAGGCCAAAAGAAACCAATTGGATTGTCTTATTTCAGAGTTTGTGGGTTGGTAGGCACTACAGATATCCAAATTTATGTGAACAAGCACTAAATAAGTGAGTTTTTCATGGCAGTCACAAAATTTGGCACAGTATATGTATTCAACTGCAAAAGTACAGTGTAAGCTCTCTGAGGTGTGGGTGGAGCACAGAGGACGGCAGGACAAAGCTTCAGGTACGAAATAGGCTTTTATTGCCAGACTTTTCAGTATAGCAAAGGCTTTATTCTCATAAACACACACAAATGCTGTGTTCTTGTCCCGGGAAGAGCTCTCCTCTGCTCTCCCTCTGCCTCCTTAAATAGGGCACGGTTACTGGGAAGACACACAAACACAGGTTAATTACCGTCAGGTGTAGTGATTCTGCCACTTACCTTCCCTGGCTCCGCCCTCCTGTCACAAACCAGCGCTTGACCACGCCCCCGCTGCCACATACCCCCACCGCCCGACTCAGGCCGGGCGCCCGTCCGGCCCGCAGCCGACTCCCCCCCCTTGACAGGAGAGGAAGTCCGCCATGACCATCTGCGCCCCCGGCCTGTGGACCACCTTGAAATTGAAGGGTTGGAGTGCCAGATACCAACGGGTCCCCAGCAGGTAGTACCCCAGCAGGTAGTAACGGAGGGCGAGGACCGCCCACTTGATCGCCAGGCATTCTTTCTCAATAGTGCTGTAGCGCCCCTCACGCACTGACAGCTTCCTGCTAATGTACAGGATGGGGCGGTCCTCCCCCTCCACCTCCTGGGACAACACCGCCCCCAGCCCTCTGTCTGACGCGTCGGTCTGCAACACAAAAGGGAGAGAGAAGTCAGGGGAGTGTAATAGTGGCCCCCCACACAGTGCAGCCTTTACCTCAGAGAAAGCCCGCTGGCACTGCTCCGTCCACTGGACCGGATCTGGCACCCCCTTTTTAGTGAGGTCAGTCAGCGGGCTGGTGACGTCCGAATAATTAGGTATAAACCTACGATAGTAGCCAGCCAGCCCCAGGAACTGTCTCACCCCCTTTTTGGTCTTGGGCCTCTCTGAGGTGTGGGTGGAGCACAGAGGACGGCAGGACAAAGCTTCAGGTACGAAATAGGCTTTTATTGCCAGACTTTTCAGTATAGCAAAGGCTTTATTCTCATAAACACACACAAATGCTGTGTTCTTGTCCCGGGAAGAGCTCTCCTCTGCTCTCCCTCTGCCTCCTTAAATAGGGCACGGTTACTGGGAAGACACACAAACACAGGTTACCGTCAGGTGTAGTGATTCTGCCACTTACCTTCCCTGGCTCCGCCCTCCTGTCACAAACCGGCGCTTGACCACGCCCCCGTTGCCACATACAGCACCTACTTTTCATACTAATGACACTTGTGTATCTCACCATTCTATTCTTTCATTCATACCTCCATCCATCCATAGCAATCCACTGATTTTACTACTCCTTCAACTTTTAGAACTGCCAAACTACATACTGTATATAGATTCAACTGCTGAAACAAAGCACCCCCTTTTGTTATTCATTCATTTCTCAGTTGCTTCCTTCCCTCCTTCCTTCCTTTCCTTTCCTACTGTGTTTTGTTTAATATATTAATGCATTAGCCTATTTGCATACCTTTTTAAAT